>NC_083332.1:61990821-62301700 GCF_963455315.2 Globicephala melas | reverse complement strand
ACACGGACTCCGAGTTTGAGAAAGGTCTGAAGCACAAGACTAAGAATCCGGAGCCCCAGAAAACTGTGACCCCCGTCAAGGATGAGTATGAGTTTGACGAGGACGACGAGCAGGACAGAATCCCTCCCGTGGACGACAAACACTTGCTGAAAAAGGATTACAGGAAGGAAACTAAGTCAAATAGTTTTATTTCTATACCCAAAATGGAAGTGAAAAGTTACACTAAAAACAGCACGATTGCACCAAAGAAGGCGTCTCACCGCATCTTGTCGGACACGTCAGACGAGGAGGACGTCGGTGTCGCCGTGGGGACCGGGGAGAAGCTGAGACTCTCGGCTCACACGATGCTGCCTGGTAACAAGACACGGGAGCCTTCCAACTGCAAGCAGCAGAAGGAGAAAAATAAAGTGAAAAAGAAGCGAAAGAAAGAAATCAAGGGCAAAGAAGTGCGGTTTGGGAAGAGGAGCGACAAGTTCTGCTCCTCCGAGTCCGAGAGCGAGTCTTCGGAGAGCGGCGAGGACGGTGGGGGCTCGGCGGGGAGCCCCGGCTGCCTCAAGGAGTCCCCGCTGGTGCTGAAGGACCCTGCCCTGTTCAGCTCCCTGTCCGCCTCCTCCACCTCGTCCCACGGCAGCTCCGCCCCCCAGAAGCATAACCCCAGCCACGCGGACCCGCACGCCAAGCACTGGCGGACAGACAACTGGAAAACCATCTCCTCTCCAGCCTGGTCCGAGGTCAGCTCCTTATCAGACTCCACGAGGACGAGACTGAGCAGCGAGTCTGATGGCTCCTCCGAGGGCTCCAGCGTGGAGTCACTGAAGCCGGTCAGGAAGAGGCAGGAGCACAGGAAGAGGGCCGGCCTGCAGGGCGCGCTGCCCGATAGGAAGAACTCCTTCCATCCCGGCGGGGACGGCGCCATCCCCAAGCTGGACAAGGAGGGCAAAGTCGTCAAGAAACACAAGACGAAACATAAACACAAAAGCAAGGAGAAGGGGCTGTGCTCCGTCAGCCAGGAGCTGAAGCTGAAGAGCTTCACCTACGAGTACGAGGACTCCAAGCAGAGGGCAGACAAGGCGATCCTCCTGGACGACGTGCCGGCTGAGGGCAAGCTGAAAGGCCTGAGGCACGAGAGAGACCCCTGTAAGAAGGAGGAGAAGCTCAGCAAAATGAAGGCGGAGGAGAAGGAGTGGCTCTTCAAGGACGAGATGATCAAGGTCTCCAGAGAGGAGAAGTCGCTCAAGAGAATCAGGGAGCTGAACAAGGACGGGGGCAGGGCCTTCCGGGAGGAGAAGGACCGGTGCAGCAAAGCCGACAAGGAGAAGCTGCTGAAGGAAAAATCTCCAAAAGAGGAAAAGCTGAGGCTCTACAAGGAGGAAAGAAAGAAGAAGTCCAAAGACAGGCCCTCCAAGTTAGAGAAAAAGAATGACTTTAAAGAGGATAAAATTTCAAAAGAGAGGGAGAAGACCTTCAAAGAGGATAAAGATAAAGAAAAACTCAAAAAAGTGTATAGGGAGGAGTCTGCTTTTGATGAATATTGTAACAAAAGTCAGTTTCTGGAGAACGAAGACACCAAGTTTAGTCTTTCTGATGACCAGGATCGGTGGTTCTCTGACTTGTCAGATTCATCCTTCGATTTCAAAGGGGAAGACAGCTGGGACTCTGCAGTGACAGACTACAGGGACATGAAGAGCGAGTCTGTGGCCAGGCTGATCCTGGAGACGGTGAAAGAGGACAGTAGGGAGAAGAGGCGGGAGAACAAGGCCCGGGAGAAGCGCACGGACAGGGACATCTTCTCTCGGAAGAAGGACAGGGACTGCCTGGAACGGGGCTCGGAGCGGAGGAGAGAGCACGCTGCCGACAGGCACAGGGCCGTGCCCGGCTACCTCTGCGAGAAGGACAGGAGGAGGCGGGAGTGTGCGGAAGGCGGCCGGGACAGGAAGGAGCCCCCCGAGGCCGCCAAGGAGCGGAGAGATGGCCGTGCAAAGCCCGAGGAGGCGCACAGGGAGGACCTGAAGGAGTGCGGCTGCGAGGGAGTCTTCAAGGACAGGCCCGACTGCGACTTCGGGAAGAGCCTGGAGCCCTGGGAGAGGCACCACCCGGCGAGAGAGAAGGAGAGGAAGGAGAGGCTAAAGCTGGAGAAGCACAAAGAGAAGCCCAGTGACAAGGACAGAAACGAAAGACTGACGCTCGAGAAGTGCCAGAAGGACAAAGAGCTTGAGAAGTGCTTCAAAGAGAAAAAGGACGCCAAGGAGAAGCATGGCAAAGACAAAGACAGAAAAGCATCTCTCGACCAAGGTAAAGACAGACGGGAGAAGGCTTTCCCCGGAATTCTCTCCGAGGACTTCTCTGAAAAAAAAGATGAAAAGAAGGGTAAAGAGAAAAGCTGGTACATTGCAGACATATTCACTGATGAAAGCGAAGATGAAAAAGATGATTACGCGGCGAGCGGATTCAAAGTCGGGGAGGCCGGCGAGGGGCGGGGGGATGGCCCCCCCGAGAGGGAGGACGGGCGGGAGCCGCACCCCCCCGACAGGCACCGGAAGCACTCGGCCGACAGGCAGCATGCGGAGAAGCAGAAAGACAAAGAAATCAGAGAGAAGAAGAAGGAGAAGGGCGCCACCGACGGGGGGAAGGACAAGAAAGAAAAAACCTTGGAAAAGCACAAAGAGAAGAAGGACAGAGAGTCCACGGAAAAATACAAGGACAGGAAGGACCGAGCGTCGGTGGACTCCACTCAGGACAAGAGGAACAAGCAGAGGCTCCCCGAGAAGGGGGAGAAGAGGCCCCCTGCGGAGGACAAGGCCAAGAGCAGGCACCGGGAGAGGCCGGACCGGGAGCAGGGCCGCGAGAGAAAGGCGAGCAAGGGCACCGACGCGGAGAAGAGCCTGCTGGAGCGGCTGGAGGAGGCGGCGCTGCAGGACTTGCGCGAGGACTCCAACGACAAGGCCAGCGACGCGTCGTCGGACGGCTTCCCCGACCGCGGCCACGACCCGGGCCTCGGCGCCCTCCTGGAGGCGCCCTTCCCGGAGCCCCCGGAGGAGCGGGCGCGGGAGAGGGAGCGGCACCGGCACGCCTCATCCTCCTCCAAGAAGAGCCATGACCGAGAGCGGGTCAGGAAGGACAAGCCCGAGAAGAAGGAGAAGAGCGACGACTGCAAGGACACGGGCGGCCGGAAGGACAGCGGCCAGTACGAGAAGGAGGTCCTGGAGGCCGACGCTTACGGCCTCTCCTACGGCATCAAGGCCGACGCAGAGGACGAGTTAGAGAAAACCATCGAGTTGTTTTCTACCGAAAAGAAGGAGAAAAATGATCCTGAAAGAGAACCTCCCAAGAAGGTAGAGAAGGAACTGAGGCCTTACGGCTCTAGCACCGTGAGCCTCCTGAAGGAGAAGAGGCGGCGGGAGAAGCACCGGGAGCGGTGGCGGGACGAGAAGGAGCGGCACCGGGACCGGCACGGGGACGGGCCCCCGCGGCACCACCGGGAGGAGCTTAAGCCTGCGGCCAGGGACAAGGACAACCCTCCCGGCTCCTTCCGAGACAAGCCCAAGGACGAGGGCGGGAAGCTTGGCGAGGCCAAGCTGAAGGAGAAGGTCAAGGAGAATCTGGAGAAGGACAAGGGCGACCCCGTAAAGCTGAGCAATGGGAACGACAAGCTCCTCCCGGTTAGAGACCCCGGTAAGAAAGACATCCGGCCGCGGGAGAAGCTCCTGGGCGACGGGGACCTGATGATGACGAGCTTCGAGCGGATGCTCTCCCAGAAGGACCTGGAGATCGAGGAGCGCCACAAACGGCACAAGGAGAGGATGAAGCAGATGGAGAAGCTGCGCCACCGCTCTGGTGACCCCAAGCTCAAGGACAAGGCCAGGCCCGCCGAGGACGGGCGGAAGAAGGGCCTGGACGGCCCGCCGAAGAAGCCGCTGGGGCTGGACCCTGCCCCGAAGGACAAGAAGCTCAAGGAGTCAGCCCCTGCCGCCCCTGCTGCCGAGAACAAGCCCCACCCGGGACCCGCGGTGGACCCCCGAGACTGGCTGGCAGGCCCCCACATGAAAGAGGTCTTGCCCGCTTCCCCCAGGCCGGACCACGGCCGGCCCACCGGGGTCCCCACCCCCGCCTCGGTGGTGTCCTGCCCCAGCTACGAGGAGGCCATGCACACGCCCCGGACCCCGTCCTGCAGCGCCGATGACTACCCCGACCTCATGTTCGACTGCACAGACCCCCAGCCCGTGTCCAGCACGTCCGCCAGCGCCTGCTCGCCCTCCTTCTTTGACAGGTTCTCCGTGGCCGCCAGCGGGACTTCAGAAACACCGGGCCAGACACCTACGAGGCCGCTGTGCGCGAACCTTTACCGCTCGGTGTCTGTGGACATCAGGAGGACCCCTGAGGAAGAGTTCGGACTTGGGGACAAGCTGTTCAGACAGCAGAGCGTCCCTGCGGCGCCCAGCTACAGCTCGCCGGGGCAGCACCCGGAGGACAAGGCCCCGGGGCCCCCAGCACCCACTGAGAAGTTCGCCTGCCTGTCTCCGGGGTATTACTCCCCGGACTATGGCATCCCCTCCCCCAAAGCGGACGCCTTGCACTGCCCGCCTGCGGCCGCAGCCAACATCACCCCCTCCCCAGAGGGCGCCTTCGCCGGCTTACCAACAAAGTCCCCCCCTTCACACAGAGACGAGCTCTTGGCCCCGTCCATGGAGGGGGCCCTTCCCCCTGACCTTGGCATTCCCCTGGATGCCACGGAGGACCAGCAGGCCACCGCGGCCATCATCCCCCCGGAGCCCAGCTTCCTGGAGCCCCTGGACGAGGGCCCTTTCAGCACCGTCATCACAGAGGAGCCGGTCGAGTGGGCACACCCCGCCACCGTGGAGCAGGGCCTCCCCTCTGGCCTCATCGGGGGCACCCCCGAAAACCCGGCCAGCTGGCCTGTGGGGTCGGACCTCCTGCTGAAGTCCCCACAGAGATTCCCGGAGTCCCCGAAACATTTCTGCCCTGCCGAGTCTCTCCACCCGGAGCCCCCTTACCCGGTGTCGCCCGTCTCATACCCTCTGTCGGTCCCCGAGCCGGGACTGGAAGTCAAGGACGAGGCCGGGGAAGCAGTCCCGGCCGCGGTCTCTGCTTCAGAAGAGCCAGCCGCGTTCGCCCCTCCCTCCAGGCTGGAGTCCTTCTTCAGTAACTGCAAGTCCCTTCCGGAAGCGCCCCCCGACGCACCCCCCGAGTCTGCGTGTGTGACGGCCGTGGCTCAGGTGGAGGCCCTGGGTCCCCTGGAGAATAACTTCCTGGAAAGTGGTCACAACCTGTCTGCCCTCGGCCAGGTGGAGCCGGTGCCCTGGCCCGGTGCCTTCCCCGCCACCGAGGATGACCTCGACCTGGGGCCTTTCTCGCTGCCGGAGCTTCCTCTCCAGACGAAGGATGTTTCCGATGCCGAAGCAGAGCCTGTGGAAGAGAGTCCTCTCGTTCCTCTGGACAACACCCCCGCGCTCCCGAGCGGCGGGGACGTCCCTGTGGGAGCTGCTGACGAACAGCGGGTGCTGCCTCCTGACCAGGTGGCCGCCCGGCTCACAGCCGAGCCTGCGCCCGAGCCCCCAGAGGAGCCGAAGCCAGTCGCGCTGCCCGAGGCCACAGTGGAGGCCGGGGCCGGGCCGGAGGGGAGGGCCCCCGAGGACTCCGACCCTGCCTCTGGGCCCACGCCAGCCCCCTCAGAGCAGCATCCACCGGGGAGTGGGGACGAGCAGGCCGAGGGCCCAGACCCCTTGGCCACGCCCCACAGTGCTCCCGACGGCCCCGGGGACGGCTCGGCCCAGGCCCGCGCAGCGGATGGGGCCGGCCCCCAGGACAGTGCCGGGCTCGAGGGGCCTCCGGACGGCGTCCAGGCTGAAGCCCCCGAACCGGAACCCAAACCGACAACCGAAGCCCCAAAGGCGCCCAAGGTGGAGGAGATCCCCCAGCGCATGACCAGGACCCGGGCCCAGATGCTGGCCAACCAGCAGAAGCAGAGCTCGCCGCCCACCGAGAAGGAGGCTGCGGCCGCGCCCACCCCCAGGGCCAAGGGCCGCGGCTCTGAGGACGACGACCCCCAGGCCCAGCACCCGCGCAAGCGCCGCTTCCAGCGCTCCAGCCAGCAGCTGGCCCAGCAGATGCACACGTCCACGCGTCAGACGCGGGAGGTGATCCAGCAGACGCTGGCTGCCATCGTGGACGCCATCAAGCTGGACGACATCGAGCCTTACCACAGCGACAGGTCCAACCCGTACTTCGAGTACCTGCAGATCAGGAAGAAGATTGAGGAGAAACGCAAGATCCTCTGCTACATCAGCCCGCAGGCGCCCCAGTGCTACGCCGAGTACGTCACCTACACCGGCTCCTACCTCTTGGACGGCAAGCCCCTCAGCAAGCTGCACATCCCCGTGGTGAGTGCCTGCCCGGGGGGGGGGGCGCCCCCCAGGCCCAGGACCCGCTGCGCCGTCCTCCCCGTCATTCCCCGTCTGCCCCATGGCGGCTCCCACCCAGTCCGCGCGCTGGGACCTCGGCTGACCCAGGCTCCACCCACGTGGGGCGCGCCTGGCCCCCTCTCTGGTTCAGTGTCCCCTCCATCCCCTTAAACAGCCCGAGGGCTCCCCAGACTCCAACCCTGGCCCCCAGCGGCCCCACGGTGCCAACCCAAGGCCAGAGCCCAGACCTTTTCCCCTAGAGGCCTGAGGGCCCCTCTCCTGCCTCCTCAGAGCAGGTCCTTCCTTGGGTTTCTGGGCTTCCCCACCTGCCCAGTCAGGCCCACGCCCCGCCTCTCGGCCGTCTGTTCGCGTGCCCCGTCCCCTGGTGGTTCGCCCCACGTCTGTGCAGACGTGACCTGTCCGAGCCCCGCCGCACACACCCCACCCCCTCTTGACGCCCAGACGCGGGCCGTTGGCAGGTCCTGCCACATGAAGAAAGCCACGCGGGGAGCGCGCATCCTCCACGAGCTGCTGCCCCGCCCCCCCCCAGGCAGCAGGCATAGGCGTCGCGGCCAGTAAAGCTGATCTCAGCCACCTGTGCTCAGTGGTAGCCAGAGCCGCCCCGGCCCCCAGGCTTCGCGGTGCTGCCCAGGTGCTGCCCATCCACACCTGTGTGGCGGACTTGCCTCATTTTTTGACCAGCCCACCCCACCCCCACGCCCGTGAGGAAAAAAGCCCAGCTTTCGGCTTGTTCTGTCTCTCGGGCCTGGGAGAAGCCCCCGTAACGGTCGTCGGTGCTGCACGGGATGCGTCCTGCGCTCAGACCTCGGCCTGCGCTGCCTGTTCCCAGGCAGGAAGTGGAGCCGAGAGGGGGAGCCCGAGGCACTGGATGCAGGGGAACCTGGCCTGGGATCCCCGGTCAGTGAGACTTTGCTGCTGTTTGGTTTCAGTAACTAAAATTTAGACAAACAGCACCGTGGCCACCTAGAACATTTGGAAACTAGAGAGAAAGCCGTGCTCCTGCCTCCCCCTGGACCCCCGCCACCCGAGTTCACCCCGCAGCAACCTGTGTGTCTCTTGGAGCTCAGCCCTTTCTAGCGGTGGGCTGCGGTTCACAGCCTGTCGCCCCGCAGCCAGACCCAGGCTGTTGGGGGTGAGGGCAGGCCAGGGCCTCATTCCCACACCCTCTGGAGCCGGGGAGGGTGAAATGGAGGTGACCTCACACCCACAACAGCCCCAAACAAGACCCCTATACAGAGACCACCGCAGGCGCCCAAGAGGCAAGGGGAGGCCGGCGCCCTGGGCCCCCGGGGCGTGATGGGCAGGACGTGCAGCCAGAGACCCGGCTGGGTGGCTCCATCTCGGGTTTTGAGAATTTTGGACCGAAAAGTTGGAAGAGAGCATGTACCTTGAGCTTGGGCCTCGAGTCCAGCCCCTCCGAGGGTCTTGTCTGTGGCGGCCACTGTACCGTGGGCATTATTCCTCCCCTCCAGCCCGAGGTCGTGGCCACATGAGCCACTGCACCCTACTTGGCCTCGGCCACCAGGGAGGGGCTCCTCGGCAGTCCCGTGCTTCCTGAACACGCTCTTGCTTCCTGGCCCCACGAGAGGCTCCAGCACCAGATACGGGCTGGAGCCGTTGTGACATGCTTCCTGTGTGTTTCGGAAGCACCGGCTTCTTCTCCTGGGAGAAGTGCCCTTCTGGGTTCAGGGGTGGCCTCCGGCACCTGGGGGTAGTGCCCCGGCGAGCCCGCTCCCTCACTGACGCCCTGGGAAGAGGGGCGGGCCCAGTTGTCCTGTTCGTGTGGCTTCTGGGCAGCTGTGTCCCAGTGGGTCTCAGGGTGCGTGAAGCCTGCGGTAAACAGAGGACACCCTGCCCCTCCTCCATCCCCTCTTGGCTGCGCAAGGGCCGAGGTGCAGATGCCCTCTGTTCTTAGCTTCCCTCGCCTCCCCCACCTCTGCCGCTCCCTCCCCGGCCGCCCTCCTCCCAGCCACACGCAGGGGACGGGTGCTCGCTCACCTACTCTTGGGGACAGGCATCCCCCAGCGCGTCCGCGTCTTCATGGGACCGTGGTCTCTGGGGTGACTCCTGCAAGTGGGGCGGCTGGGGTGATTCACGGCCCCCGCTGACCCCCGTCTCCCCCTGTGACCGCAGATCGCGCCCCCTCCCTCCCTGGCGGAGCCCCTGAAGGAGCTGTTCAAGCAGCAGGAGGCCGTGCGTGGGAAGCTGCGCCTGCAGCACAGCATCGAGCGGGTAAGCGGGCAGCCGCGGGCCCAGGGCGCCCGGCCCCGGTGGCTCTCAGCTCACCAGCCCCTCTCTTCCAGGAGAAGCTGATCGTCTCCTGCGAACAGGAGATCCTGCGGGTTCACTGCCGGGCGGCGAGGACCATCGCGAACCAGGCGGTGCCGTTCAGCGCCTGCACCATGCTGCTGGACTCGGAGGTGTACAACATGCCGCTCGAGAGCCAGGTGGGCGTCCGGGTGAGAGGGCTTGCGGGGGGCTGGAGCGGCGCTGGGGTCACGGGCCCCTGGAGACTCACGTGCGGTCTGCCCGTGCAGCGGCTGGAGCTGCTGCACCAGGGCTTCCTCACCGAAGGCCCCAGAGAGGCTGTCACGCTGGGGACCACAGGGCTGCTGCCCCCGACGGGCACGCGGGCCCAGGGCGCGCCCAGCAATTGGACACACGGTGTGCCTCGTCTGTCCACCAGAGTCCAGCCCGCCTCCTTCTGCCCCCAGGGCTGTGTTTGTCCCATGAGGTCACACCCTTCCCCAGCTGAGCGCCGTCCCTGTGGTACCTGTGCTCCTGAGGGCCCCACCCGTCGGCTGACACGCGGGAGATCTGAAATGTGCAGAAAGCAAGTCGATTCCCGTCCACCCCGCAGCCACCGTGGCTCTCAGCCAGAGCGCGCCATTCTGGGCCCGGCCTCGGTGCTGAGTTCCCCCCTGACGGAGGCCCCTAGTGACCCCAGGCCCACAGGTGGGCCACATGACCCCTGGGTGTCTGAGCAGCATTCCCAAGTTGGCCGCATGGTGACGTACGGTGGTTCAGTTAAACCTGATTTCTTGTTAGTGCGTTAGAGAGTCCTCACACGTAACCTTTAAGTTTCTACTTGAACGTACTACGCATATAGCAACGAATTTTCCCTGAAGTAAAAACATTTGTCCACAAAGTATTTTAGGGATTGGGTGGAAGCTTTGCTTTTTTTGATTTTTGCATCTGAAAGAAAAAAGAATCTGCTCACCTTCAAGGGATTGCTGCGTTTCCTCTGAATGTCATGGAGACAGACAGGACTCTCAGGCTGCAGCCTCCTCCCCTCAAGCCCCTTTGTAGTGGGGGCCTGGGCTTTCCCCAGGCAGGTGGTTGCGTGTGGCTGGGCGAGAGGGAGACTTTCCTGCCCCGAGACCCGGGAGGCCCTGCAAACCCAGCCGGCAAGAGCCTGTGGGGACCTACTGCTCCCGAGGCTGCCCTGCCTGTAAACCACAGTCCACCGTGGGCGGCCTGCAGCCACCCCAGGCCTCGCAGGCGTTCTGTCAAAGGAAAAGTCACTGCCGCTTTTTACCCTCGCCGGCTCGCCCTGGGGCCTCCCCAGGAGACGGAGGGGAGCCTGAAGGCGCCGCCGGGGTCCCGAGTCACCACAGGGCAGCTCCCCCCACGGACGGCGTGGAGAGCTGGTGGGGGAGGGAGCCCTTGACTGGGGGACCCGGGGCTTGGCGTGCCAGGCCCCCCCCTCCCGGACGCCCACACGTGCTTCACTCTCCCGCCAGGGTGATGAGAACAAGTCAGTGCGGGACCGGTTCAACGCCCGCCAGTTCATCTCCTGGCTGCAGGACGTGGACGACAAGTATGACCGCATGAAGGTGAGCCCCGGCCCCGGCGGCGGCGGCGGGGCCAGGGCTCTTCTGGGCGGGGGCGGCAGGGCCGTGTTCGGAAGAGGCAGCTTCAGACTCGCTCTGAGCCCAGCTGGCAGTGAGGGAGCTGAGGCCTCCCCGCCCCCATGTTGCCTCTTAGAGTGTCTTCCCTCCTGTCCAGGTGTGCGGGGAGCAGCTCCTGTCACCAGCTGGCGGTCAGACCTCTGTGGGACCCCACCTTGAGCCCTCCTCAAAGGTCACAGCATCCACCCATCACCCCTGCCCCTGGCTGTGCTGACCAGTGCAGCGGGCAGAGGATGGGGGGGGAGATAGAGAGAGATTAGCAAGTAAGAAGCAAGTCCTTGTCTGCAGGTGCGAGGGTTGCACCCGGGGTCCCCCGTGAACACTGACCGGCAGTGACGTGCCCGTTACAGAATTAACACCTAGAAGCCGGCACCACCGGGAAGCCCCAGGAGGCAGGGCCTGCTGCGTGGAGCTGATGGAGGCGTGACCCAGGCTCCCACGCTGGGCTGCCAGCCTCACCCCTTGCCTCAGTGACCCTGCCTCCGGCACTGCGGCAGCGCACCCAGAGGGGCGGCCAGGAGGCCAGAGGCCAGAGCAGAGAGGAACCAGCCTACAGGGCGTTCAGGCCCAGCTGAGGCCGGGTCCAGGCCGTGTTTCTAACAAGCTGCAAAGGTGACCGTTCGGGGGTCCCACGGTCACTCCTCCCACCACCAGCCAGCCTGAAGGGAGCTGCACGGGAAACTTACAAGAGAGAAAAAATTTCTGACCGAAGTAAAGTTAGATTTGGTACATTACAAAGACAACGTTAAGTCTCATTTCCTTAATGTGCCAAGAACTTACAAACCAATAAGAAAAATAGATGGATAGAAAAAGGAATTGGTGAAGTACGGAGAGTGCAGGGGCACGAAACGGCCACCCGCGTGGCCACTGGTCTCAGAGCACAGGGTGGACGAGGTCCTATTCAGGAGACAGGCTGCCCACCCTCAGTTCCTGCAGCCCTGGGACAACTCTCCGGACATGCTGGTCATGTTTCAGGGGTTTAGCCCAACAAACAATTTCATTTTAGTAACTGAAAACTCAGGGGTACATACAATTCTAGTCAAGAACGCTCTAAATTAGATGAAAGCAGCTGGACTCCTGAGGGTGTCTGAGCTGCCACGCCTTTGTTCAAGCCTCCCTGAGGATGACAAGCGGCCCAGGCGTGCCGAGGAGGACACGGCTGGCCGCTGGGGCCTGTGGGGCTTGTTTCCAGAACACTTTTTTTAACTGAACTATTTTAAGCAAATCAGAAATTGTGATACCTGGCCCTACATGCTTGTGTGCACGTCGAAGAAAATAAGATGATCTTCCTGCACACTGTCACGCCGTTAACTCTGTCCACATGAAGGCTGGTCTTTTCGCCCGCTGTGCTCTGTGTCACCTGCCTTGTACCCCAAACGCCGCCCCCCCCCCACGTGCTGTTGGTAACCCAGGTACCGTCATTATTTCAGTTTCAACATTCTCCCTTCTCAGCATGAAATACAGAGTATGCCTTTAGTAGTATAACTGTTTACCTTACTTAGTACCCGCTTAAGAGTAAACACGTGAACATTAATTTTTAAAAACTAAGTGCATTTCTAAAAGGCATAATTTCCACTGTGAGTGCAAATGAAGCCAATGTCACCAACCATAAATAAGATAAATGGAAAATGAAAACAGAAGAGCAAAGCTATTATGAGTTCTGACTAGAGGCTGTGCTGAAACCCCCAGGGTGGGGGCACAGAGCAGGGATGATGGACAGACCCCCGTGTGGTCAGCAAGGCCACTCACCGCGCAGGACGAGACCCAGACGCAAGAGGTCGTCCTGAGGCCAGAGCGCGAAAGGGTCCCCCGCCCCGACCTCCCGGGAGGCGCTGCGGCAGGGGGAATGGGTGCGGGGGGCGGCCGGGGTCTTGCCTCCCCTCCCCTCACCTGCTGCGTTTCCCGCGTAGACGTGTCTCCTGATGCGGCAGCAGCACGAGGCCGCGGCCCTCAACGCTGTGCAGAGGATGGAGTGGCAGCTGAAGGTGCAGGAGCTGGACCCCGCCGGGCACAAGTCCCTGTGTGTGAACGAGGTGCCGTCCTTCTACGTGCCCATGGTCGACGTCAACGACGACTTCGTGCTCCTTCCGGCCTGACGCGGTGGGACAGCTGCCCGGGTCACAGGCGAGCCCCCCGGTCCGCCGCCGAGTCCGGGCGGTGGAAGGAGACCACGTCCCCGGTGGGGACATCCAGGGAGAAGCCCGCGCTGGGCCTCTGGCGCGCGGCTCTCTCACATCCGCCGCCGCGGGAGGACGCAGAGCCGGGGACGCGGGCACGGACACGGCAGCCTCAGGCTCTTTTCCGGCGGCTGCACAGGCATCTCAGGAGCTGCAGCAGGATGGAGAGCGTTTTTTTAAATTCCTTGTTTCATTTCTGATCGACTAAAGAGAATAAAAGTTAAGGCGTCCACCCCTCACCAACAGCGGCCTCCGGGTCAGAGGGTGGGGAGAGCTTCGGGCCGGCAGCCGTCCTGTCGCCACGAAGCTGCCGACGGTGCCAGCCCGAGATCTGGGCTGGGACGCTGGGCCGGGTGAGGGCCTGGCTGCGCCGCCCGCCCGCCTCACAGGGACACGCAGGCAGGACTCCGGGTTGTGTTTTTAATGGAGTCAAATCCACGTGGTTTGTATATTTTTTCCTTTAATCTTGGGCATTTTGTTTCTCTTTCTGAGAACATAACTTGAAACACTACAGAGCCAATAATCATATAAAAAGTGTACCCGTACGCGCTGTACAGTTTTATACACGTTCACAATGTACTTTGCTGCCTTCTAGATAATTTATTTTGCAACACGTTACTGCACAGTTGTAAATAACTTATGTACTGTAACATCACTTCAGTTATGTGTAAAGAAATAAATAAATTAATTAAATGCTCTTTGTACACGACAGCCCCCTCAGGAGGGTGGACGTGGCTGTGAGGGGAGGGTTCCCACCCTGGAAATGCCACTGTCTTCCACTTTTTTTCCTACCAAATGAGTAGCTTATAATTCTGAAACAAATATACTCACCCCCGGCTTTCCTGCCCTCCACTCAGCGGACGACTGGGGCTGCTGGCCGGGACAGCACGGGTTACCCAGAGGCTCTTTCCCAGGGCCCATCGGAGCGGGCAGGAGACGGGCGGGGCATGTGCTGGGGCAGCAGGTCCCCTGGGTGGCACGGCTACAGAGGGACCACTGTCTCCCGACTCCCCGTGGGGCTGCCACGTGGGAGTCCCCACCCGGGATGTGTGTTCCGCCTGAAAACCGGCTCGCGGGGCAGGAGTCGGAGATCTGAGCCCAGCGTGACCTGGGGTCTGTGCTCCTCTCTGAGGGGGGTGCGCACAGGGCCAGGCCAGGGGCCCCTTCTGAGCAGAGGCAACCGTCCTGCCTGCTCCATCCACAATTCCCGTCCAACGGCTGGCTCGAGCTGGAGGGCAAGGGGTGGAGGCTGCAGGGCCAGGCAGGGGGTCAGGGGTGGCCCTAGCCCTTGCTGGAGTCCTCGGGCACCTCGCTCCCTCCCCCGTGCTTCCTGTACCTGGCACAGGCGGGAGCTGCAGACGTGACCCCACTTGGGAGTGAGAACCCAGCCCTGTGCCAGCAGCATGCCTCACAGAGCAGCCTTGACGGTGCCCCAGACCAGCTGGAGGTGGTTTCCACTTTCTGGGCTGCCTGGCCCGACCCAAGCTCTCGGTTTCTGCCTCAGAGACGCCCTGACTCTGCATTCCCCTTTGTGCGAATCCCTGCCCCCCACCACCCCGGCCGGTCCCACCTCGAGTGACCCTGGGGCGGGGCCAGAGCCTGCACTGCCCAGCGTCTTTCTAAACAGCATGAATTAGGTCGCACCTGTTCATCGGGCACATCCTGGCGTCAGCAACTTCAGGCCACCCCGCAGAGACCCTGCACTCAGAGAGGTCCCGCCCGTTGTAGGTGCTGGTCCTGCTGCGGCAAGCGCGTCTGGAGGTGTACCCCATGCTCTGGCGCGTCTACACCACGATGACATTGTGACATCATGACGTCCCTTTCCTGGCTCTGCGTGGGACTTCCTGCCATGAGAGACAACGGCACAGATGCTCTCGTCACATGGCTGTGCAGTGGTGGGCCCCAGAGAACAAAAAGGGATTAGTATCCAGGATATAAAGAGAGAACCCGTAAAACTCAACTGCAAAAAAAAAAAAAATTTCAAAAATGGGCAAAGGACTTGAATAGTCCTTTCCCCACAGAAGATACACAAGTGGTCAATAAGCTCATGAACAAATGCTCAACATCACTAATCACTAGGGAAATGCAGATGAGAACCACAATGAGATACCCCGACACTCATTAGGATGGCTACTAACACCACCACCAACAGAAAACAACAAGCACCTGGGGAGGGTGTGGAGAATTTGGAACCCCCGTGCACTGCTGGTGGGAACGTACAATGGTACAGCCACTATGGAGAACAGTATGGAGGTTCATCAAGTATACTTACCATGGGATCTGGCAATCCCCCTCCTGGGTACATACCCAAAGGAATTGAAACCAGGGTCTCAGAGACATACTTGTGCGGCCCACGTTCATCACAGCACTGTTCACAACGGCTACAACATGGAACAAACCCAGCTGTCCACTGACAGATGAATGGATAAAGAAAAGGTGGAGTATATACCTGATACATACTGACAGATGCTGGAGCATGGGTGAGCCTTAAGGACGCTATGCTAAATGAAATAAGACAAATACTGTACAATTCCACTTATAGGAGGTACTGTGAGTAGTCAAAATCAGAGAGACAGAAAATATGACGGTGGTCACCTGGGCTGGGGGTGGAATGGGTGCTGAAATTCAGGCCTCGGAGGTCAGACCTGGGGAGAAAACTTGGGGTGATTGTGTGGAGACAGCCTGGGTGGTAGGGCTGCAATCTGGTGCAACTGCAACTGAGGGCGTACACAGAGGAAGCCTGGGTTGCCTTGGAGGCTGGGCACCATTGTTTGGGGGGTGCCTGAGAGGGGAAGCGGGACCTGCAATCATAGCCTTTTCCCCTGCGTGTGTGATTGCCAACTGCACGGGCTCCAGGAGGCGTCATGAGCCACCTCCACTCCCGTCGCATACTCCCGGGGTGTGCCTAAGCTGCCACCACTGTCGAGAAACCCAGGACTGGTCACCAGCCGCCACATCTGCACACCCCTAGCAAGGGGATTAACCACCAGCACACACTGAGGAAAGAGCTGACAGGCATCCATACTAAGAGCAGCCCTGGTACCAAATATATTAAACCCACGAGAGCTACACAGGGATGCCCCCACGTGTCAACAGCCCTCCAAAACCACAGCTGACAATTGTTTCTCCTAAACGCACAGAGCAAGAGAAATAAGAAGAGGAACCACTCCAGTTAAAAGACCAAGAGAATTCTGCTGCAAGAAACAACACAGACCGCTTCGCTCCAACAGACACTGAGTTCAAAAAGGAAAGTAAGGAATTAAGAAAGGCTATCGGGGACTTCCCTGGTGGCGCAGTGGTTAAGAATCCGCCTGCCAATGCAGGGGACACAGGTTCAAGCCCTGGTCCGGGAAGATCCCACACGCCACGGAGCACCCAAGCCCGTGTGCCACAGCTACTGAGCCTGCGCTCTAGAGCCCGCAAGCCACAACTGCTGAAGCCCATGCACCACAACTACTGAAGCCCACGTGCCTAGAGCCCATGCTCTGCAACAAGAGAAGCCACCGCAATGAGCCTGCACACCGCAATGAAGAGTAGCCCTCGCTCGCCGCAACTAGAGAAAGCCCACGTGCAGCAACAAAGACCCAATGTAGCCATAAATAAATAAATACATTTTTTTAAAAAAAAGAAAGGCTATCGACAGAAATGCAGAGTACTATAAAAAAGAAACAAACTCTGAAGGGTACCCCAAAAAATTAGCAAACTCATTTGCAGAGACAAAAGCTGAGCTAAAGGCAATGAACAGCAGAATTAATAATGCAGAAGAATGAATAAGTGAAGGTAGACCAATGGAAATGAGGAAATGACCCAATCAGAAAAGCAGAAAGCCAAATGAAAAAAAAAAAGCAATATAAGAGGCCTATGGGAGAATATAAAGTGTGCCAATCGACACATAATAGGGATTCCAGAATGGAAAGAAAGAGAAAAGGGTACCACAAATGTATCTGAAGAAATGACGGCTGAAAACTTTCCAAATCTAAAGAAGGAGACATACCCAGGCAGAGGAAGCACAGGGGGTCCCAAAGCAGGGAAAGCCACACAGACCTACAGCAAGACACACTGCAGTAAAAATGGCAAAAGGTGGGCTGCCCTGGTGGCGCAGTGGTTGAGAATCCGCCTGCCAATGCAGCGGACATGGGTTCGAGCCCTGGTCTGGGAGGATTCCACGTGCCGCGGAGCAGCTGGGCCCGTGAGCCACAACTCAGCCTGCGCGTCTGGAGCCTGTGCTTCGCAACAAGAGGCCGCAATAGTGAGCCCATGCACCGCGATGAAGAGTGGCCCCCGCTTACCACAACTAGAGAGAAAGCCCTCGCACAGAAACGAAGACCCAACAGCAAAAATAAATTAATTAATAAACTCCTACCCCCAACATCTTCAAAAAAAAATGGCAAAAGTTAAAGATTAAGAGAGGATTCTAAAGGCAGCAAGAGAAAAACAGAGTTAGTGACAAGGGAACCCCCATTAGGCTGTCAGCTGATTTCTCTACGGAAACGCTGCGGGCCAGAAGGGAGTGGCAAGACAGTCAAAGTCCTGGAAGGGAAAAATCGGCAACCCAGGACACTCTACCCGGCAAGACTGTCATTTAGAACAAAGGAGAGAGAAAGAATTCCTCAGACAAGCACAAGCTAAAAGAATACAGCAATACCTAACCTATCCTAAAGGAAATACTGAAAGGCCTTCTCTAAATAGAACAGAACTAAGAATCTGCAGGAAAGAGAAAAATCACAATTGGAAAATAAATCACTTAAATAAGCCAGGCCACACATTTTTTAAACATCAAAAAATTTCTGCGAAACTGAATGATAACCAGAATGAACAGCAAAAGGATGAACATGAAGATGTAAAAAGGGACGTCAAAATCAAAATGTGGGGGGAGGAGAGTAAGAAAATGTAGACTTCTTTTCATTTCCTAGAATGTGTTTGAGCCTATATGACTACCAGTCTAGGGCAAGCAGATATAGGAAGGGGTTAACATACTTGAAAACCAGGGCAACCACAAATCAAAAACATACAATAGACTCACAAAAACCAAAAAGAAGAGGACGTAAGTATAATTCAAGAGAAAATCATCGGGGAATTCCCTGGCAGTCCAGTGCCTTAGGACTCCGAGCTCTCACTGCCAAGGGCCCGGGTTCAGTCCCTGGTAGGGGAACTAACATCCCTCAAGCCACATGGCACGGCCAAAAAAAAACATCAAACCACAAAAGGAGAAACAAAAAGTTGTCAGTAATTACCTTAAAATGTCAATGGACTAAAAGCTCCAATCAAAAGACACAGAGTGGCAGATTGGATTAAAAAAAAAAAAAGAGCCTACAATATGCTGCCTACAGGAGACCCACTTTAGGGCAAAGGACACACACAGATTGAAAGTAAGGGGATGGAAAAAGATATTTCATGAAAACAAATGACAAGAAAGTGGGGGTCGCAATACTCATATCAGACAAAATAAACTTCAAAAGCCATGAAGAAAGATAAAGAAGGACGCTATATACTAATAAAGGATGAACACAAGGAGAGGATATTACACTCGTCAACATATATGCTTCTTATATAGGAGCACTCAAATACGCAAAACAAATATCAGACATAAAGACAGAAACTGACAGGGATACAATAATAGTATTGAGGCCCCACTCAGGGCCTCTAGACAGAGAATCAGTGAGGCAAGACAGATCCCCAATGATACAACAGAACAGTAAGACTTAACTGACATTACACCCAAAACAACCAGAATACACATTCCTTTCAGGGCACATGGAACATTATACAGGACCGACCACATACGAGGGCACAAAATAAGCCTCAACAAATTTCAGAGTATAGAAATTCTATCAAGCATCTTCTCTGACCACAATGGCATGCAACTAGCGATTAACCACAGAAGAAGAAACGAGCTCTTTCACGTGGTGCCTCGGGTGCAGCCGGCCACTCAAGGATGAAGCTGAAGATTTCCTTCCTGGCCACTGGCTGCCAGAAACTCACTGAAGTGGATGATGAATGAAAACTTCGTACCTTTTATGAGAATCCTATGGCCAAAGAAGTGGCTGCCGACACTCTGGGTGAAGAATGGAAGGGTTATGTGGTCCGAATCAGTGGTGGGAATGACAAACAGGGTTTCCCCATAAAGCAGGGTGTCTTAACCCATGGCTGCGTACACCTGCTACTGAATAAGGGACATTCCTGTTACAGACCAAGGAGAACTGGAGAAAGAATTCACAAATCTGTATGGGGTTGCACTGTGGATGCCAATCTGAGTGGTCTCAATTTGGTCTTCATAAAAAAAAGGGAGAAAAATATTACCAGACTCACCGATACTACTGTGCCTCATCGCCTGGGACCCCAAAGAGCAAGCAGAGGGACTTCCCTGGTGGCTCAGTGGTTATGAATCCGCCTGCCTGGGGCTTCCCTGGTGGCGCAGTGGTTGGGAATCTGCCTGCCAATGCAGGGGATGCGGGTTCATGCCCCAGTCTGGGAGGATCCCACATGCCGCAGAGCGGCTGGGCCCGTGAGCCATGGCCGCTGAGCCTGCACATCCGGAGCCTGTGCTCCACAATGGAAGAGGCCACAACAGTGAGAGGCCCGCGTACCACAAAAAAAAAAAGAATCCGCCTGCCAACGCTTGGGACACAGGTTCGAGCCCTGGGCCAGGAAGATCCCACATGCCTCGGAGCAACTAAGCCCCCGAGCCACAACTACTGAGCCCACGTGCCGCAACTACTGAAGCCCACATGCCTAGAGCCCATGAGCCACAACTACTGAGCCCACGTGCTGCAACTACTGAAGCCCACACACCTAGACCCCGTGCTCCACAACAAGAGAAGCCACCTCAATGAGAAGCCCACGCACCACAACAAAGAGTAGCCCCCACTCGCCACAACTAGAGAAAGCCGACGTGCAGCAACGAAGACCCAAGACAGCCAAAAAATAAAAAATCAATCAATAAATTAAAAAAGCTAGCAGAATCCACAAACTTTTCAGTCTCTCCAAAGATGATGTCCACCAGTATGTTGTGAGAAACCCCTAAACAAAGGTAAGAAATCTAGGACCAAAGCACACAAGGTTCAGTGTCTTTTTACTCCATGTGTTCTGCAACACAAATGTCAGTGTACTGCTCTGAAGAAACAGCATTCTAGGAAAACTAAGGCAGAGTGCAGAATATGCTAAACTCTTTGCCAAGAGAATGAAGAAGGCCAAAGAAGAATGCCGGGAACAGACTGTCAAGAGATGGAGGCTGTCCTCTCTCAGAGCTTCTACCTCTGAGTCCAGTCAAAAATGAGATGTTCGGACTTCCCTGGTGGTGCAGTGGTTAAGAATCTGCCTGCCAATGCAAGGGACATGGGTTTGAGCCCTGGTCCAGGAACATCCCACATGCCGCGGAGCAACTAAGCCCATGTGCCACAACTACTGAGCCTGTGCTCTAGAGCCCACGAGCCACAACTACTGAGCCCACGTGCCATAACTACTGAAGCCCGCATGCCTAGAGCCTGTGCTCTGCAACAAGAGAAGCCACTGCAATGAGAAGCTTGCGCACTGCAACAAAGAGTAGCCCCTGCTTGTCACAACTAGAGAAAGCCTGTGCACAGCAATGAAGACCCAACGCAGCCAAAAATAAATAAATAAATTTTTTTAAAAAATGATTTGTTCTAGGAGTTCACTGGTGGCACAGTGGTAAAGAATCCGCCTTCCAATGCAGGGGATGTGGGTTCAATCTCTGGTCGGGGAACTAAGATCCCACATGCCACAGAGCAACTAAGCCTACACGCCACAACTATTAAGCCCACGTGCTCTGGAGCCCATGCGCCACAACTAGAGAGCGCACACACCACAGCTACTGAGCCTGCGCGTTCTGGAGCCCATGCACCACGACTAGAGAGCCCACGTGCCACTAGAGAGAAGCTCGTGCGCTGCAACAAGGATCCCGCATGCCACAACCAAGACCCGATGCAGCCAAATAAATAAAATAAAAATTGAAAGCAAGAAATAAAGCTGAGAAAATATTCATCATCTAACATGAAACTAACCAAATAAATAAAATAAAAATTGAAGGCAAAAAATAAAGCTGAGAAGTATTCATCATCTAACATGAAGCTAACCAAATAAATAAAATAAAAATTGAAAGCAAGAAATAAAGCTGAGAAAATATTCATTATCTAACATGAAACTAACCAAAGTTTTAAAAAAATGAGATGTTCTAACAAATAAGATCAGACATTAGAAAGAAAAAGAAATGGGAAAAAAACGATAACATGCTACTCAAAAACCAATGGGTTAATTAATGATGAAATCAAAGAGGAAATTTAAAAATACCTTGAAAAAATGAAAATACAACCATACAAAAATAAAAAAAAGAAAAGAAAAGAAAACAGAACCATCCAAAGCTATGGGATGCAGCAAAAGCAGCTGTTACAGGGAAGTTCATAACAGTACAGGCCTTCCTCTAACAACAAGAAAAACCTCAAACAACCTAACCTACCACTTAAAAGAATTAGGAAAAGAAGAACAAGCAAAATTCAGCAGAAGGAAGGAAACAGTAAAGATCAGAGAAGAAAGAAATAAAACAGATTAAAAAAATAGAAATAAATCAATAAAACTAAGAGTTGGTTCTTTGGAAGGATAAACACGATGGACAAACCTCTGGCCAGGCTCACCAAAAAGAAAAGAGAGAGAACCCAAATAAAATAAGAAATGAAAAAGGAAACATAACAACTGATGCCACAGAAATATAAAAAACCGTAAGGGAAACTACTATGAACAAGGGTATGCCAACAAATTCAACAACCTAGAAGAAACTGACAAGTTCCTAGAAACATACAGCCCACCGAAACTGTATCAGGAAGAAATAGATAATTTGAACAGACTGATCACTAGAAGTGAAATAGAATCTGTAATTTAAAAAAACTCCCTACAAACACGAGTCCAGGACCAGACGGCCTCACAGGTGAATTCTACCAAACATACAAAAAAGAACTTATACCGATCCTTCTAAAACTCTTCCCAAAAAAATGGAAGAGGAGGGAACACTCCCAAAGACATGCTATGAAGCCACCATCACCCTGATAACAAAACCAGACAAAGACACCACCAAAAAGGAAAGTTACAGGCCAGTATCTCTGAAGAATATAGATGCAAAAATTCTCAAAATATTAGCAAACCGAATCCAACAACACAAAAGATCACACACCATGACCAAGTGGGATTCATCGCAAGTTCACAAGGATGGGTCAATGCATGGAAATCACTGCGATACACCACATAAGCAAAAACCACATGATCATCTCGACAGATTCAGAAAAAAGCATTTAACAAGATTCAGGGAAGGAGGGGAAGATGGCGGGAGAGTAAGACGCGGAGATCACCTTCCTCCTCACAGATACACCAGAAATACATCTACACGTGGAACAACTCCTACAGAACACCTACTGAACGCTGGCAGAAGACCTCAGACCGCCCAAAAGGCAAGAAACTCCCCACGTACCTGGGTAGGGCAAAAGAAAAAAGAAAACACAGAGACAAAAGGATAGGGACGGGCCCTGCGCCAGTGGGAGGGAGCCGTGAAGGAGGAAAGGTGTCCACACACTAGAAGCCCCTTCGCGGGCAGAGACTGCGGGTGGTGGAGGGGGGCAGCTTCGGAGACGCGGAGGAGAGCGCAGCCACAGGGGTGCGGAGGGCAAACCGGGGAGATTCCCGCACAGAGGATCAGGGCCGACCGGCACTCACCAGCCCGAGAGGCTTGTCTGCTCACCCGCCGGGGCGGGCAGGGCTGGGAGCTGAGGCTCGGGCTTCGGTCGGAGCGCAGGGAGAGGGCTGGGGTTGGCGGCGTGAACACAGCCTGAACGGGGCTAGTGCGCCACGGCTGGCCGGGAGGGAGTCCGGGGAAAAGTCTGGAGCTGCCTAGGAGGCAAGAGACTTTTTCTTCCCTCTTTTATTTCCTGGTGCGTGAGGAGAGGGGATTAAGAGCGCCCCTTAAAGGAGCTCCAGAGACGGCGCAAGCCGCGGCTAACAGCGCGGACCCCAGAGACGGGCGGGAGACGCTAAGGCTGCTGCTGCCGCCGCCACCAAGAAGCCTGTGTGCGAGCACAGGTCACTCTCCACACCTCCCCTGCTGGGAGCCTGTGCAGCCCGCCACTGCCAGGGTCCCGGGATCCAGGACAACTTCTGCGGGAGAACGCACGGCGCGCCTCACGCTGGTGCAACGTCACGCCGGCCTCTGCCGCCGCAGGCCCGCCCCGCATCGTGCCCCTCCCTCCCCCCGGGCCTGAGTGAGCCAGAGCCCCCGAATCAGCAGCTCCTTTAACCCCGTCCTGTGTGAGCAAAAAACAGACGCCCTCCGGCGCCCTACACGCAGAGGCGGGGCCAGATCCAAAGCTGAGCCCCCGGGAGCTGTGAGAACAAAGAAGAGAAAGGGAAATCTCTCCCAGCAGCCTCAGGAGCAGCGGATTAAAGCTCCACAGTCAACCTGATGTACCTGCATCAGTGGAATACCTGAATAGACAGCGAGTCATCCCAAATCGAGGAGGTGGACTTCGAGAGCAAGATTTATGATTTTTTCCCCTTCTGCTCTTTTTGTGAGTGTGTATGTGTATGCTTCTGTGTGAGATCTTGTCTGTATAGCTTTGCTTCCACCATTTGTCCTAGGGTTCTATCCGTCTGTTTTTTTTTAAATTTTTTTTCTTAATAATTATTTTTTAATTTAATAACTTTATTATATTTTACTTTATTTTATTGTACTCCATCTTCTTTCTTTCTTTTTTCCTTCCTTCCCTCCTTCTTTCCTTCCTCCCACCATCCGTCCCTCCCTCCTTTCTTTCTTTCCTTCTTTCCCTCTTTTCTTTCCTTCTTTCCTTCTTTTCTTTCCTTCCTTCCTTTCTACTTCTACTAATTCTTTCTCTCTACTTTATCTCCCTTTTATTCTGAGCCGTGTGGATGAAAGGCTCTTGGTGCTGCACAGGAGTCAGTGCTGTGCCTCTGAGGTGGGAGAGCCAACTTCAGGACACTGGTCCACAAGAGACCTCCCAGCTCCACATAATATCAAACAGTGAAAATCTCCCAGAGATCTCCATCTCAACACCAGCACCCAGCTTCACTCAACGGCCAGCAAGCTACAGTGCTGGACATCCTATGCCAAACAACTAGCAAGACAGGAACACAACCCCACCCATTAGCAGAGAGGCTGCCTAAAATCATAATAAGTCCACAGACACCCCAAAACACACCACCAGACATGGACCTCCCACCAGAAAGACAAGATCCAGCCTCATCCACCAGAACACAGGCACTAGTCCCCTCCACCAGGAAGCCTACACAACCCACTGAACCAACCTTAGCCACTGGGGACAGACACCAAAAACAACGGGAACTACGAACCTGCAGCCTGCAAAAAAGGAGACCCCAAACACAGTAAGATAAGCAAAATGAGAAGACAGAGAAACATACAGCAGATGAAGGAGCAAGATAAAACCCACCAGACCTAGCAAATGAAGAGGAAATAGGCAGTCTACCTGAAAAAGAATTCAGAATAATGGTAGTAAAGATGATCCAAAATCTTGGAAATAGAACAGACAAAATGCAAGAAACATTTAACAAGGACCTAGAAGAACTAAAGAGGAAACAAGCAACGATGAACAACACAATAAATGAAATTAAAAATACTCTAGATGGGATCAATAGCAGACTAACTGAGGCAGAAGAACGGATAAGTGACCAGGAAGATAAAATAGTGGAAATAACTACAGCAGAGCAGAATAAAGAAAAAAGAATGAAAAGAACTGAGGACAGTCTCAGAGACCTCCGGGACAACATTAAACACACCAACATTCGAATTGTAGGGGTTCCAGAAGAAGAAGAGAAAAAGAAAGGGACTGACAAAATATTTGAAGAGATTACAGTTGAAAACTTCCCTAATATGGGAAAGGAAATAGTCAATCAAGTCCAGGAAGCACAGAGAGTCCCATACAGGATAAATCCAAGGAGAAATACGCCAAGACACATATTAATCAAACTGTCAAAAATTAAATACAAAGAAAATATATTAAAAGCAGCAAGGGAAAAACAACAAATAACACACAAGGGAATCCCCATAAGGTTAACAGCTGATCTTTCAGCAGAAACTCCGCTGCCAGAAGGGAGTGGCAGGACATACTGAAAGTGATGAAGGAGAAAAACCTGCAGCCAAGACTACTCTACCCAGCAAGGATCTCATTCAGATTTGATGGAGAAATTAAAACCTTTAGAGACAAGCAAAAGCTGAGAGAGTTCAGCACCACCAAACCAGCTTTACAACAACTGCTAAAGGAACTTCTCTAGGCAAGAAACACAAGAGAAGGAAAAGACCTACAATAACGAACCCAAAACAATTAAGAAAATGGGAATAGGAACATACATATCGATAATTACCTTAAATGTAAATGGACTAAATGCTCCAACCAAAAGACACAGATTGGCTGAATGGATACAAAAACAAGACCCATATATATGCTGTCTACAAGAGACCCACTTCAGACCTAGAGACACATACAGACTGAAAGTAAGGGGATGGAAAAAGATATTCCATGCAAATGGAAACCAAAAGAAAGCTGGAGTAGCAACTCTCATATCAGACAAAATAGACTTTAAAATAAGGACTATTAAAAGAGACAAAGAAGGACACTACATAATGATCAAGGGATCGATCCAAGAAGAGGATATAACAATTGTAAATATTTATGCACCCAACCTAGGAGCACCTGAATACATAAGGCAAATACTAACAGCCATAAAAGGGGAAATCGACAGTAACACATTCATAGTAGGGGACTTTAACACCCCACTTTCACCAATGGACAGATCATCCAAAATGAAAATAAATAAGGAAACAGAAGCTTTAAATGATACATTAAACAAGATGGACTTAATTGATATTTATAGGACACTCCATCCCAAAACAACAGAATACACATTTTTCTCAAGTGCTCATGGAACATTCTCCAGGATAGACCGTATCTTGGGTCACAAATCAAGCCTTGGTAAATTTGAGAAAATTGAAATTGTATCAAGTATCTTTTCCGACCACAATGCTATGAGACTAGATATCAATTACAGGAAAAGATCTGTAAAAAATACAAACACATGGAGGCTAAACAATACACTACTTAATAACGAAGTGATCACTGAAGAAATCAAAGAGGAAATTAAAAAATACCTAGAAACAAATGACAATGGAGACACGACAACCCAAAATCTATGGGATGCAGCAAAAGCAGTTCTAAGAGGGAAGTTTATAGCAATACAAGCCCACCTTAAGAAACAGGAAACATCTTGAATAAACAACCTAACCTTGCACCTAAAGCAACTAGAGAAAGAAGAACAAAAAAACCCCAAAGTTAGCAGAAGGAAAGAAATCATAAAAATCAGATCAGAAATAAATGAAAAAGAAATGAAGGAAACAATAGCAAAGATCAATAAAACTAAAAGCTGGTTCTTTGAGAAGATAAACAAAATTGATAAACCATTAGCCAGACCCATCAAGAAAAAAAGGGAGAAGACTCAAATCAATAGAATTAGAAATGAAAAAGGAGAAGTAACAACTGACACTGCAGAAATACAAAAGATCATGAGAGATTACTACAAGCAACTCTATGCCAATAAAATGGACAACCTGGAAGAAATGGACAAATTCTTAGAAATGCACAACCTGCCCAGACTGAACCAGGAAGAAATAGAAAATCTGAACAGACCAATCACAAGCACTGAAATTGCAAATGTGATTAAAAATCTTCCAACAAACAAAAGCCAGGACCAGATGGCTTCACAGGCGAATTCTATCA
Source organism: Globicephala melas (assembly GCF_963455315.2). Classification (NCBI taxonomy): domain Eukaryota; kingdom Metazoa; phylum Chordata; class Mammalia; order Artiodactyla; family Delphinidae; genus Globicephala; species Globicephala melas. Next base: position 62,275,370 of record NC_083332.1, on the reverse strand, counting down.
AACATTTAGAGAAGAGCTAATACCTATCCTTCTCAAACTCTTCCAAAATATAGCAGAGGGAGGAACACTCCAAAATTCATTCTACAAGGCCACCATCACCTTGATACCAAAACCAGACAAGATGTCACAAAGAAAGAAAACTACAGGCCAATATCATTGCTGAACATAGATGCAAAAATCCTCAACAAAATACTAGCAAACAGAATCCAACAGCACATTAAAAGGATCATACACCATGATCAAGTGGGGTTTATCCCAGGAATGCAAGGATTCTTCAATATATGCAAATCTATCAATGTGATAAACCATATTAACAAACTGAAGGAGAAAAACCATACGATCATCTCAATAGATGCAGAGAGAGCTTTTGACAAAATTCAACACCCATTTACGATAAAAACCCTGCAGAAAGTAGGCATAGAGGGAACTTTCCTCAACATAATAAAGGCCATATATGACAAACCCACAGCCAACATCATCCTCAATGGTGAAAAACTGAAAGCATTTCCACTAAGATCAGGAGGAAGACAAGGATGTCCACTCTCACCACTCTTATTCAACATAGTTTTGGAAGTTTTAGCCACAGCAATCAGAGAAGAAAAGGAAATAAAAGGAATCCAAATCGGAAAAGAAGAAGTAACGCTGTCACTGTTTGCAGATGACATGATACTATACATACAGAATCCTAAAGATGCTACCAGAAAACTACTAGAGCTGATCAATGAATTTGGTAAAAAAATAAAAAATAAATGCACAGATAAAAAATTAATGCACAGAAATCTCTGGCATTCCTATATACTAATGATGAAAAATCTGAAAGTGAAATCAAGAAAACACTCCCATTGGGCTTCCCTTGTGGCGCAGTGGTTGAGAGTCCACCTGCTAACGCAGGGGACACAGGTTCATGCCCCAGTCTGGGAAGATCCCACATGCCGCGGAGCGGCTGGGCCTGTGAGCCATGGCAGCTGAGCCTGTGTGTCTGGAGCCTGTGCTCCACAACGGGAGAGGCCCCAGCAGTGAGGGGCCCGCGTACCGCAAAAAACAAAAACAAAAACAAAAACTCCCATTTACCTTTGCAACAAAAAGAATAAAATATCTAGGAATAAACCCACCTAAGGAGACAAAAGACCTGTATGCAGAAAATTATAAGACACTGATGAAAGAAATTAAAGATGATACAAATAGATGGAGAGATATACCATGTTCTTGGATTGGAAGAATCAACATTGTGAAAATGACTCTACTACCCAAAGCAATCTACAGATTCAATGCAACCCCTATCAAACTACCACTGGCATTTTTCACAGAATTAGAACAAAAACTTTCACAATTTGTATGGAAACACAAAAGACCCCGAATAGCCAAAGCAATCTTGAGAACGAAAAACGGAGCTGGAGGAATCAGGCTTCCTGACTTCAGACTATACTACAAAGCTACAGTAATCAAGACAGTATGGTACTGGCACAAAAACAAAAGATAGATCAGATAGATCTATCTTTAGATGGAACAGGATAGAAAGCCCAGAGATAAACCCATGCACATATGGTCACCTTATCTTTGATAAAGGAGGCAGGAATGTACAGTGGAGAAAGGACAGCCTCTTCAATAAGTGGTGCTGGGAAAACTGGACAGGTAAATGTAAAAGTATGAGATTAGATCACTCCCTAACACCATACAGAGAAATAAGCTCAAAATGGATTAAAGACCTAAATGTAAGGCCAGAAACTATCAAACTCTTAGAGGAAAACAAAGGCAGAACACTCTATGACATACATCACAGCAAGATCCTTTTTGACCCATCTCCTAGAGAAATGGAAATAAAAACAAAAATAAACAAATGGGACCTAATGAAACTTCAAAGCTTTTGCACAGCAAAGGAAACCATAAACAAGACCAAAAGAGAACCCTCAGAATGGGAGAAAATATTTGCAAATGAAGCAACTGACAAAGGATTAATTTCCAAAATTTACAAGCAGCTCATGCAGCTCAGTAACAGAAAAACAAACAACCCAATCCAAAAATGGGCAGAAGACCTAAATAGACATTTCTCCAAAGAAGATATACAGACTGCCAACAAACACATGAAAGAATGCTCAACATCATTAATCATTAGAGAAATGCAAATCAAAACTACAATGAGATATCATCTCACACCAGTCAGAATGGCCATCATCAAAAAATCTACAAACAATAAATGCTGGAGAGGGTGTGGAGAAAAGGGAACCCTCTTGCACTGCTGGTGGGAATGTGAATTGGTACAGCCACTATGGAGAACAGTATGGAGGTTCCTTAAAAAACTACAAATAGAACTACCATATGACCCAGCAGTCCCACTACTGGGCATATACCCTGAGAAAACCATAATTCAAAAAGAGTCATGTACCAAAATGTTCGTTGCAGTTCTATTTACAATAGTCCGGAGATGGAAACAACCTAAGTGCCCATCATCGGATGAATGGATAAAGAAGGTGTGGCACATATATACAATGGAATATTACTCAGCCATAAAAAGAAACGAAATTGAGCTATTTGTAATGAGGTGGATAGACCTAGAGTCTGTCATACAGAGTGAAGTTAGTCAGAAAGAGAAAGACAAATATGGTATGCTAACACATATATATGGAATTTAAGGGGGAAAATGTCATTAAGAACCTAGGGGTAAGACAGGAATAAAGACACAGACCTACTAGAGAACGGACTTGAGGATATGGGGAGGGGGAAGGGTAAGCTGTGACAAAGCGCGAGAGAGGCATGGACATATATACACTACCAAACGTAAGGTAGATAGCTAGTGGGAAGCAGCTGCATAGCAGAGGGAGATCAGCTCGGTGCTCTGTGACCGCCTGGAGGGGTGGGATAGGGAGGGTGGGAGGGAGGGAGACGCAAGAGGGAAGAGATATGGGAACATATGTATATGTATAACTGATTCACTTTGTTATAAAGCAGAAACTAACACACCATTATAAAGCAATTATACCCCAATAAAGATGTTAAAAAAACAAAAAACAAAAAAAAACCAAGATTCAAATCCATTCATGATAAAAATTCTTACCAAAGTGGGTATAGAGGGATCATATCTCAATATAATCAAAACTATTTATGACAAACCCATAGCCAACATAATACTCAATGGTGAAAAGCTGAAAGCCCTCCCGCTAAAAATCTGGAACAAAACCAGGATGCCCAGTCTCACCTCTTCTATTTAACATAGGATTGGAGTCCTAGCCACAGCCATAAGACAAGAAAAGAAATAAAATGTAAACAAATTTGAAGGGAAGAGGTAAAATTGCCATTATATGCAGATATGACACTATATATAGAAAACCCTAAAGACTCCACACAAAAGCTACTAGAACTGATAAACGAATTCAGCAAGGGAGCAAGATGCAACATTAACACACAGAAATGGGTCACATTTCTGTACACCAGCAATGAAATATCAGAAAGGGAATGAAATATCAGAAAGGGAATTTAAATAAACAACACCTTTTCTTTTATTTTGGCTGCACCACCTGGCATGCAGGATCTTAGTTCCCCAACAAGGGATTGAACCCGTGCCCCCTTCAGTGGAAGCATGGAGTCATAAGCACTGGGCTGCCTTTTAAAACTGCACCCCCCAAAATAAAATACTTAGGAATAGACCTGACCAAGGAGGTGAAAGACTTATACACTGAAAACTATAAAACATTAATAAAGGAAATTGAAGCTGATTCAAAAAATGTAAAGATACCCCATGCTCTTGGACTGGAAGAATTATATTGTTAAAATGGCCATTCTACCCAAAGCAATCTACAGATTTAATGTGAGCCCTATCAAATTACCCATGGCATCTTTCACAGAACTAGAATGAGTAATTCTAAAATTCACATGGAACCATGAAAGACCCAGAATTGCCAAAGCAATCCTGAAGAAAAGGAACAAAGCAAGAGCCATATCCCTCCCAGACTTCAGACAATATTACAAAGCTACAGTAATCAAAACAGCATGGTACTGGCACAAAAACAGACGTATGGATCAATGGAACAGAATAGAGACCCGAGAAATAAACCCACACATCTACGGTCAATTAATCTTCGACAAAGAAGGCAAGAATATACAATGGGAAAAAGGCTCTTCAGCACGTGGTGCAGGGAAAGTTGGACAGCCGCATGTAAATCAGTGAAATCAGAACACACCCTCACACCATGCACAAATATAAACTCAAAATGGCTTAAAGACTTAAACATAAGACATGACACCATAAAACTCCTAGAAGAGATCACAGGCAAAACATTCTCTGACATAAATCGTACTATCGTTTTCTTAGGTCAATCTCCCAAGGCAATAGAAATAAAAACAAAAATAAACAAATGAGACCTAATCAAACTTAAAAGTTTTACACAGCAAAGAAAATGATAAACAAAGTGAAAACACAACCTACAGAGTGGGAGAAAATACATGCACGTGATGCAACCGACAAGGGCTTAATTTCTAAAAGTTACAAACAGTTCATACAACTCAACAACAGCAACAACAAACAAACCACCCAATTGCAAAAATGCGCAGAAGACCTAAACAGACATTTCTCCGAAGAAGAAATACAGACGGCCAGTAGGCACGTGAAGAGATGCTCAACATCGCTAATGATTAGAGAAACGCAAATCGAAACTACCGTGAGGCACCACCTCACACCGGTCAGAACGCCATCATTAAAAAGTCTACAATAACACATGCTGGAGAGGGTGTGAGGAAAGGGGACCCCCCCTGCACTGTTGGTGGGAATGTAAATTGGTGCAGCCACTGTGGAGAACAGTATGGAGGTTCCTCACAAAACTAAAAGTAGAGTTGCCGCAGGATCCAGCAATCCCACTCCTGGGCATATGTCCAGAGAAAACTATAATTTGAAAATATACATGCACCCCAACGTTCACTGCAGCACTAGTTACAAGAGCCAAGACACAGAAACAACCAAAAGGTCCACCGGCAGATGAACGGAAAAGAAGATGTGGTACATGTATACAATGGAGTACTACTCAGCCATAAAGAGGATGAAATAATGCCATCTGCATCAACACGGATGCAACTAGAGATTATCATATGAAGTGAAGTAGGTCAGAAAGACAAATACCATCTGTTATCACTTATATGTGGAATCTAAAATATGACACAAATGAACCTTTCTATGAAACAGAAACAGACTCACGGACATAGAGAACAGACTGGTGGTTGCCAAGGGGACGGGGGCTGGGGGAGGGATGGAGTGGGAGGTTGGGGTGAGCAGATGTGAGCTTCTGTATACAGAATGGGTAAACAACGTGGTCCTACCGTACAGCACAGAGAACTACATTCAGTACCCTACGGTAAAGCGTAATGGAAAAGATTATGTAAAAACAGAATATGTATGTGTGTGTATAACTGAAACACTTTGCTGTGCAGCAGAAATTAACACAACACTGTAAATCAACTAGACTTCAATTAAAACACATACACACATAAAGTGGAAAGAAAAAGGAAGATCTGGGGAATAAAATGCCCACAAATACTCTTAAATGCGCTGACATACTCCTGGGGACACAGAAGTCCATGCACACGTGCAGCTCTGTGTGCGTGCATAGGACATAACTGAGAACATCCTATTTTCTCATTTTTGGTTAACCGTGAGGCCTTGTGGAAGCAGGAAGTCAAGGCCAAGGCAGAGCTGTAACCTGCTGGGACACTGAAGAGCCTCTGGGTAAAGGGCAGCTGACTTACTGGGTCATGGGCTTTAAGGAAATCATTAGCTGAGTACCAAGCTAGGAGCACAGAGACTTCACAACCCACACACCACAGGGAGCTCAGACTTTACAGAATTAGTTCAGGAAAGTCACTAAGCACGGCAGCAAGAGCAACCAGCAACAGCAACGGCAGCAAGTCTGGGGAGTAGGAAACTGGTTTCTCGAGTCACCACATTATATTATGTACAGTGTCTACTTTGGGGACTTCCCTGGTGGCACAGTGGTTAAGAATCCGCCTGCCAATGCAGGGGATATGGGTTCGAGGCCTGGTCCGGGAAGATCCCACACGCCGCAGAGCAACTAAGCCTGTGTGCCACAACTACTGAGCCTGCGCTCTAGAGCCTGTGAGCCACAACTACTGAGCCCACGTGCCACAACTACTGAAGCCCGCGCGCCTAGAGCCCGTGCTCCGCAACAAGAGAAGCCACCACAATAAGCCCGCACGCGGCAACGAACAGTAGCCCCCACTCGCTGCAACTAGAGAAAGCCCGCACACAGCAATGAAGACCCAACGCAGCCAACAATAAATAAACAAACAAACAAACAAACAAGTAATAAATGTGTGTGTGTATGTATGTAAATTTATTATTTTTTTAAATCAACTAATAGGTATTATCTCTGAGTAGGCCCAGATGTTCAACATACTAGATAAGTCAGTTTTCATAAATCATGTTCAAAGAACTAAATGAAATTATGTCTGAGGAATTAATATGACAGAATGGTTCTCACCAAATAGAGAATACCAGTAAAGAAAAAAATTATTTCAAAAAGAAAATGGAAATTCCGTGGTTGAAAAGTACATTAAATGAATTTGAGTGGGCAGAAGAACCAGCAAACTTGAAGATACGTCAATTGAGATTATCACATGTGAGGAACAGGGGGGAAAAAACGCATGAAGGAAAATGAACAGTTTCGGAGACCAGCAGGGTACGATCAAGGGCACCAATGACGCGTAAACGGAGTCCTAGAAGGAAAGAGAGAAACGGGAAGAAAGATGGTTAATTTCATGTCAGTTTGGCTAGGCTACAGTACACAGAATTTCAGTCAAATATTACTCTAGATGTTTCTGTGACGGTATTTTTTAGATGTGGTTAACATCTACATCACTAGAAGTTGAGTAAAGCAGACCCTCCTCCATATTATGGAGGTCACGGGAAGGCCTCATCCAATCATTTGAAGGCCTTAACAAAAAATGACTGATGTCCCCCAGTGAGGAGGGAATTCTGCCCGCCAGCCTGCTTGAAGACTCAAACTGCAGCATCCGCTGGTCCTGGGTTCAGCCTGCAGCCTCCACAATCAGAGAGACTAAGTGCTAACCAGCGAGCTATCCATTCAGCTATATATCTTCTGATGATGCTGTTTCCTTGGAGAACCCCAATACATCAGACAGAGACAAAATCAGCTTTTATATGTACAAATAACTCAGGGAAATCATGTCTAAAGAATTAATATGACAGTTAAGAGAATAGTATCTCACCAAAGACAGGGTACCAATAAAGAGAGAGAACAAAAGTTTTTAAAGACACAAGGGGAAACTCCATCATGGAAAAGTACAAAAGCTAAATGTGAGTTGGTAGAAGGAGGAACCAGCAAATTTGGAGACAGAGCAACCAGTTTGGTCTAATTTGAGGAAAAGAAAGAAAAACAGTAAAAATGAACAGAGCCTCAGAGACCTGTTGGTTGCTATCAAGTGTACCAACTTAGGCACAGTGGGAATACTAGATGGAGAGGGAGGATGGGGCAGAAAGAATATTTGAAGAAATAATGGCCCAAAGTTACCCCAATTTAATGAAGAACATTACTCTATCTCCAAGAAGCTCAATAAACTACAAGGAGATCAATTCAAAGAGCTCCACACCGAGCTGCGTCAGAATCTTACTGTCAAAAGCAAAACACGAAGAATATTGAAAGGAGCAAGAGAAAATCAGTCCAGGCCACCGGAGGGACCCTCAGTAGGATTAACAGCTGACTTCTAGTCAGAAACCATGGAGGCCAGGGACTTCCCTGGAGGTCCAGTGGCTTAAGATTTCGCCTTCTAGTGCAGGGGGTGTGGGTTCAATCCCTGGTCGGCGAGCTAAGATCCCAAATGCCTCGCGGCCAAAAAACCAAAATGTAAAACAGAAGCCATATTGTAACAAATTCAATAAAGACTTTTTAAAAATAATGGTCCACATTAAAAAAAAAACTGAAAAAAAAAAAAAGAAACCATGGAGGCTAGAAGACAGTGGGATGACGTATTCAAGGTGCTGAAAGACTGTCAACCAGGAATTCTCTACCTGCTGAAACCATCCTTCAAAAAATGAAGGAGAAAGCAGGACATTTCCAGATAAACAAAAACAGAGAACTTATTGCTAGCATATCTGCCCTTCAAGAAATACTAAAAAGCGCCCCTCAGGCTCAAATGAAAATCACTAAATAAAAACTTGAATTCACATAAATAAAAAACACTGCTAAAGACAACTATACAGGTAAACAAAAGACAGTGTAAATGAACTGTTGTTTTCAACTCTTCTGTTTTATTTAAAAGACAACCACATAAAGCAGTCATTATAAAACTGTTGCTGCAGTTACAATGTATAAAGATGTAATTTGTACATAATCTGCGGCACAAAGGCGGGAAGGAGATCGCTACGTTGGAACAAAGTTTTTGGGTACTACTGAAATTCCCTGACTGTTCAATTAAACTAGGTTATTTTAGTTAAGATGTTAATTGCAAGCCCCACACCAATTTTTTTTAACATACAGTAAAAGAAATGGGAATTTACATGGAATACTAGAAAACATCTAACAAAACAAGGCAGTGGTGGAGGAACTGACAAAGAAAACAGACAACACACAGAAAGAGCAAAATGTCAGAAGTCTTATCAGTAATTACTTTAAATGTACATGAATTAAACTCTCCAATTAAAAGGTAGAGATTGACAGAAGTGATTTAAAAAACACTATGACTTAACTTTATGCTACCTACAAGACTCAGCAAAAATTGGCCGTCTAGAAAGGAGAACTAGACAGACAACAGTCATAGCTGGAGACTTCATTCCTCTCGTTTTTCATAATGGCTGGAGTAAGTAGGCAGAAGATGAACAAGGAAACAGAGGACTTAACACCATAAACCAGCTAGACATCTATAGAACACCCCACCCACAACAGCAAGTATACAGTCTTCTCAAGTGCACGTGGAATGTGTTCCAGGAAGGACCATATGCTAGGCCATAAATCAAGGCTGTATAAATTTAAAAGGACTGAGATAATATAATATAAAGTATGTTCTCCAACCACAATGGAATAAAATCAGGAGTCAATAACAGGAGGGAATTTGGAAAATTCAAAACATATGTGGGAATTAGACATCTCACTCATAAATATTCGTAGAAGAAGTTACAAGGGAAATTAGAAAATACTTTGAGGTAATTGGACAGAAAAGAAATTGAGCTAATTCACCACATAATTAGCAAAAGAAGTATGTGGGTGGGGTGCCCACTGAGACCCCTGAGCTAATAAGGCAGCCAGAGCAGGACCTGGGCTGGAGGACATCCTTGGGGCCAGCACCGCGAACAGAGGCTTCGAGTTCCAGGTGAGATGGGGCAGACACACGTTGCCCTTCTCTGCAGCTGAATACGGCGCTGGGCCAGAGCAGAATGTCAGCACAGCTAGTTAAGGACGGAGAGGTGAACAGCAGCGGATGCAGCTGGGAGATACCGAAATCTGAAGTACTGCTGGCCCAGCACTGAGTTCACAACTGTCTTTTCTTCCAGCGCCATCCAGCCTCAACTTAATACAGTCTGAAACCCAGAAGACAGTAAGTGGCACAGAGAGATCCAGGAGAAAACTTTCACTTCCGGCTGGAGGAGTGAACAGGGGGATTCCCAGTGCTCAAAGCGAGCATGGAATCCCTCCATCCTCTCACGTGGCAGGTCCAGGCCATTCTGTGGCAGGACTGGCGGCAGCTGGTGCAGGGGCCGGGGCGGGGGGAGGGTCAGTATTCTGAGGAAGGAAAACTTCTTCCGCTCAGAGTAGCTCTGAGACCAAGAGGGTGGGGTCAACTCCCACTGCGCTTTTCCCTCTCCCTCCTCCCACTACGTGGGCCTGGATGTGGACCCAAACATAGTTCAGGCAGAGCAGGGTAACTAGAGGCCCAAGTTTCTGCCCAGAGGATCAAAAAAGGGCTGGTGCAGACAGCACCAGGAGACCGTGGATAGCGAGCAGCTCAGGAGTGATCCATAAAACGTCTTCTTTCACTCCAGGGCTCAGCCCACTCACACATGCATGGATTTGTTTCTAATTAGCACACTACAAACTCTGGGAACACAGAGTCCACGCACACCCAGATCACAGACTGCCATCACGCGATGCACACCTGGGACAGTTCAGAAGAAAACCACAAAGGCTCTGAACTGAGTTGACAGTGAACTACCGCTCACGGAAGCAGGTTGAAACTTACTGCTTGAATCTATCCAGGTGGGCTGCCTGATAAAACGTAAGTACCTGTCTCCATCGTTTTAAAATAAGACCCAGGGTCTCACACACCTGGGATACAGTTAAAAAATTCTTCAGCATATGAAAACCACAAAAATTCAATTCACATAGGAAAACACAATCAACAGATACCAGTGCCAAAACGGCAAAGATGTTGGAATTATCTGACAAATATGATGTTTATTATGCAAATACCCTCAAGAAGCAATCGTGAACGTTCTTCAAACAAACGCTACAAACAGAACAGCTCATAAGAGAAATAAAAGATACCAAGAAAACCCAAGTTGACATTTCAGAACTGAAAAATAAAGTAAGCACAATAAACTCACTGTATAGACTCAACAGCAGGACGGAAAGATTCAGCGAACGTGAAGAGAGATCAATAGACATTATTCAATTTGAACTACAAAGAGAAAAATTAAATGTTAAAAACGAACAGATCCTCAAATACCTGGGGGACATAAACAAAAGTCTAACATTCATGTGACCAGAGCCCCAGAAGGAGAAGAGAAAGAAGATGGTGCTGGGGTTTCCCTGGTGGCACAGTGGTTGAGAGTCCGCCTGCCGATGCAGGGGACACGGGTTCGTGCCCCGGTCCGGGAAGATCCCACATGCCGCGGAGCAGCTGGGCCCATGTGAGCCCAGTGAGCCATGGCCGCTGAGCCTGCGCGTCTGGAGCCTGTGCTCCGCAACGGGAGAGGCCACAACAGTGAGAGGCCCGCGTACCGCAAAAAAAAAAATCCTCAAGTGAAATAAAGACATTTATGTAATACAAAAGTAAAAATAATTAGTCTCAAACAGACCCACACTACAAGAAGTCTTAAAAGAAGTCCTACAGACGAAAGGAAAATAATATGAGAGAATTCTGCATCTACGTAAAGAAACAAAGATCTTTCGAATTGTTAACTACATGGCTAAACAGATAAGACACAGCTCGTGTACTCCTTTAAAACATAACTGCCTGTTTACAAAGTAACAGCAATGCACTTACTGATTACAGCACAAGAAACACAAAATGTTAACAACAACAGATCAAGAGAAGTGTGGGAGAAATGCAAGTGTGTTACTGTAAGGTACTTAAAGGTAGAATTGGGACAGGCTGGGACCTGGGGCCTCTGCTGCAGGGCCTGCACCTGGACACCCGTCTCCTCCAGCAACAAATACAAAGAGATTACAAGGGACTAAAAATAACGGCGTGCATGCGCAGTTGGGGCAAATTATGAACTAGATACAAAAAGACCAAAACCCCCAACTGCCACGTCTGCAGAGCCCAGAGCAAGAGCAGAGGTCGGGCGCAAGAGCGGGGCACTGTGCGTGCCCCCTGCACTCGGCACCACAAAGGGGTGGGCAGACCACCTAAGGCACCCCTCCGGCCCTCCCCCCGGCACGCCCCTGCCCTCACCCCACAGAAGGAACCAGCTCGCCCCTCCCCGGGGAGGCAGCAAGGCAACCTGTTAGTACTGCTTCTCCCTACCCGCTTCTGTGGCAGGGATCCCGTTAGAGCCTTGCCTGAAGTTCTTCTCTGGCCCCTGATGAGTTTCTACTGATTGAGGAGGCCAAGAACCCTGGCCGGTATCAGACTTAGCGGCGCCCATCGTGGGGCAGTTGTCCCCTTCTGGGGAGAGGATCTGGGCACCTCGGGGACCACCGAATGCAGCCTCCCTGTGGCTGACAGACGGCCACCTGAATCTCCTGTTTCAGCATCACGTTTGCTAAGTCTGCCTTCCTGGCCTCTGGGGGCCTCCGGCCCCTCATTCAGGCAACGCTTTCCCCTCCCCCTTTTCTTTTCCCCTCTCCTGCTCTCTGTCCTCTCCTTCCGGGAGAGGGGATGGCAGGCAGCTACGGCATCACTCGTCTCAGCTTGTGAGACCTGCTCCCTCTGGCCGGCCACGGCTCACTTTGACGGGTGACAAGCAGAGCGGGCAGAGGCTCGCCTTGCACCGTGCAGACCCTGGTCCAGCGGGCTCCCCTCGACCGGACAGTCATGGCTGGAAGTCCAATCATCCCAGCGTTCTCACCTTTATTTTCCTGCTGTCTCTCCTTTGCAGTCTTTTCTGTCCCTCCTCCCTGTACCTCTCCTTTGACCCTTATACCTGCACTCCTGTCCCCTTTACCCTGATAACTTCTTGTTTGTGTCTTTAAGTTTTTGTCATCGGTGTTTCTGTTTTATGTAGTTTTGTCTGTCCAACTGCTCCTACAAGCCTCTGCTGACGCTGTGGGCACGATGGAGCATTTAAGCCTTGAAATGCAAACACAGCCCACGTGGCCTGAGACTCCAGCCTTGGGTTACTTAGTGGGATTTTAAAGAGAAAAAAAAAAAAAAAAAAGGGAGAGGGGCTTGCATCTCTCTCCTCTGCCTTTGCAATGTAAGTGTCCTGCCTGGACTCTCAGGAACTACCTGATCCATCTGTAGTCCCCCAGACTGAGGGAAAAAAGGGGCCTTTCTAAATCCAAGTGGGAAAACTGAGATCTCTGATTCTGTCTTTATGTAAAAATTAACTTATAAATGAGCTGTATTTAATTGGCTTAAAGGAAAGTGAGCACTTATAAACATTCTCAGAAATATAAAAGAAAACTCAGCAGAATACATTTCAGGTTCATGTGATCTGGGAAATATTTGATATTAAATTAATATCTGGTATTAGAGCTAGCTTAAGCTTGTGGGTTTAATTAATACAGACCTGTTTTGGTTTTTGTTTTGGCCGTGCCGCGTGGCTTGCAGGATCTCAGTTCCCCGACCAGGGATTGAACCCGGGCCCCCGGCAGTGAGAGCGCCATGTCCTCATTTGGGAATTCCCAATACAGACCTGTTTTTAGAGGCATCAACGTTAAGTATAATGCGTTTATTGTACCTACGGTTACTGGAAGTCAACAAGAGCGTATTGTTCGTTATAAAATCTGTCAAGAGGGAAAATAACTTGACACAATTAAATTTTTAACTAAATGTAACTGAGATGAGTGCTTTTTGGTAAACACTATAGGAATACTTATGTTTTGGAAGTGTCCATCTAGATAATCCCTCCAGGGACTTCCCTGGTGGTCCACTGGGCAAGACTCCACGCTCCCAGTGCAGGGGGCCTGGGTTCCATCCCTGGTCGGGGCACTAGATCCCACGTGCATGCCTCAACTAAGAGTGTGCGTGCCGCAACTAAGAACTCTGCATGCCACGACTAAAAAAACATCCTGCATGACGAAACGGAGACCCAGCACAGCCTCAATGAATAAATAAATAATAGAACAGTCCCTCCAAATGCTGGTAACTTGAAACTAAATTAAGTGACAGGAATTCCCTGACTATTCAGGCTGTTTCAAATAAGATGAAGTATTGGAACATGAATTGCTAAACGGGTCTAAAGTTACCCACTTTCGTCTTCTCGTGGGCGAGAAACCGAAGATGTTTGGTGCCACCTTGAGATGTTCTCTACCAACCTGTAGAATGCCAGTGCAGAAGACAGTCCACAGTTGCCTAAGGGAAGTAGCACATGTGTTTCCAGAAAAGGTATGAGGAATGGAAATATATTTTGTTGAAAGGAAAAAGGGATGATTTTTGTCCTAAAACTGGTTACTTCTGAATGGAAAAAAATAAGGGACAAACTATGGTTACAGAAAGTTGCAGGAGGTTTGCAGAAAAGGACCACTGGGAAAAGACTTTTGTATGTGGTCGGGATTTTCTAAGGTTGGATTAAGTTTCTTTAGGTAAATGGATTTTATGAGTAGGCTGATGTAAGACTGGATTTGGTTCCCCTCCCTCAGAACAAAATTCTCCTGGAATGCTGCTTTTGATGACAGATCGTGCGAGTTTCTGTGCCTTTAAGGGATCTGTACTAACGTCTGGAATCTCTTTTTCACCTTACTTGGCGCAAGGAACAATTGTTTCACAGCGACCCGTGATTCTGTCTGACCAGGTGTTTTAAAACTTTTGACAGACTTCCCAAATATCAAATTCTAACTAAAGTTCTTTTGATCTCCAGCTAACATTGGGGTGCTTCCAAGGGCCCCTGGAGCACCCCAAAGAAAGACCCTAAACTAACTGGGTTCGTATGTTAAATTACATGGGAGACACTCCAAACTCGCTGTTGCCTGTGTCAGATGGAACCACCAGGCTCTCCCCAATTTTATCACAGACACCAAAGAGGTAGGGAAAAGGGTTTGGGGTTCTTCCGCTGTCTAGTCTCTCACCTTACTCTATGTCCAAAAAATCCCCAGTGGGAATACGCCCACTTCTAGGCCCTCAGGTCCTGACCCCTGTGGCATCTTCCATTGCTCCCAACTCCAATTCCTCCAGGAGTTCCTCTCTGTACCTCTAGGACCCCCTTCACTCCAGGCCTTGGCAGCCCCATACACTGTTACAGACTACCTACTGGACTGGCCACTTCCAAGCAGCCCACATCCTAGGCTTTATAGATGCTCAGTCTTGAGGAATACACCCCAGCACAGGGAAACTTTACAGACCACAGATCCCCCTCAAGGAGAGTCCTGGCAACGCCCTGACACTGGTTCAAACGTCCCCTATTGGGGACCCCTTGAGCGAGGGACGGGGTTGACCAGAGACGTCTGGTTAGGCAATGGGAGAGTACAGGATGCTCAACATCCCATTAAGTCAGGAGGGAATTCGGAGGACGCTCCGACCCCCTTCCGACAAAAGCCTCCTAGTAAATGTCTCTGAGACGGTGGACTTTATTTCTAGGAGCGCTCTTTCTAAGTTGCAGGTTCCTCAACATGGGAGGATCCTCTAAGCCAGAAGAAACACCTCTGGAATGTATCCTTAAAAACTGGAAATTTTTTAAAATAAATGGGCTGAAAAGGGAAAAACTTGAACTTTCCTGTAACACTGCCTGGCCTTTACACAGGTTGGGGGACCGAGCAAAATGGCCTGCAAACGGGTCTCTAAATTACAGTACCTTCTTGCAACCAAGATGGGAAAATGGACTGGGGTTCCCTATCTTCAAGCCTTCATGGTCCTTTACCAAAACCCCACTCTACGCTGCTCCTGTAATCAAAAGCCAGGGGAACCAGAAAACACCTCCGACATTTCAGATGACCCCCTTTTAACCTTCCCCAGTTCTCGGGGGGGAACCAGGTCTCCAGAGGCACCTCCTTCTTCAGATGCCTCTGAGCAACCTACATTCCCTACGTTTCTTTATACCCTCCGTTACCCCAGGAGGGAGAGACTCGTCCCTCCGGGGTAACTCGCAGTGGAGCCTCCTATCACCCAGGATAGGGGAATTATGCCCTCTTAGGGACGTGGCAAATGGCGAAGGGACAATCAGGGTGCGTGTGCCCTTCTCTTTAACCAACTTAGCCCAATGCAAACAGAGACTGGGTCCGTTTCCGGAAGACCCTAGGAAGTCTGCTGAAGGGTTTCAGGCCCTAACTCTGGCCTTTGATTCAACTTGGAAGGATGTCCAAAGAGTCCTGTCTATTTGCTGTAGCCCTGAGGAGAAACAGAGAATTGGGGGGCAGCCCAGGGGCACGCTGACCAGCTTGCCAGGGACCAACCCGAACATTCTGGTATGGGTGGAGACGCAGTCCCAGATCAGGAGCCCTGCTGAAACGATAATTCCCGCGAGGGAGCAGAAGCCAGGAAGCACATGATCCAGTGTACAGTAGAAGGGATGAGCAAGTGTACCACAAAGCCAGTTAGCTACGAAAAGCTTAAAGGAGTGACTCAGGAAGAAAAGGAACACCCAGCCCTCTCTCAGGGACGGCTTGTGGAGGCTTTTAGAAAATGTACTAACACTGACCCCTCCACTCCCGAGGGTAAACCCCTTCTGGGACAACATTTTATCAGCGAATCCGCCCCTGATAGCAGGCGGAAACCCCCCAGATTACGATTAGGCCCACCAACACCTACGTCCTAACCCCTAGAGGTGGCCTCTGGGGTATTTAATAATCGAGGTCAAGCTGAGGAGGAAGAGAGAACACGACGTGAAGACAGGCCAGCGCTCAAGCTCAACTGATGACCACGGCCGTCAGCCGCGCCTTGCGGCCTCGGGACGACCCAAGGGGCCAAGGAAGCTTCCCACCCGCCCAGAGGTATCAACCAGCAAAGGGGAATGCGTCAGACGCAAGTCAGCCAGCCACGGGGCCCAAAGTGCCGAAAAGAACCCCCTGGTCCACGCCCGCTCTGCAAACGAGCAGGGCATTGGAAGTGGGACTGTCCCCAGTCCCGAAGGGGAAGGCGGGCTCCCGCCCCCGAGACGGCCATGCTGGACGACTGAGGAGGCCTGGGGATTCCGGCGGCTCCCCGCAACAAGATGTCTATCTCCATCCAGGAGCCAGGTAAGAAAATCCATTTTTTAATTACTACGGGAGCCACTTACTCTGTCCTGATCTCCCGCACTGGACCTCCTTCCTCCAAGAGCTGTGCAGTGACTGATGTCAATGGACGGCCTCACACCCGCTTCTTCACTGGGCCTCTCGCTTCTCAACTTGAACAGGGTTTGATCTCACGTGGCTGTTCAGTTGTGCCTGAGTGTCTTACCCCACTACTGGAGAGAGACCTTCCGGGCTCCCTCAGAGCCATATTACAGTTAGGGGGCCCCAAGCAGCCCCTTTTCTTGACTCTAAAACAAATCAGCCGGAAGAACAAGGGCCTCTTCCCAACCGTATTCTACACGCAGTAAACCCTGCAGTTTGGGACAAAGGAACCCCTGGGAAGGCTGCACGTGCCCAACCTGTGAAAATTAGCCTTAAGCGTAACAAGAGACGGCACGCCACAAAGCCGGGAGCAAGGAAACGTTTGCAGCCCCTCACAAATGCTTGGAACATGGCCTCTTAGTGCCCTGTCAGCCTTCGTGCGGTTGTTAAACCACATGGGGAATATCTAACAGTACGGACCTTATATCAGTAACCGAGGCAGTCCCTACACATCTCCTCGTGGCCAATCCTCATACTAGTCCAGGTTCCTGGAGATGCCAGATGGTCTACTGGGCTTGACCTCAAGGATGCCTTCTTTTGTATCCCAGTTCATCCCTCATGTCAGTACCTGTCAGCCTTGAAGTGGACTAACTCCCACTCAGGCCAAATGCAACAATACACCTGGAGAGTACTGCCTCGGGGGTTTCGGGACAGCCCACACTTGTCCTCCCAGGCCCTAGGAAAAGAACTAAGGGAAATACACCTAAAAGAGGGCCATTCTACAGTGTGTGGATGATATAGTAACACGTAGCCCCACCATGGAGCCCTCAGGTCAAAATACCATTGAAGCCCTTAATCTGCTTGGGGCCTGGGGCTACAGGGACTCCCGGAAAGAGGCACTAACCTCAAAGGAACAGGTTAAATATCTGGGGTATATTACAAATGCCGGAAGTAGACAGTTATCTCCAGATAGAAAACAAGCTACCTTAGGCCTAAGCACCCCAAAGACAAAAAAAAAAAAAAAACAATCTTCGTACTTTCTTAGTCACGGCCGGATTTTGCAGAATTCGGATTCCAGGATTCAGGCTAATGGCTAAGCCCCTATAGGAAGCCACTGAAGGCCCAGATACAGAAACATTACTTTGGACAGGGGAACAAGAAAGGGCTTTTAATAATATCAGACAGGCCCTCACCAGAGATCCTGCTCTGGTCTCCCCAGCTGAAAATAAAACCATTTATCTTGTACGTAGCTGAAAAGCAGGGGACGACTCTGGGGGTCCTTGGACAAAGCTAAGAGAAGTTCCTCCGCCTACAGGCTATTTTTCCAAACCACCAGACTCCGTGGCCCCGAGGCTGGCCTGGCTGCCTCTGGGGGAGGGTAGCTGCCCCTGCTTTATTAGTGGAAGAAGTTGACAAGCTCACCTTCGGACAGCCACTGAAGTCCAGAGCCCTTAACACGTGCAAGGGATTCTGCAGATAAAAGGCCACCACTGGCTAACTGGAGGCCGCCTTACTAAGAACCAGGCTTTACTCCTCGACTCCGCAGAGGTAACCCTCAAAACCTGCTACACCCTCAACCCGGCTACACGGATGCCTGCTGAAGGCCCAGAACTAACACGTTCCTGCTGTGAAACCCTCGACCAGGTTCATGCCTGTAGGCCTGACCTGACAGACCAGGCTACAGAAAGCCCCGAGGAAGAAGGGTTTACTGACAGCAGTAGTGTCGTTAAAGATGGAGACAGGAGGGCGGTATGCCATCGTGAGCACTCATGGTGCCACAGAAGCGAACCTCTGCCACCTAACACTTCACCCCAGAGACCTCAACTGACAGCCCTAGCCTGAGCCTTGAGCTTGGGGGAAGGAAAAAGTATAAACATATACAGACGTGAAACACGCCTTCCTGATTTCACACGCCCACGCGGCCATCTGGAGAGAAAGAGGACTTTCGAATGCAGTGAATTCCCCTGTAAAACATGGGGCTGAGGTTTCACATGTCACAGAAGTGGTTCAGGGACCAAAACTAGTAGCATTCATCCACTGCCATGGGGCCAAAAGGAAGATTCTCAACTTACCTGAGGGGACAACAGGGCAGACCGGGAGGCAAAGACAGCGGCCCTGACGCCCACCCCAGAAACGGCATTAGTCCCATACCCACCTCTTCTAACGTTACACCCAGGTACTCCACTTCCAAAGAGGACTGGGCACGAAACAGAGGGGGAACTAAGGGAACGGATGGCTGGTGGCACACAGACCCGAAATTGCTCGTAAGTCTCTCTGACCAATGGAAAATTATTAAAGGGCTACATGATTCTATCTGGGGAGGGATGCAATGTCTACAATCGTTTTCCGGCTTTTTACAGGAAAACGGCTCCCAGAGACAATTAAAAGAGTTACTCAAGCCTGTGCCCTTTGTGACACCCAAAATGCAGGGGGCAACCTCAGCCTCCCCTTCTTGCTAGCCCAGTCCAGTGACGGGGGACTTCCCAGGAGAGGACTGGCAAGTGGATTTCACTCAGATGCCCTCTTCCCAGGGCTTCAAATACTTACTAGCCTTTATAAATACTTTCACTGGATGGATAGAGGGCTTTCCCACTAGGACAGAAAAGGCAACTGAAGTGGCTAAGGTGCTTTTAAAAGAAATTATTCGAAGGTTCAGGTTGCCCCGCCATCTCCAGAGCGACGATGGACCTTCACTTGTAGCAAAGGTCACTCAACAGTTTCTGCAGGCTTTAGGAATTCGTCCTGGAGACCTCAGTCCTCAGGAAAAACGGACCGGGCCAGTCACATTCTAAAGAAAACCTTGAGCAAACTATCAGGAAACGTGAGTAGTGGTATCGCCTGCTGCCAATAGATCTCTTAAGCGTCAGGGCAGCCCCTGAAACAACTACTAAGTTGAGTCCCTTCGAAATGACATACGGGAGGCCACTTCTCACTCTGGACGTGCTGACTGACCCGGAAACCTAAGCCCATCGTGAATACATTACGAACCTACGCCAAATCCTGAGGGCTCTCCAGGAACATGGCAAGAGTCCAGGCCTGCCCCAGGTAACAACCCCAGTCACTCCACCGTAAACCTGGGGACTGAGTGCGCTCAGAGACCTGGAAAGACGAGTCCCCGGCGACCTGCTGCTCCCGAAACGGAGGGGCCCTTACCAAGCCTGCTGAGCGCCCCAGAGCACCAAGCCTGCTGAGCGCCCCAGAGCACCAAACTCCAGGGACTCACGAGCTGCGCACACATGTCCAGGCCTAAGCCTGTCCCCACCAGTATGTCCCAGGAACCCGAAGGCACACGTCCCAGCTGTCCCCACCAACCTGCCCCACTCTGCGTCCTCACAAGACACAGAGGACCCTGGGCAACTCGAAAAACCCAGGTGGACACGCGAAGCTCTTCAAGGCCTGAAGCTCTTCGTCCGGAAAAAGGACAAAGAAACTTCACAAACCCAAGGCTGGGTGCCCATAAGCACTACTTCCTTTTCTGCCTGCCAACACTCCAGCCCACTCACAAAATAATTACCAGGCTCTGGCGGGTTTGGGTAATTACTGTCCCCCTCGCTCTCGGAATCTTCCACGAGTGTCGCTACCGTCCGGCACCCATACCCCAGAGGCAACTTCTTTGCCCATGCTGGGTGGTTTAATGTGAGTCACCTTAAAACCTCAGGACCCCACACTTACCCCCGGGTTTTAAGTCACTATAGCATTTCTCTTAACACTCGTTTGCTACCTGCTCTCTGGTTCTCTCTCAAGATCAAACCTCTGATTGGTGCAACTGTGGAGCTACGAGCTACGCTCCCCCTCCCTGCTTCCTTCCCTCATCTGCAGGATGGATGCATAATTCCCCAGTCCGCACTGCTCAGACTCGCGCTTCCTCCACGCGGCGGACTGAACGCTGGGTTTGCTTGCCTCGAGCTAAGTCTGTCACTGACCACAGAGACCCCTCTGTCCATCCTGAGGGAAAATGGTTTTCCACTGAAAACCCAAGAGTCAGTGCGGTAATGTACACAGTCAGAATTGTTCTCTTCCCTGCTGAAGAAAATTCTACTCTCTTGCTTAACTCTTCCCTTAGCAAGAGAAGCAAAGTATGAAATCACAATGTGGGGATAAAGAACTGGCATTACAGCTCCCCAACACGTTACTGTGGCCCCCTCCCAAGCCGGAGCTCCAGCTGCCCACCTGCGCTCAAACCCCAACGCGCTCCCTGACGGAGGGAGGGGACACGGACACAGCGGACGTGGATGGACCGTGTTGGGTGTATGCGGGAGCGTATTGCCACGATAGGATTAGATGGCTAGGACTTAAAACCTTGGGCCCGCTGGTCTGCTGTGCCCCGCCAGGACACGTTTTTGTGTGCCAGGTAGATAAACAACTGTGGGTACTAAGTGCCTAACACAATTATTCCACACCCATGCAACGTATGCTGGGAACTTTAATTACCCCTTCCCTTTCTTGATTCTTTCCTTAAAGGAGCCCAAGCATTGGGCTAGTTCATTAAAACCGTGCACCCAATTAACTCGACATTTTTACCCGGAAACACCCCAGATGGAGGTACCTATTCCTTCGGGTACACGTTGCTACCATGGTGGGGGGTAGCTGCCCACCAACATGTCCTTTGGAACTTGTCTCACACCCTCAACACCCTAGCCAACGAGACTGCTGAATCTCTTGCTACTTCACAACAAGCGTCTCCAGACTCCTTGGCCAAGGGGTACTTGGCGACCGAGTGGCCCTGCGTTATCTATTAGCAGAACAAGGAGGGGCTTGCGCCACTCCCAGTACTTCTTTTATTTATTTTTAATTAATTAATTAATTAATTGTTGGCTGCTCTGGGTCTTTGTTGTTGCACACGGGCTTTTTATAGTTGTGTCGAGCAGAGGCTACTCTTCGTTGCGGTGCACAGGCTTCTCATTGCGGTGGCTTCCATTGTGGAACACGGGCTCTAGACGCACGGGCTCTAGACGCGCGGGCTCAGTAGTTGTGGCGCGCGGGCTTCAGTAGTTGCGGCTTGTGGGCTCTAGAGCGCAGGCTCAGGAGTTGTGGCGCACGGGCTTAGCTGCTCCACAGCATGTGGGATCTTCCCAGACCAGGCGTCAAACCCGTGTCCCCTGCAGTGGCAGGTGGATTTTTAACCGCTGCGCCACCAGGGCAGTCCCCATTCCCAATGCTGCTTGTGGCACATATGTCAACACCTCTTCCCAACGCTGAGAAAATTCGACAACAAGCCACGTGTCTTCAGCAGACAGTTAACTGACGATCCTCACTGTTTAATACGGGCGGGGAAACTGAAAGCTGGTTCTCTGGATTGCTCTCCTGGATCCCACGAGGTATAAAAAGCTTTCCAGTAGGAGGTTTTCATTTTCTCATAACCCCTTTCGGTCATGCTGATTTATGCTATATTTCACCTAGTGCTCTATTGTCTTCCCTACTGTTGTAAAACTGTGACTAAGCCTTTGCGGCCCAGGAAGGAGACCTGGGACCAACAGGTCCGGACCTTCCATTCTATAAATCGAGAAACATGTTAAACTTTAACCCCGAGATTAACAAGTATACATGCCCGAGCAGGATGGCCTCCTGGCAGGGGCACCATCGCTGCCGTCTGGTCGGCACTTCAGGAAGCCCTCCCGCAGCTAACCTGGGTCC
Organism: Globicephala melas; assembly: GCF_963455315.2. Lineage (NCBI taxonomy): Eukaryota > Metazoa > Chordata > Mammalia > Artiodactyla > Delphinidae > Globicephala > Globicephala melas. The sequence goes on along the minus strand of NC_083332.1, from coordinate 62,253,147 downwards.
TGCCCTTTCCAGGCCCTTTAATGGCTACTGTCGTTCTTCTCCTTTTAAGCCCTTGTTTGTTTAACCTTCTGGTTAAGTTTGTGTCTTCTAGGCTCCAACAGTTTCAAGTGAGGCTCACGATGGCTCAAGGTATTCAGCCCATTCCAGCGGAGGGTGGCCTAGGTCCCTACAGGTCCTTGGGACAGTCAGCGAGGGACTTCGACACCTCCAGGGTAGGCTACGCTCTGTGGCCCCTGTCCAGCCGGAAGAAGTTTAGAAGAAGAGACCTTCAGGCCCTTACTCCTTAAGAATAGGGTGTACGGGCTTCCCTGGTGGCGCAGTGGTTGAGAGTCCGCCTGCCGATGCAGGGGACGTGGGTTCGTGCCCCGGTCCGGGAAGATCCCACATGCCGCGGAGCGGCTGGGCCCGTGAGCCATGGCCGCTGAGCCTGCGCGTCCGGAGCCTGTGCTCCGCAACGGGAGAGGCCACAACAGTGAGAGGCCCGCGTACCGCAAAAAAAAAAAAAAAAAAGAGTAAGGGTGTAGAGTCTCTTGGGAGGAATGAGACAGGCCTGGGACCCTTTGCTGCAGTGCTTGCACCTAGACACACCTCTCCTCAAGCTGCGGAAGACAAAGAAACTATATGGGACTAAAAATGACTGCGAGCACGTGCAGTCGGGGCAAATTCTGGACCCAAAGGATACAAAAGACAAAAAAAACCCAACCCCAACTGCCATTTCTGAAGAGCCGGGAGCAAAAACTGGGTGTCGGGAGCAAAAGCCCGGTACTGTGCATGCCCCCCTGCACTCAACACCACAAAGAAGTGGGCAGATCACCTAAGCCACCCTCCAGCCCGACCCCTGGACACACCCCTGCCTTCACCCTATGTAAGGAACCGGCTCACACCCCCCTCAGGGAGTGAGAAAGGGAACGTGTTACTTGTTCTCACTCTCCCCTGCAGCCAGTGCAGGGCCCCAGTAAAGCCTTGCTGGCTTTCTTGTCTAGCCTCACGTCAACTTCTATTGCTTAAGCAGGCTAAGGACCCTGGTCAGAATCATGACTACCCGTCTAAGGCAAGTAGATACAGGGAGGGGTTACCATACTTGAAAAACAAGGTAACCACAAATCAAAAACATACAATAGATTCAGAAAAACCAAAAAGAAGAGAGCACAAGTATAATACAAAAGAAAATCACAAAAAGAAAAAGAAAGAGACAAAGACGAAATATAAAATCAATGGGAAAACAAAGTTTAAAATGGCAATAAATACATATCTGTCAATAATTTCCTTAAATGTCAATGGACTACATGACAAATCAAAAGACACAGAGTGGCAGATTGGATAAAAACAAAACAAAACAAGAGCCTACAAGAGACCCACTTTAGGGCAAAGGACACACACAGAGTGAAAGTGAGGGGATGGAAAAAGATATTTCATGCAAACAGAAACGACAAGAAAGCAGGGGTCACAATACTCATATCAAACAAAGTAGACTTTAAAACAAAGGCCATAAAGAAAGATAAAGAAGGACGCTATATACTAATAAAGGATGAACACAAGGAGAGGATATTACACTCGTCAACATATATGCTCCTTATATAGGAGCACTCAAATACATAAAACAAATATCAGACATAAGGACAGGAATTGACAGGAATAAAGTAATAGTAGTAGTAGGAGACTTTAACACCCCACTCAGGGCCTCTAGACAGAGAATCAATAAGGCAACAGAGATCCCCAATGATACAAGAGGGCAGTTACACTTAACTAGGGTACAAATCAAGCCTCAACAAATTTAAGACTATGGAAATTCTCACAATCATTTCTTCTGACCACAACATCATGAAACTAGAAATTAACTGCAGAAAAAGAAATGAGAAAATAATGATTACATGGAGGCTAAAAAACATGTTACTAAAAAACCAACAGGTCAATGATGAAATCAAAGAGGAAATTAAAAAATACCTTGAGACAAATGACAATGAAAACACAACCATACAAAATCTATAGGATGCAGCAAACGCAGTTCTTAGAGGGAAGTTCATAACAATACAAGCCTTCCTCAAAAAACAAGAAAACTCAACCTAATCTACCACTTAAAAGAATTAGAAACAGAAGAACAAACATACCTAAATTTAGCAGAAGAAAGGAAATAATAAAGATCAGAGAGGAAATAAATAAAATAGAGATTTAAAAAACAATAGAAAAAAATCAAAAAAACCAAGAGCTGGTTCTTTGTAAGGATAAACAAGATTGACAAACCTCTGGCCAGGCTCACCAAAAAGAAAAGAGAGAGAACCCAAATAAACAAAATAAGAAATGAAAAAGGAAACATAACTGATACTGCAGAAACACAAAAAACCATAAGGGAATACTATGAACAATTATATGCCAACAAATTCGACAACCTAGAAAAAATGGACGAGTTTCTAGAAACATACAGCCCACCAAAATTGCATCAAGAAGAAACAGAGAATGTGAACAGACTGATCACTAAAAGAGAAACAGAATCTGTAATTTTCTTCCCTTTCTTTCTTTCTTTCTTTATTGGCCTCACCATGCAGCATACAGGATCTTAGTTCCCCAACCAGGGACGGAACCCATGCCCCCTGCAGTGGATGCATGGAATCCTAACCACTGGACCACTAGGGAATTCCCTAGAATCTGTAATTTTAAAAAACTCCCTACAGGGACTTTCCTGGTGGTGCAGTGGTTAAGACTCCACACTCCCAGTGCAGGGGGTCTGGGTTCAATTCCTGGTCCAGGAACTAGAGCTCACATGCATGCTGCAACTAAGAGTTCACATGCCACAACTAGAGAGCCCGTGTGCTGCAACTAAGGAGCTGAAGAGCTGCAACTAAGGAGCCCTTGAGCTACAACTAAGGAGCCTGCCTGCCACAACTAAGGAGCCCACGTGCTGCAACCAAGGAGCCCACGTGCCACAACTTAGACCCGGTGCAACCAAATAAACAAAATAAATAAAAATCAAAATTAAAAACTCCCTACAAACACAAGTCCAGGACCAGATGGCTCCCCAGGTGAATTCTATTAAATATATAAAAAGGAACTTCTACTGATCCTTCTCCAGGTCTTCCAAAAGAAATGGAAGAGAAGGGAACACTATGAAAGACATAGTATGAAGCCACCATCTCCCTGATACCAAAACCAGACAAAGACACCACCAAAAAAGAAAATTACAGGGCAATATCTCTGATGAATATAGATGCAAAAATTCTCAACAAAATATTAGCAAACCAAATCCAGCAACACATAAAAAAAGATACACGTAGAACAAGTGGGATTCATCGCAAGTTCACAAGGATGGTTCAGCACGTGCAAATCAATGTGATACACCACATAAATAAAAGACAAGACAAAAACCACACGATCATCTCAATAGATGCAGAAAAAGCATTTGACAAAATTCAGCATCCATTCATGATTAAAACTCTCACTAAAGTGGGTAAAAAAGGAACATAACATAATAAAAGCTCTTCACGACAAACCCACAACCGATATATCATGACTTTCTTTTTTTTTTGGCTGCGCCAGGCATGTGGGATCTTAGTTCCCCGGCCAGGGATCGAGCCTATGCCCCCTGCCTTGGAAGCGCAGAGTCTTAACCACTGGACCGCCAGGGAAGTCCCACCCGCAGCCAATATAATACTCAATGGTGAAAAGCTGAAAACCTTCCTGCAAAAATCTGGAACAAGACAAGGATGCCCACTCTCACCTCTTCTATTCAACATAGTATTGGAAATCCTAGCCACAGTTATGAGATAAGAAAAGAAACAGAAGATATTCAAATTGGAAAGGAAGAGGTAAAATTGTCATTATATGCAGGTGATATGATACTATATATAGAAAACCCTTCAGACTCCACACAAAAACTACCAGAACTAATAAATGAATTCAGCAAGGTACCAGGATACAAGATTACATACAGAAATTGGTTGCATTTCTTTACACCAACGATAAAATATCAGAAAGGGAATGTAAAAAAAAAAAACATTTAAAATCTCACCCCCAGGGACTTCCCCGGTGGTGCAGTGGTTAAGAATCCGCCTGCCAATGCAGGGTACACTGGTTTGATCCCTGGCCTGGGAAGATCCCACATGCCACAGAGCAACTAAGCCTGTGAGCCACAACTACTGAGCCCTCGTGCCACAACTACTGAAGCCCATGCACCTAGAGCCCATGCTCCGGAACAAGAGAAACCACCACAATGAGAAGCACTTGCAACACAATGAAGAGTAGCCCCCGCTCGCCGCAACTAGAGAAAACCCGCACGCAGCAACAAAGACCCAGGGCAGCCAAAAATAAATAAACAAAATAAATTTATTTTAAAAATAGCACCCCCAAAAATAAAATACTTAGGAATAAACCTGACCAAGGAGGTGAAAAACTTATATACTGAGAACTATGAAACATTAATAAAAGAAACTGAAGATGATTCAAAGAAATGGAAAGATATCCCATGCTCTTGGACTGGAAGAATTAATATTGTTAAAATGGCCACACAACCCAAAGCAATCTACAGATTTAATGTGATCCCTATCAAATTACCCATGGCATGTTTCACAGAACTAGAACAGGTAATCCTAAAATTCACATGCAACTATAAAAGTCCCAGAACTGCCAAAGCAATCCTGAAGGAAAAGAACAAAGCAGGAGGTATAACCCTCCCAGACTTCAGACAATACTACAAAGCTACAGTAATCAAAACAGCATGGTATTGGCACAAAAACAGATATATGGGTCAAGGGAACAGAATAGAGAGTCCAGAAATAAACCTACACACCTACAGTCAATTAATCTTTGACAAAAGAGGCAAGAATATACAATGGGAAAAAGACAGGCTCTTCGGCAAGTGGTGTTGGGAAAGTTGGAGAGCTGCGTGTAAATCAATGAAGTTAGAACACACCCTCACACCATGCACAAAAATGAACTCAAAATGGCTTAAAGACTTCAACATAAGACCTAACACCACAAAGCTCCTAGAAGAGATCACAGGCAAAACATTCTCTGACATAAATCGTACCAATGTTTTCTTAAGTCAGTCTCCCGAGGCAATAGAAATAAAAACAAAATAAACAAATGAGACCCAATCAAACTTACAAGCTTTTGTACAGCAAAGGAAACCATAAATAAAACAAAAAAAACCACCTACAGAATGTGTGAAAATATTTACAAATGATGTGACCGCCAAGGGCTTCATTTACAAAAGATACAAAGAGCTCATACAACCCAACAACAACAACAAAACAGCCCAATTGAAAAATGGGCAGAAGACCTAAATAGACATTTCTCCAAAGAAGACATACAGATGGCCAATAGGCACGTGAAGAGATGCTCAACATTGCTAATGATTACAGAAATGCAAATCGAAACTACGAGGTACCACCTCACACCAGTCAGAATGGCCATCATTAAAAAGTCTACAAACAACAAATGCTGGAGACGGTGTGGAGGAAAGTGAATCCTCCTACACTGTTGGTGGGAATGTTAAGTTTGTTCAGGCACTGTGGAAAACAGTATGAAGGTTCCTCACAAAACTAAAAATAGAATTACCATGTGATCTAGCAATCCCACTCCTGGCCATATATCCAGAGAAAACTATCATTTGAAAATATACATGCACCCCAACGTTCACTGCAGCACTAGTTACAATAGCCAAGACACAGAAACAACCAGAAGGTCCACCGGCAGACGAACAGAAGATGTGGTACATATATACAATGGAATATTACTCAGCTGTAAAAAAACAACAAAATAATGCCATTTGCAGCAACATGGATGCAACTAAAGATTATCACACTAAGTGAGGTAGACCAGAAAGAGAAAGACGAATACCACATGAGATCACTTCTATATGGAATCTAAAAGATGACACAAATGAGCCTATCTACAAAACACGGACACAGAGAACAGACTGGTGTTTGCCAAAGGGGAGGGGTTTAGGGGAGGGATGGAGTGGGAGGTTGGGGTGAGCAGATGTAAGCTTTTCTATATGGAATAGATAAGCAACATGTTCCTACTGTATAGCACAGAGAACTATACTCAATATCCTGTGATAAATCACAGGGCAAAAGAATATTAAAAAAATGTGTGTATGTATATATGTATACACATATATATGTATATATATACATATACACATATATATATATAACTGAATCACTTTGCCGTACAGCAGAAATTAACACAACACTGTCAGTCAACTATACTTCAACAAAAAATATATCGATAAACCAAAAAAAAAGAATGAAAGAGAAATTAAGACACTTCCAGATAAACAAAAGCTGGAATAGTTCACTGCCACGAGACCTGCTCTACGGAAATGTTAAAGGAGTCCTTAACGGTGAAATGAAACGATGCTAGACTGCGATTCAAAGCCATAAGTAAGATAAGGAACACCAGTGTCTTAGTCAACTCGGATGCCGCAACATTTTATCACAGGCTGAGGGGCTTAAACAACATTTACTCCTCAGTTCTGGAGGCTGGGAAGCCTGAGATCAAAGTGCCGGCAGGTTGGTGAGGGTCCTCGTCCAGGCTTGCAAAAGGCCAATTTCTTGTTGTGTCCTCACATGGTGGAGCGAGAGAAAGAGATCTCTCTTGTGTCTCTTCTTATTAAGAGCATTAATCACATCCTGAGAGCTCTACCCTCAATACCTAATCACCCCCAAAGGCTCCGTCTCCAAATACCATCCCATTGCGGGTTGGGGCTTCAACACATGAATTTTGGGGGACACAATTCAGTCAATAGCAAATAGTAAAGGTAAATACATAGGTAAGCATAAAAGCCACTATTATTGAACTTTGGTTTATGACTCCACTTTTTCTAATATTATTTAATAGACAAATGCACACAATAATCATTATAAATCTTTGAACACAATATATAAAGATGTAATCTGTGAAAATAACAATCTAAAGGAGGGACAGAGGGGCTTCCCTGGTGGTGCAGTGGTTAAGAATCCGTCTGCCAATGCAGGGTACACGGGTTCAATCCCTGGCCCAGGAAGATCCCACACACCGTGGAGCAACTAAGCCCGTGCACCACAACTACTAAGCCTGTGCTCTAGAGCCCGCGAGCCACAACTACTAAAGCCTGCATGCCACAACTACTGAAGCCCACGCACCTAGAGCCCGTGTTCTGCAACAAGAGAAGCCACGAAAATGAGAAGCCCAGGCACCGCAAAGAACAGTAGCCCCCACTCGCCGCAACTAGAGAAAGCCCGCACACAGCAACAAAGACCCAACAAGCCAAAAATAAACAAATAAATTAATTAATTAAAAAATAATTTAAAAAATAAAGGAGGGACAGAGATATACAGGAGCAGGGTATTTGTATATTATTGAAACTAATTGGTATTATTTATATAATACAAAAATGGTATTTTTAAATGGTATTATTTAAATAAGTTTAACCTAGGTTGTCATAAGATGTTAACTGTAATCCCCAAGGTAACCACAAACAAATAAGTAAAAAGCATATGGGAAAAGAAAATGGAATCAAGATGGTATACTTAAAAAAATTAACTAAATACAAAAGCAGACAGTAATGGAAGAACTAAGGAACAACAACAACAAAGAATCATACACACAGAAGACATACATAAAACAAATAAATCCAAAAGAGGGCTGGGGTGGCTATACTATTATCAGACAAAACAGAATGTAACTTAAAAATTGTTACAAGAATCAATGAAAGACATTATATATATATATATTTTTTTTTTTTTTTTTTTTTTTTTGCGGTACACGGGCCTCTCACTGTTGCAGCCTCTCCCGTTGTGGAGCACAGGCTCCGGACGCGCAGGCTTAGCGGCCATGGCTCACGGGCCCAACCGCTCTGCGGCATGTGGGATCTTCCCGGACCGGGGCACGAACCCGTGTCCCCTGCATCGGCAGGCGGACTCTCAACCACTGCGCCACCAGGGAAGCCCTATATATTGATTTTTAAAAAGACATTATATATTGATGATTTAAAAATTGTTACAAGAATCAGTGAAAGACATTATATATTGATTTGTTACAAGAATCAATGAAAAACATTATATATTGATTTTTTAAGATTATATATATATATATATATATCTCCATCAAGGAGATATAAAAATCATAAACATATACACACCAAATTACAGAGCCCCAAAACGTATGATCTAAAACCTGACAGAACTGAAGGGAGAAATAGATAGTTCTGTAACAATAGTTGGAAACATCAATTCCCTACTTTCATAATGGATGGGACAACTGGACAGAAATTCAGTAAGGAAATGGAGGACTTGAACACTATAAACTAGTTAGATCTAACAGACATACACAGAACATTTCACCCAACAACAGCAGAATAAACATTCTTCTCATGTGTACATGGAACATTCTCAAGAACAGATAACTCACTAGGCCATGAAACAAGTCCCAGTAAATTTGAAAAGACTGAAATAACACAAATGATCTTCTCTGACCACATCGGAATGCAGTTAGAAATCAGTAACAGAAAGGAAAGTGGAAAATTCCAAGCACGTGGAAGTTAAAGAACACACTCTTAAATAAGCAATGAGTCAAAGAAGAAATCACGAAGGAAATTTTGGAAATTCTTGGAAACTATAGAAAATGAAAAACGTATAGGATGCAGTGAATACAGTACTCCAGGGGAATCTTATAGATGTAAATGCCTGCTACACAAAAAACAATGAAATCAATAACCCAACTTCACACCGTAAGGAACAAGAAAAAGAAGAGAAAACTAAACCCAAAGGCAGTAGAAGTGAGGCTTTGGGTTTAGCTTAAAGGATAAAGACTGGAGTGGAGATACATGAAATAAGAGAATCAGCAAAACAAGCGGGTTCTTTGAAAGGATCAATTAAGTGGACAGTTCTTTATGGAGGCTAAGAAAAAAGAGAAGACTCAAATCACTATAATCAGTAGTGAACAAGGGGACATTACTATGGGTTTGGCAGAAATAAGGAAAGGTTCTACAATAAACAACGGCAGTATATTAGAAAACCTATATGAAATGGACAAATACCTAGAAACACACAAATTACCCAAACTGACCCACGAAGAAATAAGAATAGATCTGTAAGAAATAAAGAGACCGAGTCAGTAATCAAAAACATCCCAAGAAAGCAAGCCCAGGAACAGACGGCTTCACAGGTGAATCCCACCAAACATTAAGGAATTAACACTAATCCACTCCAAACTCTTGCAAAAAAGCAGAAGAGGAAGGAACACCTCCGAAGTTATTGGACGTGTGCCCTATTGGATGTGTCCTAAGTTATGAGGATAGCATAATCCTGATTCCAAAGTCAGACAAAGACACCAAAGAAAAAAACTACAGACCAGTATCTTATGAATAGATGCAAATGTCCTCAAGAAAATACTAGCAAATATCACTCATATGCGGAATCTAATTTTTAAAAATGATACAAATGAACTTATTTACAAAACAGAAATGGACTTACAGATATCGGAAACAAATTTATGGTTACCAAAGGGGACACGGGGTGGGGGGATAAATCAGGAGCTTAGGATTAACATACACACACTACTGTATATTAAATAACCAACAAGAACCTACTGTATAGCACAGGGACCACTATTCAATATTCTGTGATAATCTCTATGAGCAAAGAATTTGAAAAAGAGTGTATATGTGTATATGTATAACTGAATCACTCTGCTGTACACCCAAAACTAACACAACATTGTAAATCAGCTATAAATCAATAAAATATTTTTTAAAAAAGAAAGGAAATACTAGCATGCTGAATCCAGCAGCACATTAAAATGATTATACACCATGATCATGCCGGATTTATCTGAGGAATGAGAAGGGTGGTTCCACACACAAAAATCAGTCAATGTAATACACCACATGAATAGAAGGAAGGGAAAAAATACCACATGATCATCTCAATTAATGCAGAAAAAGCATTCGATAAAATTCAGCATCATTTCATGATAAAACATGTTAAAACCAGGAGTAGGGACTTCCCTGGTGGTCCAGTGGTAAAGAATCCGGCTTCCAATGCAGGGGACGCAGGTTCGATCCTTAGTCACGGAACTAATATCCCACATGCTGCGGGTCAGCTAAGCCCGCGCGCCACAACTACTGAGCTCGAGCGCCTCAACTAGAGAGCCTGCGTGCCACAAACTGTAGAGCCCACGCACCCTGGTGCCCAGGCGCCACAACTAGAGAGAAGCCTGCGCACCGCAATGAAGAGCCCACGCACCACAATGAAAGATCCCGCATGCCTCAACGAATATCCCACGTGCCGCAACTAAGAACAGACGCAACCAAAAATTAATAATAATAAATAAATAATAAATCTTTAAAAAAAAAAGGAATAGAAGGAGAATACCTCAGCAGGCCCCAAGCTAATATCCCAAATACCCAAAGCTAATATAATAATCAGTGATGAAAGACTGAAAATTCTTCCTCTAAAATCTGGAACAAGACAAGGATGTCCATTTTCACCACTTCTATTCAATATTATAGTAAAAGTTCTAGTCAGAGAAAGAAAGAAAAGGCATTCAAATTAGACAGGAAGAAGTAAAACTATCTCTATTTGCAAATGACTTGATGTCATGTGTAGAAAGTCCTAATAAAGAAATCCAGCAAAATTGTCGGACACCAGATCAGTAGTTTTTAACGACTTGTACGTCTATACACTAGCAATGAACAATCTGAGAAGGAAATTTATAAGGTAACCTCACTTACAATAGCATCAAAAATAATAAAATACTTGGGAATAAATTCCATCAAGTCCAAGATCTGTATACCCCAAACCACAAAGCCCTCCTGAGAGACGTTAAAGGTGACTTAAATAAATGGAAAGACATCTTGTGAAACAATATTGTTAAGATGGCAATATTCCCCAAGCATTCTATAGATTCAACACAATCCCTACTAAAATCCCAACATTCTTTTTTTGCAGAAATAGAAAAAGTGATCCTAAAATTCATATGGAGTTGCTAGTGAAAAATAAACAGCCGAAACAATCTTAAAAAGAACAGAGTTGGAGGACCCACACCTCTCAATTCCAAAACACACTACACAGCTCCAGTTCTCAAGACATTATGCTTCTGGCATGAGGTCAGACACAGGGATCCTTGGAATAAAATTGAGAGTCCAGATATTAACCATACAACTGGCTTCATCAAGGGTGCCAACACAATTCAATGCGGAAAGGACAGGCCTTTCAACAAATGGTGCTGGGAGATCTGGATATCCACATGCAAAACAATGAAGTTGAACCCTTATCACATACCATATAAAAATTAACTCAAGGGGCTTCCCTGGTGGCGCAGCGGTTTAGAGTCCATCTGCCGATGTGGGGGACGCAGGTTTGTGCCCTGGTCCGGGAGGATCCCGCGTGCCGCGGAGCGGCTGGGCCCGTGAGCCATGGCCGCTGAGCCTGCGCGTCCGGAGCCTGTGCTCTGCAACGGGAGAGGCCACAACACTGAGAGGCCCGCGTACCGCAAAAAAAAAAAAAAAAAAAATTAACTCAAATTGGATCAAAGCCTTAAATCTAAGAGCTGAAACTATAAAACGATTAGAAGGAAACACAGGTGTAAATCTTCATGATCTTGAATTTGGTAGTGGCTTCTTACATATGACACTGCAAGCATGAGCATAAAGAAAAAATTAACTGAAACTCATCAGCGTTAAAAACTTTTGTGCATCAAAGGACACAATCAAGAAAGTGAAAAGACAACCTACAGAACGGGAGAAAATATTTGCACATCATGTATCTAATGCTGTCTAGTATCCAGCATACGTAAAGAATTCTTACAACTGAACAACAAAAAGGCATGCAACCCAAGTAAAAAATGGGCAAGGGATTTGAACAGTGACTTCTCCAAAGACAAACGCACATCCAACAAGCACATGGAAAGATGCTCAACATCACTAGCCACTAGGAAAACGCAAATCAAAACCTAAGTAAACTTTCAACTGCTAGGGCCCGGGTTCGATCCGTTAGGGGAACTGTAATCCCACAAGCCTTCCCACCTGGCAAAAAACAAACAAACACCTCAGTGAGATATTTCACACCAACCAGGATGGGGCTAGTTCTGTTTTTTTTTTGGCTTTTGTTTTTTTAAGAGAAAACGGGTGTTGGCGAGGAGGTGGAGAAACTGGAACCCTCATATATTGCTAGTGGGACTGCAAAATAGGCAACCACTGTGGAAAACGGCTTGGTGAGTCCTCAAAAAATTAAACACAGACTCACCACATGACCCAGCAATTCCACTCCTAGGTATACACCCAAAAGAACTGAAAACAGGGAGTCAAACACTTGTACAGAAGTCACAATAGGCAAGAAGTGGAGGCAACCTAAACGTCCCTCAACAGATGAATGGATAAGCAAAATGTGACATATAATGGAACATTATTCAGCCGTAAAAGAGAATGAAGTCCTGACACCTGCTACAATGTGCGTGAACCTTGAAAACATTATTCTAAGTGAAAGAAGCCAGATCTCAAAGGCCACGTGTTGTATGGCGGGCGGTTGCCAGGTGGCTGAAGAAGGAGGGCTAGGGAGTGATCACTTAATCATTACTTAATGGGTACCAGGTTTTCCTCCGTGGTGGTGATAATATACTGGAACTTGATAAAGGTGGTGGTGGTACCTTAAATGGTTAGTTTCATGTTATGTGAATTCTTCTTCAATTAAAAACAATTAAGCATAATCTATAGGACCTGTTTTAACTTTCCTCCCTGCGAAAACGAAAAGTGAAAAACAAACGCGACTTACCTTGTTCCTGGGATGGAGACCCTCCAGGGTGACGGTGTCGGCTAAGCCGAAGTGCAGCGTATTCCGAGCCAAGCTCACAGGAGGACCAGCGCGGGATAAAGTAACTTGGAAGCTCGTTTTGCCGAATAACCCTACGATAACCCTCAAACTTCTGAGGACGCGCAGCACCGAGTGGGGCCTCTCCTTTCCGGCCACCACGCTCCGCCGGGGCTGCAGACCGGTGGCCACGCAGGACGGTCCCCGGAGGACGAAGGGAGCTGGACGGGTTAGGGTTCGAGCTGGACGGTCCGAGCTGGACGGCCGGAGGCGCTCCCTCCCTGGCTGCAGCGCCGCGGCCGGCCGCCGGGGAGCAGTGGTGGCCCGCGCTACGCAGGCCTGGCCGGACCTCCTTCCTGCTCCGACGCCGCTCGGACCTCGCGCGCTCCAAAGCGCCCCGAAGGCCGCGGCCCCACGCCACGCTCCGTGCTAGTACGTCTCGCTGACCACGCCCCCGCGTCCACGGCCAGGCCCCTCACCTGCCCGGCCCTCGATGGCCCCGCCCCCAGCCCGCTCCAGGCCACACCCCATCCGTCCCGCCCCTCGGCCCAGGCCCCGCCCGGCGGCCTGCTTTGCCTTCCAGGGCTCCACCCAGCCGATACCGCCGCTCTCCGGCCCCGCCTCTCTCCGGGCCCCGCCCAGGCCCCGATCCGCCGGCCTCCAGAGCGCAGACACCGCCCCTATGGGGCCGCGCCCTCTCAGGCCCCGCCCCTCAGGTACCGTCTCTCTCAGGCCCCGCCCCGCCGGCAGCCGGAGTGCAGAGCCCTGGGACGGAGCTGGAGGCGCGGGTGCTGCGCGCGGCGGGCGGCTTCGGCCGGTCCCGGTGCCTGCTGGCCGCCGCCTCGTGGCTGCCGTGCGTGGCGCTGGGGTTGGCGCTGGGCTCGGAGCTGCTGCTCACCGCGCTGCCCGCAAACCACTGCGGTCCGGACCCCGCGCTCGCCCCCGGCCCCTGCCTGCCGCTGAGCTACCCCGAGCCCGCGCCCCGCGTCCGCCCCAACGGCACGCGGTCCTGCACGCGCGGCTGGCGCTACGCGCTGCCCGCCGCCGGCCTGCTGCGCAGCCCGGTCACCCAGGTCTTCTGCACCTGCCCCTCCGTCCCCCGCCCCGTCCTCTGCTTCCCTGCTCTGTCTCCCCCTCCTTCCGTCCCCCTGCCCTCAGCGCCCTTCCTCTGTTCCCCCTCCTCCAGTCCCGCCTCGGTCTTCGGCCCTTGATCGACCGGGGCTGTGGTACTGGGGCTTTCGACTGCGCGGGGCTCAGCCCCCTCCTGTCTGACGGTGCAGCAGGTGTCCATAGGCAGGGTGCCGGGCCTAAAGGCAGAGTCCGAGGCTGGGTGCTGCCAAGGTGGGCAGGCAGTCCGGGAGGGGGGCGGTAAGCTGAAGGTTTGAGCAGGTAGGTGCCCAGCGGTCAGCAGGGCCTGGAGTTCCCTTCGGTGCCGTGAACATTCTAGCAACCTGTGGCTTTGGGCTATGCAGGTGTTCAGGCTGGGCTCCCAAGACTTTGAATCAAGAGAGTGATTGGGTCACTTCCGTTTTTGAAGAGCAGACCTCCCACCTGTAAGGTGTGTGCAGGCTGGCCTAGGGGCAGGGACGCCAAGGACGGGGAGCGGGTAACGGGGCCTCCCTCCCCCTCCTCTGGCTAGGCCAGCCCACCCTGCCTTCCTCTTGGCAGCCTCTGCCCGCAGCCCCACCCCCTGCCCCTGGGAGGAAGGGCCCCGGGTGGAAGCTTGGACAGGGTTGCCACATCCCTGCCGGGCCCACCTGGGGCCCTGAACCGGCTGGGCTTCCTCCTTCTGGCCACCTGTTTGGTGTAGTGATGGATCCTCGCCCACCAGCTTTCACAAGCAGTCGGATTTTAAAATAAACACTCTGACGTAGTGTGACCCAAAAGGGTGTGTCAAGCTTGAGGAGAAGACACAGAGTAGCCCGGGAAAAGGGCCCTTGGCCGGGAAAAGCCGGTGGCGTGGCCCTGCAGCCTGTTCCAGGAGTGGCTCTCGAGGTGCACAGGCCAGGGGAAGGGCAGGAGAGGCCCTGGGGCCAGCCTGGCAGCAGAGTGATGGCCGGAGAAAGGCAGGTGCAACCCCGTGCAGAGCAAAGGAGAAACCAGACTTGGGGCTCCATGCGGGTGTCCTGGGGACCCCAGGCCTCTACCACCTGGGGGCTCAGACCAGGAATTGTCCAGTTCCATGTGAAGACCACCAGGGTCAGGAGGCCATGCCGTGTGATCCTGAGTCCTGAGCAAGTAAGTCCCTGGTCTCTCTACCTGTTTCCCCTTGTCTCCAGGGAGGAATCGGAACAGGATACCTAGGGTCCCTTCCAGCGTGATATTCTGGGAACTCCAGCGGGGGTAGGGGTCCTGGCTAGCTGACAGGTGACTGGTATCCCCTACAGTGGAACCTCGTGGTTCCGCTGCAAGGTGCCCCTGGAGCAGGTGGACTACCTCCTGGGCTGGTTGCTGGGCTGTGTCCTCCTGGGCCCAGGCTGTGACCGGTGAGGCGCTGCCCCTGCCCTTCTGCCCTGGCAGCCCTCCCCTGAGCCCTCCTGACCCAAATCCACGTGTGTCCCCTGCTGCCCACTAGGTTTGGCCGCCGGGCTGTGTTTGTGGGCTCCGGTGCTGGCCACGGGCCTGGGGGCCAGCAAGGCCCTGGCCACTGGCTTTGCCGCCCTACTGGTTTTGCAGCTGCTTCGTGGGGGGGCCTCAGCAGGAGCCTCCCTAGCCTTCTATGTGGCTCATGAGTACCGTGGGGGGCTCTGGGGGCCGCCCACTCAGGCTAGGCCTCTGGCCCGCTGGAGGGCGCCTTTCTGGCACTCCAGTCGAGGGCCCTTCTCCAGAAGGTGGGCGGGGAGCTGTTTGCTCTGTGGGCTCTGCTCTTTGTGGGCAGGCCCGGGTGCCTCAGATGTCCAGGTCCTGGGCAGGCCAGCGACTGATCACCACAGCCCTGGACAGGGCAGCCCTCCCGAGAGGCCTGGGCCCCAGGCCGTCTGTGTCTGCCCAGGCCTGGAGCTGGGTGACGCCCCGCGCTGCCTGGCATTCTCCACGGGGGCGGCCTCTTCTCTGTGGCGGGCATGCTGCCGCTGCCTGGCCTGGCCCTGCTCCTGGAAGACTGGCGCCTGCTGCAGGGGCTGAGCTCCCTGGCCACGGGACTCCTGCTGCTGTTTTGGGGGTGAGTGAGAGGGGTTCACATCCACTGTGGAGGCCACGTGCGTTGCTTCCCTCTGACCTCCATGCAGCAGCAGGAAGATGGGCACGGGCCAGGGACCCAGGGACACAGAGCCATGCACTGTGCTTCGCCACTGGGTCCTTCTCTACCGGGAGGTCCCCTGGCATCCTCACCCCAAACCCGCAGGTCTCCAGCCCTGTTCCCCGAGTCTCCCTGCTGGCTGCTGGCCACAGGGCAGCCGGCCCGAGCCAGGAAGATCTTGCGGCGCTTTGCGGAAGCCAGTGGTGTGGACACCAAAGACAGCTCAGAGGAGGAGAGCTCCCTGGCTACGGGTAATGGACCAGCCAGGGAGAAGGGAGGCCTGGGTGCTGGAGGAGGGAGGAGAGGTGTCATCCCCTCCTTCATGCCCCATTATGTCCCCGGGGCCGCAGAGCCGGACGTGCTGTGTGCAGGGAGCCCCAGCCCCGACACCACTCGGTCCTGGAACTCTGGCATACCCGCGTCGCCTGGAGAAACGGACTCATCCTGGGCTTCAGTTCGTGAGGAGGGGAGGGTGTGGGTGGGAAGGGGAGGGAGGGATCTTGGCCTTCCCCACGGGGTGAGAGTCCGCGGCTCTGGCTGGGCCTGCAGCTTTGCCATGCCTCCCAGGCTGATCGGCGGGGTATCAGAGCCAGCTTCCTGCGCAACCTGGCCACGCGTGACCCCGCCTTCTGTTGGCCCTACTTCCTGGAGGCCAGCCTGGAGGCAGCGGCCGTGGTCTTCCAGCTCCTGACAGCAGATCTCTGGGGGCGCCGCCCAGTCCTGCTGCTGGGCACCTTGGTCCTGGGCCTGGCACCCCTGCTGCTCCTTGCAGGGGCCCAGTGTGAGTGTGGGGCCCTGCAGGCTGGCAGGGTTGTCATGTGTGGCTGGGGGTTTGCCCAGTGGTGGTGGGGATCCCGGAGAGGCAGGCACAGGGCATGAGGCATTCGCATGAGGTTGCTGTTTTCTCCCCACCCACCTCCCCACTGTGCACCCGGGGAAACTGAGGCCCAAAGAGGTGAGGGCCAAAAAGATTCTATGTGAAGGGGCTTAATATAAGGGCTTGGTGTGGCCGGGGGCAGCCTGCAACCCCTGACCCCAAGTGCAGGAGCAGAGGTAGAGGGCTGGGGAGGCCCGGATCCCTGAGACACGGGTGAGGGGAGGGAGGGAGTGTGGGCAGCGTGGGGCCTCTCCTCCTCCCCAGACCTGCCTGGCTGGACGCTGCTGCCCGTCTCTGTCCTGGGGCTCCTGGCCTCCCAGGCAGTGTCCGCCCTCAGCAGCCTCTTTTCAGCCAAGGTCTTCCCCATGGTGAGCAGGTGAGAAGAGTGCAGGGTTGGAGGGCAGGGCCCTGCCTGTGCGCCCCGCGCTCCCCACACCCCAGGTCCATGCCATCGGGACCAGAGTTCAGGTGTCTCTTCCTGGGTGGCGAGGGGGACAATGGCCGCAGAAGGGTCTGCACATCAGCTCATGAGTGGAGCGGTGGGTGGTCGGAAGTGATAGCCCCCAGGCAGGGTCGGATTCCAGGGCAAAAATGGACTTTCAGTTTCCTAATGGAAAGGACAGCGCTCGATCCAGGGCAGCTCCCCCCCCCCGACTCTGCAGGTGTCTTCCTGGGGCCTGCTAAGGGCCATCCACCCCAGGAGCGCTGGGTGCCCCGCTGGGCCGTGTCCCACCGCCCCCTCTTGCCGGGGCGCCGGGCTGGGCCTGGTGCTGGGAGCTGGGTTCCTGGGCCAGGCGGCCGCCCCGCTCAGCGACACGCGCAGCAGCGTGCCTTCTTTCTGCAACACGTGGCCTTCCCGTCCTTGGCCGTCCTCGCCCTGCTGCGCGTCCTGCTGCTGCCCGAGAGCCGTGGCCGCGCACTGCCCCCGTCGCTGCAGGACGCCGACCGCCCGCGCCGCTCCCCGCTCCTCTGGGGCCACCCCCGCCAGGACCACCTGCCCCTGCTGCCAGCCTCCCTCCCCAGGGCCGGGACACAGCTGGTCCGGGAGGGGTGACCAGGCTGCACAGACACGCCACCCGCCAGTACAGGCAGACGGGTCTCGGGAAGGAACGGGAGGGTGGTGGGAAGTGGGCCTCTTTGCCGGGGGCCCTGGTTCCCCCTCCACGTGGGGAGCATAAAGGCGTCCGTGGAACCTGGCACCCTCGCTGGTTCTTCCCTCAGGCCGCACCCCTGGCTGAAGGGGGCTTCTGGTGTCCACCTCCCCCTCACAACCAGGCATCCGCAGCCTCTCCAACTGCCCCCACCCCCTCGGGGGCCAGCCCACTGCTGCGGCTCTGGTGAGACTGAGGTGCAGAAAGGCCCTGCAAGTCGCCGTGCCAACCGTGCGTTGGAGAGATGAGCACGTTTTTAATTCATGTTTGCCCGAGAGCTGCTTCCTTTCATACAGAGATGAGATCAGCGTGGGTGGGAAGCAGAGCTGGGAATGGGGTCTCTGACCCCATTGGAGGCAACTGACGGGACAGGAGGGGCGCCTCCTTCTAGCCACTCCGCTCTAGGCTTTGGGCCCTGACTTCCCCTGGCTGAGACCAGGCCGGCCAAGGCCCCAGGGCGGGGCGCAGGGCCCTCTGTCCATCTCGACACACAGCCGAGTCCGGCGTGTCCGCTCAAGCGCCTGTGGTCTGCCCTGTGTCCGGGAGGCCGTGCTCTCAGCAGGGTGGGTGCAGGTCCCCATCAGAAAGCCTCTTCCCTGGTGCCCTCACGGGGCCCGTACAAGTCCGCCAGCCGGGCAAAGCGGGGCCCCCAGTCCCAGAGGCAGCTGTAGTCTGCGTCCTCATCACCCAGGCTGGACAGGATGGAGCTCAGCGTGCCTGCCACGGATCCGTCCCCCTCGTAGTCATAGAGGAGAGCCGTGTCGTAGGGAGGGACGGCGGGGTCGCTGTCCACGGCCTCTAAGCCCTATGGAGAGGCCTGGGGCTCAGGACCAGCACGCGCCGGCCAAGTGCCCTCCGCCACCAGCTCGGCCAAGGCCTGGCCCCAGGAGCCGGGTTGGGGGCAAGGTTCTCTCTGGGCGATTCTCCTCCCTCGGCAAGAACCACCACCCCTGTCCAGCCCCAGAGCGATGCCTCAGGCTCGTGGGGTGGGGGAACGGGGTGCAGGGCGCCCCTGGGGCACCCACCTCGTTGATGAAGTCAGCGATGTCAGAGGGGCTGGTGGGCAGCACGCGGGGGGCCTGGGGGTGCGATCGGCCGAACGGGGCGTCTCTGCGCAGAGAAGGCCGTCCCAGCGGGGCGCCCAGGGCCGCCAGCTCTGCCGGGTGGCGCAGCTGGTCCATGTCATAGGCATCCTGAGAAGGGACGGACAGAGAGCGTGGGGGTGAGGGTCGGGAGGCGGCTGGCCAGCTGGGGCCCCTGGGGAGACCCCCCAGCACTTGTAAGCCACCCCGGCCCCCTCACCTGGTCCTCCTCCCCGCCCCCCTGCTCGTCGTAGTTGAGGATGTTGTCCCGAAGGTCGTCCTGCAGCCCGTGCAAAAGCCTCTTGTCACACGACTGCTGCCGGCACCGCACCAGGAGGGCCACCAGCAGGGCGAGCACTGGGGGTGGGGGGGGCAGCGGAGGTCGGTGTGGGGTGGGGGCGGGGCAAGGCGGGCAGGGCGGGGCTGCCAGGCGGCGCGGGGCGGGGCAGGGATCTGCAGGCGCGGGCACTCACAGAGCAGCAGGATGACACTGGCCAGCACGATGACCAGGGCGCCCAGGCTGATGCCCGCGCCACCCGCCCGCAGCGCAGCGGCCCCCGGCAGGCAGGCGCCGTCCAGGCCGCAGCGGCACACGGTCACGTTCAGGGGCTGCTCGCGCTGCTGGGGCGGCTGTCCCGAGTCCTGGAGCAGCAGGCTCAGGCGGTGCAGCCCCTCCTGGACCTGGAGCCTGGGCCGCAGGCGCGCGTGGCTCACTGCAGGGGGTGCCGGCGGTCAGCAGGGGCAGGGGCGGCCACGCCCCTCTGCGCCTGTGCTTCCGGCGGCAGCCGGCCTGGGTTCCCCACCTGTCCTGTATGTGTGATAACTGATCCCTGCGGGCCTGAGGATGCAGTGCACTGAGGTGGGAACCAGTGGGGACCTGCCCCAGGCTCTGGACCCCCAGGGGCGTGGGGCGAGCTCACCGTTAACCTGGCTGAGGCTCCAGTTCCGGGCCAGCTCTGGGAGCCTGGGGCTCAGCTGGAAGTGGAAGGGGGCCCCGTGGGGGGGCAGGTCCTCATCCGTGGCCCCCAAGAGAAGACCGGAGCCCTGCTCTGGTGTGCTGCACAGGCTGCCCCACGGCGGGGACAGTTCAGGGGCGTGGTCGTTGACCTCCAGGATCTCAACAGACAGGGTCCCTGTGGCCGTGCTGGGTGGGGAGGCTGCAAATAGGAGAGGTCTGGTGGGCCCCTTGCCCCTGCAGAGCCCCCACCCACCCCTTAAGTCTGCTCGGTGGAGTGCCCGCTCTCAGCCCTTGGGCAGCAGCAGGGGCCCCAGCCAGGGTTAGGGAGCCCTGGAACCCAGGCCGAGCTCCATGCTCACCATCATCTCGGGCCAGGATGATGGCCCTGTACCAGCCGTCCTTGAGGAAGGGGGATGCGGGGCTGAGCACGCGCTGGGTCTGGACCCGGCCAGTGGCCCCGTCCACTTGCAGCCAGTCTTCAGGGTCATAGTCCTTGGAGTAGCTGTTGGCGAGGAGGGGAGGAGGGGCCCTGAGCCTGAGCCGGACCCCCGGAGGTGTGGTCACGTGTAGACGTGCACACACGCACACATACGCAGGCCTTTAAGGATAGTCCTTCCACAGCCCTAAGCTGGTATTTTCCATCCCAATCAACAGATGAAAAAACTGAGGCTCGGGGAGGGCAGGTGAGCTGCCCAGGGCCCCGTGGCCACTGAGTGACAGCTAGGATTCAACGGTGGGCACCATGTTGACAGACAAGGGTACATAGGGTCAGGGCAGGGGGTGAAATCCAAGACAGTGACAGCCAGTCCTAGTGGAGTAACGGCTCCCTGGAACGGACAAGGCCAGACACTCAGAGGCTGGCCAACAGACGGGCCACGTCAGCGTGCGCCAGATGCAGCCCAGTCCTGCCTACAGGACGAGGTCGCGTGAACGCGCACGCACGGTACTTGAGAGCCCCTGGGCTCTCGGTGACGCACACAGATGAGCCCTCTGCCCTCCGACCAGGGCCCTAATGGGAACCCTCAGGGCACAGGGCTCAGTACCCTTAGCTGTGCTGCTACCCTGGCTGGGAGGTGGACTGGGGCTGTGAGTTCCCCCTGCTCACCCCGGGGCCCCCACCTGAGCCTCTGCGGCTGCTGTGTGTCAGGGTCTCGGGCAGAGAAGGTGGCCACGGGGGTTCCTGGGGCCGCCCCCTCGGCCAGGCTGGTCCGCAGTGGGTTCTGCTGGAACACGGGCGCCTCGTTGACATCCCGCACCTGCACGCTGACCCTGGCCTGGCCCCGCTCGGCCCTGGGGGCCGCCGCCTGCAGGGGAGCCTCGTTCTGCGCCGCCACTGTGAGGTCGTAGTGCTCCCGACTCTCGTAGTCCAGCGGCTGCAGGGGAAGCGGGGCGGCCGCCCGTCAGGACTCCGGCCCCCTCCCCCCATTCAGGGAAGCCTGAGGCAGCTGCGGCCGAGAGGCCTCTTCTGCTCTGTCCTCAGAGCCCCTTCTTTCCTTCTGCTTTTTAGCCTCGGAAAAACAAAAATCACGCAGGACAAAAAGGCACAAAAAATAATGCCAAAATGACGGCTACTCATCACGCAAACGTATTTGCTGGGTGTTGTGAGGCCAGTTTCCCGTCCCCTGGCCGGGTGTCCTCCTCGGTGCCCCAAGCAGACACTCGCCTGGGTCTTGCTAAGAGGGTATTTGGTGGACGTGGTTGAACTGACCCGTCCAATCAGCTGACTTTAAATAAAGAAGATGGTCCTGGAGAACCTGGGTGGGTCTCATCTGTGGGTGAGAGTCTCTGAGAGCAGACCTGAGGCTGCCCTGGGGAAGAAGGGCTCCCACCTCCAGATGCAGCCTCAGCTCCTGACTTTGCAGCCTGTCGCAGCCCCGCAGACTCCGGACTTGCCAGCCGCCTGCACGACGGCCGGCGTGAGCCAGTCTCTGGCAATAAGGCTCTTCCTGTGTTGACAGCTCATCTGCATCTCTATGCACGTGTATGCACGTGTGTGTATGCTCAGGTGTGTGCGTGCACACGTATGTCCTGCTGGTTTTGTCTCTGGTCTCAGTTTGGCCGACATGTGAGGTCTGTATTTGTGCACGTTGATCATATACTTTAAGTGGCAAGACACTGGAAGTAACGTGGGCTTGCCCCCTCCTTCCAGCCCTGTCCCCCTGTGGTCAGCGTGGCCCGAGCCCACAGTCCTAGCGTTCTTGGTCCCCTTCGCTCCCTTCCTAAGGATGCACAGAGGGTCCAAACGGGGTCCCAGGGTGTGAGGAGAGGCACCCTCCTCAGCTCACCTTCACCACAGACAGCACACCCTCGTTGGTCCTGGGGTCGGTGCGGATGGCGAACTGCCCGTCAGGGTCGCCCTCCAGGATGGTGAACCTGGCCACCCAGTTGGGGGAGCCGGGCAGGTCCCGGTCCTCTACCTCCAGCCGCCCCACGTCCACTCCGCTGATGGCCTCTGTGGCCTCCAGGAAGAACTGTGGGAACTCGGCCCCGTTACCCACGGGTGGGCCGGGGACGGTCCCCTGTGGGGTCACCCTCCCACTGCCCACCCACGAGGAGTCCAGGGCACCAGGAGCACCCCCCCCCCAGTCTCGGCCATGTGCTGGGCACATCCTCCCCGGAGGGCAGGGCTGCCGCTCGCTCCCACCCAGGAAGGCTTGGGGACAGGTCCCACCCCAGGGTCTCTGTGGCTTCCCCCCAGGGCCCTCTAGCTCCTGACATGCTCACAGCCCACCGCCCCCCATGCTGGCCTCCGGCAGGGTATCCTGCACGGTCCACACAGGATGCCTCCTCTGTGGAGCACCGAGCCTCCCACCCACCAGAAGCCCCGGGATCGGGGGGAGGTCAGCCCTGAGCAGCGGCCGGTGGGGGTGAGGACGGTGGCAGCACCTGACCCCTGGTGAACTCGGGGGCGTTGTCGTTGACATCCTCCAGTGTGATGATGGCCAAGGCAGTGGCGGTGAGGCCGTCTCCAGACATGTCCGCCACCTGCAGGGTCAGATTGTACACGGCGACCACCTAGGAGCACAGTGACATGGGGTCAGGAGACCCAGGTGGCGCGCAGGGCGGGGCTGGTCAGCCACCTTAGGGCCTGGGGGCAGGGCCGGCAGACCCCAGGAGGCTCCAGCATCTGCCCTGCTCCCAAGCTCTGGGGCAACAGGCTGCCTAGCCTCTCCGGGTCCGACGGCATCACTGTCGACCCCAGACTCTGCCCCAGCCTGTGAGTGGGCAAGAGGACGGTTGCCGAGCCAGATGAGCACTCACGGGGCACCTGCTGCACTGGGGTGTGGGGTCCCTGCCCTGGGGAGCCAGGTGCAGCTGCCGAGAGAGGGGACAGAGATCAACTAACGCAGTGAGTGGCCCTGGGGAAACCAAGGAGGGCTTCCTGGAGGTGAGGTGCCAATGCCACACAGAAGCCCGGCAGCCAGGGGCCGCAGGGGCCCCACAGGGGAGGAGTGGGCACGGCCGGCTGGAGGGCAACTGTTTCTCTGCAGCATGCGTGGTCACTGTGGGCCCACCCCAGGCCGAGGAGCCCTACTGCTCTGCAGGCAACAGGGTGGGGGAGGTCTCCGGCAGAAAAACACGCTAAGGGCCCCTCCTCACACCATCTCTGGACCGAACCACACAACTACCCGCGGGGCAGGTCTGCTGGAGCCCAGGGCCACGGACAGTGTCCGCGGCACTCGGACCCCTCGTCTGGGGGGCTGCCCTGCCTCAGCTGTCAGGGTGCAGCTGCATGGCCTCACCTCGCGGTCCAGGCCCACTTGAACCGTGCGGATCTCCCCCGTGTGCGGGTCAATGCTGAAGAGCTGGGGGCCGCCCTGCTCCAGAATGGAGTATCGCAGGGCCGCGTTGTCCGTCTCCGGGTCGTCCGCATCCGTGGCCTCAGCCCTGGTCACGAAGGTTCCTGGGAAGGGAGGGGACATGTGGGGGTGACACCCATGGATGCCAGGGCGCGTCGCCCACTCCCCCGCGGCCCGCTGCACCGGGTCCAGGCCCGCGATCAGCCTTGCACGTGCAAGCATCCCGGCGTCCTGGCTTGCGTCGCCAGTGGGGATGAGGTCAGGTGTCCGATGCACACTGCGGACACCTGTCTCCTACAGGACCCTGAGACAGACCAGGCGAGCCCGCTGGGGAACCAGCCCCAGGCGGGGCGAGGCAGCGCCCAGGGCCGCACCTGCGCTCTGGGGCAAACAAGGCCCTGGATCTCGGAGAGAAGGGCCTCTGCAGGGGTCCTGGAGGTGCCCCAGCACCTGTGCCCACCTGTTTTCTGGAGCAATTCAGGTCTGACCACCCCTCCCCACACCGGCCCAGATCAGGTGTACTAAAAGTTATCCCGGTGAGGTGGACCAGCCTCGGGCCACCCGAGGAGCTAGCCCCCCCTCACCTGTGACTGGGCTCATCCCAGCCCCTCCTGGGCCCTGACGGGTCAGCTGAGTGTCATGCTGGTGTCTGATGAACGGTAGTGACCCGGCCACTGACCCAGCCTTAGAAGGTGGGAAGCTACCTTAGCAGGTAACTCCTGGCATGATGCTGGACCCCAGGCTAAAGCCAAAAACAATGTTTAGAACAGGCACCCTGCCACCGGGATGCAGACAAGCGCTTCCAAAGGCACCTGTCGGGCTCTCTGTGACTGAGCAAGTGCGCAAACTCCTGGGGTGACTGGAGCCCAGCTTCTCGCCAACAGAGAAGAGGACCCCAAAGGAACCCTGCAGAGCTGGATCAGAAGTGGAGGTGCCAGAGAGGACTCGTGACTTGTGATGGAGGCACAGAGCCGTGTTAACACAGCTGTGACAGTGCGTGCACACACGACGTCTGTATGTATGTGAGCTTCCTTCCCAGCCCCGGCTGCTGAAGGGGCCTGGGCCAGTTTGATGAGCTTCTGATCAGCCATGATTTGAGCTTCAAAACAACGGTGCAAAGAAGCACAAGCCACTGAGTGAAGCAAGAATCCATAAATCCAGACACATCCGTGTGAACAAAACACATACGAGACAGGCTGGGACCCGGGACCCTTTGCTGCAGGGCTTGCGCCTGGACACAGGTCTCCTCGAGCCACAGAATACAAAGAAACTACAAGGGACTAAAAATAACTATGTACGTGGCAGTTCGAGCAAATTCTGGACGACATACAAAGAGACTAAAAAGCCCAACGGCCACTTCTGAAGAGCAAACACCAGCCGGGAGCAGAAGCAGGGTACCTGTGCGCGCCCCGCGCACACACCACCACCTAGGGTGGTGTCTTTCCCGGCACCGTTTGCTGAGGAGACCGCCCTCTCCACGCTGAATGGTCCTGGCGTCCTGTGTAAAGTCACCTGCCCGTGATGTGAGGTTTATTCCTGGGCTCTCTATTCAGTTCCATCGGTCTATGGTCTGTGTGTCTGTCTTGAAGGCAGGTGCACACTGATTACTGTACCTTTGCAGAAAGTTTTGAAATCAGGAAGTGTGTCCCCCAGCTTTGTTCTTTTCCAGGATGGTTTTGGCTATTCAGGGTTCTTTGAGATTTTATAGGAATTTTAGAATGAGTTTTCTGTTTACGGCAAACCCCCTAAGCCACCCCCCGCGGCCTGACCCCCTGGACACACCCCTGACCCCTGGACACACCCCATATAAGGAACAAGCTCGCCCCCCCTCAGGGAGCAAGCTAGCAAGGGAACCTGTTTCTTGTTCCCACTCCCCACCGCTGCAGCGGGGGCCCCAATAAAGCCTTGCCTGAATTTCTTGTCTGGCCTTTGATCGATTTCTATTGATTAAAGAGGCCAAGAACCCTGGTGGGTAACACATACCCACATATTCATATACAGGGGTACTGAAAGTCCTATCATACAATAGAGAGCCAAGTGATGACCAAGAAGAAACAATGAAGAAACAACAGCTGATGCAGGCAAGAGCCGCCAGAGATGCGAACGCTGCTGGGCGGCAGCTTGAGGGGCAGCAGGACACCTGCACAGTCTCAAAGGGTCTCCCACAAGACACCTATTAATTACAAAGGGGAAAGGAGAAAAGCCAGAGCGAAGAAGCTTGGCGGACACCCCCTGAACTACAGACCCAGATCGGCATCTCCAGGAACGGGATGTGCACGCCTCCTGAGGGATGTGCACGCCTCCAGCCACGCAGACTCACGCAGGGACAATCATCACAACAACCGCCTAAGTGCCTCAGGATGTCAGTGTCGTGAGCAAGGAGCTGAGAGGCTTTCGCAATGAAAACTACAAAAGATCAGTGAAAGAAATTGAGAAAACACAAATAAACGGACAGACAGAAGACTTGTTGCTAAGACGTCACTACCACCCAGAGCGACCTACAGATGCAGTGCGATCCCTACCAAAATCTTAAGGACAGTTTCTTTACATAAATAGAAAACTCATTCTAAAATTCCTATAAGATCTCAAGGGACCCTGAATAGCCTAAACCGACCTGGAAAAGAACAAAGCCAGGGGACACACTTCCTGATTTCAAAACTTTCTGCAAAAGTACAGTAATCAGTGTGCACCTGCCCTCAAGACAGACACACAGACCGATGGAACCGAATAGAGAGCCCAGGAATAAACCTCACATCCACGGGCAGGTGATCTTACACAGGACGCCAGGAGCATTCAGCGTGGAGAGGGCGGTCTCCTCAGCAAATGGTGCCGGGAAAGACATCCACAGGCGGAAGGATGGAGCTGGACCCGTAATTACTTAACAGCATATGCAAAAGTCAACTCAAAATGGATCAGACCTACGTGTACAACGTAAAACTAAAACTCAGAAGAAAACACAGGACACTGGTAATGTCACGAAGGCAATGATTTCTTGGATATGACACCAAAGGCACAGGCAACAACAACAAAAATAGACAAACCGGACTTCACGAACATTTAAAAATGCATCAAAAGACACTAACAACAGAGTAAAAAGACAACTCACGAAATAGGAGAAAATATCTGCAAATCATTTATCTGATAAGAGATTAATATCCAGGATATACAGAGAACCTGTAAAACTCAACCAGAAAAAAAAACCAACAAGCAACTCAATTCAAAAATGGGCAAAGGGACTTGAACAGGCCTTTCTCCAAGGAAGATATACAAATGGCCAATATGCACATGAACAAACGCTCAACGTGACTAATCATTAGGGAAATGCAGATGAGAACCACGAGACAGCCCCTCACGCCCATTAGGATGGCTGCCAACAGCAACAACAAAACAAAACAGAAAGCAACAGGCGCTGGTGACGACGTGGAGAAGCTGGGACCCTCCTACACTGTTGGTGGGGATGGAAAATGGTGCGGCCACTGTGGAAAACACCATGGAGGATCCTCAAAAAATTAAAAATACGGCTTCCCTGGTGGCGCAGTGGTTGGGAGTCCGCCTGCCGATGCAGGGGACACGGGTTCGTGCCCCGGTCCGGGAAGATCCCACATGCCACAGAGCAACTAAACCCGTGCGCCACAACTACTGAGCCCACGAGCCACAACTACTGAAGCCCGCACACCTAGAGTCCACGCTCCACAACAAGAGAAGCCACCGCAATAAGAAGCCCGCACACTACAACGAAGAGTAGCCCCCGCTCACCACAACTAGAGAAAGCCCGCTCGCAGCAACGAGGCCCCAACACAGCCAAAAATAAATAAATTTATTTAAAACAATTAAAAATAGAACTACCATTTGATCTACCAGCCCCACTTCTGGGTACATACCCAAAGGAACTGAAAGCAGGGTCTCAAAGACATATCTGGACACCCATGTTCACTGCGGCACTATTCACAACAGCTAAAAAGCAATCCAAGGGTCCACTGAAGAATAAACAGATAAACAAAGTGTGGTATAAACATGCAATAGAGTATTATTCTGCCTTGAAAAGGAAGGTGACTCTGACATGGGCTACCACACTGACGAGCCCTGAGGACAGGACGGTCAGTGAAATCAGCCAGACCCAGGATGACAAGTACTGTACGATTCCACTCACGCGCAGACAAATCATAGAGACAAAAAGCAGACAGTGAGTGGCAGGCACTGGAGGGGGAAATGGGAGTTAGCGTTTAATGGGGACAGAGTTCCAGTCTGGGAAAATGAGAAAATTCTACGGATGCTGGTGGTGGTGCACAACGATGTGAACGGGCTTAAAACCACCGACCCGTACACTTAAAAATGGTTAAGATGCTAAACCTTGTTGCATGTATTTTACCACAATAAAATTTGGCAGAACAGAAGTCAGTGTCATGAGCTCCTGGCGGCTGAGGACCCGTCCCCACTGAGGGGGTGTGAGCGGGCGGGGGCCTCAGTCCTGCCACCACGACGAGAACGGAGGGGAAGATCACACCTGTGTGAGCCCGTCAGACGGTGACGCACAGGCGACCTGACACCCCCGAGTCCAGGCTGTGACCCCCCAGGAGGTGCACACTCTGGGGCTCCCCTGGTGGGGCAGGTGCAGCGACCCCACAGAAGCAGGAAGAGGGGCCGAGATTGGCACAGCTGCTGGCGGTCCCTGGGTGCCCACACGGGGGCCTGTGCCCTCTCCCACGCGCCCACTGACTGCTCCCAGGGAAGGCGGGGTGGGAGGAGACCCGGGAGGGCCCCTCGGCTGAGGCCACAGGGCAGCCCAGGTGTGGGGAAGGCCATCGGTGGTCCACAGTCACAGGGTGAGGGTGGGGCTGCTGGGCTGGAGGGACGGCGCTTTGCCTTTGGGGGAGGAGCAGGGACCCTGAAGCAGCCCCAGCCCTGGGGCTCAGGGACCACCTTCGACCGAGACTGCCCACCCCCCAGTACCCCAGGAGCCCTGCCAGGTAACACACAGGGGTTGTCACCCCGCTAGGGGCCCCTCTGCATGCAGGGCTGCGCTGCCGTGGCGGGAACGCAGAGAGGCCCCCGGGATCCGAGCTCAAGCAGTGGCAGAGGCTAGGCCCGTCTCCTCTCCCCACCGTGGGCTGGCCCCCACCTCTGCTGTGCTCTCACACACAGGGAAAGAGGGGAAAATTCCACCCTAGTGATTAAACAGCCAACAGAACCAGATGCACGGCCAACCAGACACTTGGGCTTTTATCTGACAGAACTGAAGCAGCCACCCTCCGCGCGCAAAAGGCCCTAAAGGAAAAGGTGGACGGCATGCAGGAGCAGACAAGGCTCAGACAGGCGGCAGAGACTGTGGACAGAGGCAGGACCGCCTTAAAGGAAAAGGTGGACGGCATGCAGGAGCAGACAAGGCTCAGACAGGCGGCAGGGACTGTGGACAGAGGCAGGACCGCCTTAAAGGAAAAGGTGGACGGCATGCAGGAGCAGACAAGGCTCAGACAGGCGGCAGAGACTGTGGACAGAAGCAGGACCGCCTTAAAGGAAAAGGTGGACGGCATGCAGGAGCAGACAAGGCTCAGACAGGCGGCAGGGACTGTGGACAGAGGCCGGACCGCCTTAAAGGAAAAGGTGGACGGCATGCAGGAGCAGACAAGGCTCAGACAGGCGGCAGGGACTGTGGACAGAGGCAGGACCGCCTTAAAGGAAAAGGTGGACGGCATGCAGGAGCAGACAAGGCTCAGACAGGCGGCAGGGACTGTGGACAGAGGCAGGACCGCCTTAAAGGAAAAGGTGGACGGCATGCAGGAGCAGACAAGGCTCAGACAGGCGGCAGGGACTGTGGACAGAGGCAGGACCGCCTTAAAGGAAAAGGTGGACGGCATGCAGGAGCAGACAAGGCTCAGACAGGCGGCAGGGACTGTGGAGAGAGGCAGGACCGCCTTTGCTCTAAAAGGCTTCACTGGGCCGCTGAAGCAGAACAGGTATGCAGGTGAGATGTTACTATGTGTTAGTGCTAACCCCTGACTTTGAAGTTACACTGAGTCCCTGGTGTGCTCTGAAGGCCTCCGGTCTGCAACCAGCCTGGGATCTGACCAGAGCCCCGGGGACCCGGTGGGGAGGGAAGGAGCAGATCACTGTCTGGAATGCCTATTCTGCCTGGAACAGAATCAGGCCAGCGAGTCTGCCCTGTGAGGACGCAGAAGGGACAGAGGGTCAGCGGTTTCTGCACTCAGTGTAGAATTAATAAGCGGAGAGAGGCATCGACTGATAACGGGCAGGGGGGTCGCCTCTCGGGGGATGAAGGAGACACAGGTGTTGGTTGCACGACACTGTGAATGTGCTAACTGCCACTGAAAAGCTTGTTCCAAAATGGTTAATTTTATGTTATGTGAACGTCACCTCTATTTAGCAGGAGGAGGGGGGAGGAGGGGGAGGGGAGAGCAACGGAAACCACCGGAGCTCTGCCATCCAGGAATCCTCTCTGAACTCTGGAGGATTCGGGGGTTGACATTTATATCGCAATGGGAAGAGGCTTGAGTCGACTTGTGGAAATTCCCTCCGTCCTGGAGACTGTTTACGTGTTTTTAGACTCTCTGAAGGACCTCTGAAGTTCTTGCTGAAGGGAAATCCTGGACTTCTGACCTACCCAGCACCCTTCGCGAAGCTCCCTCCCCCACCGGGAACCCACTCGGCTCACCTGGGACGGCGCCCTCCAGCACCCGGCCAGTGAACACCTCCTGCCGGAAGACAGGCCGGTTGTCGTTCTGGTCCACAACCACGATCTCCAGGTCCGTGGGCTCCTCCAGGGTGGACCCCCCCAGGTCCAGAGCAAAGGCCCTGAGCTAGTCAAGCAGAGAGCAGGGGCTGGCACTGCGGCCCCCACGAGGGCAAGAGCAGCAGTGAGTGCACTCTGTGTCCTGCTGGAAACAGGTGGGAAGCGGCACGGGGACGGGGCAGCGCCGGGCAGCTGGGACCGCCCTCGAGGGGAGCTGGGTTCTCCCAGCAGGCGGGGTGGCCACCACGCGCCCCCTCTTGCCTGGGCCACCAGGAAGCCCACAGCTGTGCTGCGAGCTTGGCTGCAGCGACGCTCCCCCTGGCGCCCCTGGTCTCTCTTCCCCTGGCGCCCCTGGTCTCTCTCCCTTTTTCTGTGAACAGTCGTGGCTGCTTTTGAAGTTTCCGCTCCACACGTGAAATTGTAACTTCAACCATCTCCTGTCCCTTTGGAGAACAGACTTGGTACAACTTCCAGGGGAAACACACCCTCTAACTCTCTGTGTAAGGGAACCAAGAGCTGGTTCTCAAAGTCTGAGGGAGACTCCGGGCACAGGAAAGGCAAAGGCTGCAGCCCCCTGCCCGGGGCAAGTCTGAACATCACCTTAGGGTGGCCAGGATGGGGGGCGGATCATCTGTCTGTAGGGGACTCAGGCGAGTTCCAAGCTCCCCTCCTTGGCCCCTCGCTCACCCCCTCCCCACGGCCCTTTCTCTCAGACCTGACAATCCCAACGCCTCCACTGGGCAGATCCCGTCCCACCTCCCCCGACGTCCCACCCTGACAGTCACGGGGCAGCTGCCGCTAGGGGCGGCCAGTTCCGTGGGATTCCTCATGGCACCCCTTCTTCAACTCACATAGCAGGCTCAGGGGAGAACCGGCCACACCAGTGTCTGGTGTTGCTTTCCTGGGAAGGCTGCCGCCCACCCTGAGGCCAGCTGCCCAGTCCTCCTGGGCAGGACCCAGTGTTCAGTCCGCTCACGCACCTGCCGAATGAGCCTGTGACCCTGAACACCTGCTTCCTGGGGCAGCCGGTCCCAAATCCCACCCCTGCCCCCCAGTTAAGGATGCTGGGTTTTGCGGGTGGAGGTGTGGCCATGGCCCCCATGGGGCGGGGCGGGGCCCACCCTGAAGCGGTCTGTCTTCTCTCGGTCCAGCACGGCATTCAGGGACACCTTCCCTGTGAACTTGTCTATGGAGAAGATCCCCCGGGGCTCCTCGTCCACGCCGGGCCCCTGGATGCTGTAGATGATGCTGCCCAGCTGCTGCCTGTCCGACTTGATCTGTGGGACAGGTGATGGGCTGGGGAGGTGCCCCAGGGGAGGGGTGTCCCCTCTCTGCAGCCCTCGGTCCCTCCCCCAGCTGGGATGGGGTCGCTCAGCCTGCGGCCCCAGGGGTGTGCCCGCCCTAAAGTACGCGGCCCCTCACCTGCACCAGGGGGAAGGGCAGGCGCTTGTGGTTCTCGGACACACTGATGGGAGGGATGACCCAGGCTCTCCGCACGCGGCCCGGTGCCGGCATCCGGTGCCAGGGGTACAGGGTATGCGGCCTCCTCAGCCCGGGGACCCCCACTGACAGGCACAGACTCTGCAACAAAGAAAAACCTCCGTCACCACCACAGCAGCGCCCAGAGCTCCCCCACCAGGGCCGGGACGTCCCCTCCCCGACTGCCAAGCCCTCTGTCGTGTGGCCCGGGGAGGTTCGGGTGCCAGGACTTGGGGGGCATGGGGTGCTCAGGGGGACAGGAGGCAGCCTGGCTCCCGGGAGCCCGGGGATGGGTGGCAAGGCCCGGGAGGGAGGTGGGTTGAAGAGGAAGGGCGGCTGGGCTGGGGGCAGTGGGGGGACACGCGGCCACCCCAGGCCTCCTGGTGACGTGAACTCTTGAGGGCTGGTCGAGGTTGACCAGGCAGCGCTTTTGTCCTCAGAGACCCAGAGAGGGGGCCACCTGGGGGCCAGAGCGCCCACCCCTCCCACACAGGGCAGCTGTTCACATGGCAGGTCTCCTCTGCCAGGCTGGGGAGGGGGACACTCCACACGCCTCTGGGAAGCAGGCGGTGGGGCTGTCTGTCCCAGGGCTGCTTTGTGGAAATGAAACGGAGCTGAGCTCCCAGCTCCCCGCCCCCTGCGGCAGCTGCCTCTGCCTCTAGGGACCGGCGGGGTGGGGTGTGTGCAGCTGTGAGGCTGAGGGGCCGGCGGGAGGACGGGGCAGCTGGAGTGTTTTGGGCCCTGATCCCCCAGAGCCCAACCCCAGCCCGTGCTGTTTTCCCCCCAGAACCGTGGAACCAGGTGTGACCGTGTAACCAACACTTTAGTACCTGGAACCCGGGACGCTGTCTCCGGCTCCGCACGCCCAGGGGACAGGGGGGCCCTGTGTGCAACGTCCCCGAAGCCCAGCGCTCGGGGCCTGTGGGGCTGCAGAGGCAGGACAGAGTGCGGGGCAGCCCTGTCCCCCGACACTACCCTACAGGCGGGGCCGGGGATATGCACCCACCGCCCTGCCACCACCCGCTGAGCTCTGGGCTCAGCACTAAGGCTAGTCAGGAATGCGGCCCGCGGTGCCGAAACCCTCCCCAGACCCACTGTCAGCTCGTCCCCCCCCACCTCTCAGACGGGGAAACTGAGGCCCAGAGAAGAAAGCCACCTGGCGGGGTGAGGGCAGAGCTGGCGGCAGCCCCAACAAACACCCAGAGTCTCCTGGGACAGCCCTGGTTTAAACACGTGGTCTTCGCATCCCACGCCTCGATCGGCCAGTGGGTGGTCTGAGCGTGGGCTCAGGCACTGTGGCCGGCTGGGCGTGGAGGCACTGGGGGCCCTCTGTGCTCCCCGAGTCATGAGTGGGGCCGACGCTGGGGCACCCTTGGAGGGCACAGAGCCTGGCTGGACTTGGATAAGGGCTGTCAGGGCTCAGGGCGGGGGCAGGGATGCTACTGGGACCCAGCTTGGCTTGGCTATAGGAGAACGTGAGCAACGCGTCTTCCATGGCCCTTATGACCCCCCCAATCCCCCTGCGTTTGCAGCTGCCCCCTGCCCAGCCCCCCTCCAAATCCAAGGCAGGGCAGTGCGGGAGATGCAGTGGAGCTGCTCCTGCCAGGCGCCTCCCCAGATCTCTGTGCTGCGGGCTTCCTCTGCCTCCCATGGCCCTTCCCCTCCTCGACCCCTCGACCCCGCCCCTGGCCGGTCGGTCCACCGACTTCTGCTGAGGTTTCCATCCCTTTCCCCATCGCAGTCGGTAGAAGGACCAGGCCTGGGCTGGTGGCCTCAGGGAAGGCGGGCTTGGTGACTGGTGAGTGGGGGGACTTAGGGGGCAAGGGAGGGAGGAGAGGCCCCTCAGCCAGGAGGCCGCTCTTCCGGGCAACCTCTGGCCTGTGCCCCCCTGCACGGCCTCCCTGTTCTGCCCGCCTGGGTCCTTGTACACTTTGCTGACAGAACTGCACTGACATCCAAACTAAAGTCAGTCTCCCTGGGGGGCCCCGGGCCACCTCCCCAGTGCCCAGACCTCGTCCTGCCACTGCACTTGAAATGCCAGGGGCCTGGGGTCCAGGCAGCAGCACACCCAGCTTGGAGGAAGGGCCGGGCGGTTCACCAGGCCCCCGAGCTCCCCGTGGCCCGACAGATGGCAGCACTGCCTCCAAGCCTCCCGGGCAGCTGGCTTCTCACCAAGACGGCCCAGCACAGGCCAGCGTGGTGTTCCCGCCAAGCGGAGACCTGCCGGCCTTTGTCACAGGCTCGGGGGGGGGGGGGGGATAGCGTCTGTTTCCTGGGCATCTTGGGGCAGCAGCTCCCTTGCCCCCAACCTCGCCGTTCCCCGCCCCTCCCTCCGCCCCTCCCCAGCCCCTCTCAGCCCTCAGGGAGCAGCAGAGGCGGGAGCCACAGGTCCACCAGCGCTGAACCTCCATCGCAAGGAGCATTTCTGTGATGCCCCGTGACACAGAGGCACCGCCCTGACCTCAGCAGGGAGTGAGGGACAGCCTGCAGATGCTCCCAGGCCTCAGGCTCTTGGAGAGGCACTGGGGGACATACTGCCCTGTCCATACCTGGGCTGGCCCCTCCGGCCCTGCAGCCCCCCACCGAGCCTACGGCTGCCCCCGCCCTGCCAGCAGCCTTGGCGGGGCCTCGCCCAGACCGGGGCCTGCAGTAGGTGGCGTGGCCAGAGTGGCTGCAGCCAACCTCCGGCTCTCGGGACGCTTCTCAGTTTGTCCCTTGTCCTCCCGCCAGCCCCTTCCCAGAAGATGCCGGTGGCCGGGGAAGGCCTGGGAGCCGCCTGGGAATCCCAGGACATTGGAGCCGGGACGAAGCCACGTGCACAGAGCCGTGGACGTCGAGTGCACATCGCTCAAACGCTGTCACCCTCACCGCCCCCGCACCACACAGAACCAATGGGCATCAGGGACCCACTTCTCCCAGCGGGTGCCCGGTGGCATCCCCATGCTCACCCTCCGCCGCTCCCTTAGCCAAGAGCCTGAGAGAACAGCCTGGAAGCCCTAGAGACGCCGGGCCGCTGCCCCCTCGCTGTGGTCCCAGCCCCGGCCCCCAGCCCCACGGCTGCCGAGTGAGAGAGCTCCCCGTCTGGTTCGGAGCTCGTGGGGCCCAGCAGCGCGGTGAGCACCCTACAAACCCACTGCAGGGGCAGGAGTGGCCTCACCCCCCCCCCAGACCCAGGCAAGGGCCCGGGTGGGTGATACTGTGTCGCTGCAGGCCACGGTGGGCAAGGCCCTGAGCCCGAGAGCAGCTGGCCAGCTCCTCCCGATGCCCCTCTGGCCTCTGGGCGGCTCCCGTCCCCTGGGATCTGAGATGGCGCCTGCTGCCCTCAGGCCCCCGCAGGGGGCCTGGGCTACTTCACCACCGCTGGGGCTTCCAGACTTGACGCACCATCACAACCAACCAAGGTCAGGAAAAATACAGATTCCACCAGTTTACCCCCGGCCTACTGAGTCAGACCTCCCAGGGGGTCCCGGAGCCCCCAGGTGAGCCTTGGGAACATCTGGGAATCAAGGCAGGCGCAGGGCCGAGAGGCGGGACTTGAGGGTCACACAGCCCTGCCCTGGCTCCCACCCCACCCCTCGGAGGCCCTACGCGTGGACGCACCCCACCATCAACTGTTCAGAAGCGAACAAGTGCCTGAGCCCTGGAGGGAATGCCTGCCGCCCTTGCCCGCTGCAGGGGTCTGAACTGCCTGGGCGCCTGGGGGCAGCCCGCAGAGCTCTCTGCTTCTCTCCACCAGCCCTCGGTGGGATCGGAACAAAGAATTACGAGGCACGGCCCCGTCTCCTGGGAAGAAAGCTGATGGCTCACCTGCCCTGGATAGAGAGGCTGGTGACCAGGGCGGCCAGGGGGACGGCAAGGAGAGCCTGCTTCAGCTCCTGGCACTACGGCCTCTGGTGGCCCCTGCGAGTGGCAGGCAGGAGGCCCGGGTGCATCCTGGTTGACTGAAGGGTAGCATCTTCCATCTCCCTGCAATCGGGCAACCCTTACGCAAGGAGGCTGCCACGGCTGGGGAAGGGGCTCTGGGGCTCTCCTGAGCACGTGGCCTCTGGGAGGAGGCCGCAGCCACACTCCTGGGGGCTTTGCAAGCCGTGAAGACCCCCTGAGGCAACGGGAAAGTCCTGGAACAGGATGGGCCCCACGGCAGACACGCATGGTCCTCTCCAGAACACACTGTCGGTGTGACAGTAACCGGGGCCGCGGAGGGAAGCCAGGTCGGGGCGCTGTCCTCTCAAGGTGGGCAGGACAGCCGGGAGCATGGTGCCTGCCCCAGTCAGCGGGGGTGGGGTGGGGGGGAGGCTGGAGAAAACAGCTGTCCCTTCGCCTCGCCATCTTGCCCCTCCTCTGAAGCCCGCAACAGCTGGAGGGGGCTCAGGGGAGAGCCGCAGGGGCCTCTCTGGGCCAGGCGGACAGCTGGGTCCATTCCTGGCGCGCCTGATGCCTGCCAGGCCGTCCAGGAACAGGGCGGCCTGGATTCCAGCCGGGGGTGGGGAAGGGGCTCAGGCCTGGGGAGCTTGTGGGGCCTCTCCCTTAGCCCAAGCAAACCCCACCCACGTTCCCCCGGGCTCCAGGCCTCGCACCTGCTTCCTGGAATCTGAGGGACCCAGGCCCGGAAGTGATGCTGGAGGGGTGTCCCCGCACGTGAGTGCACGGGCAGCGACGTGGCTCAGCGGAGCCGGACGCAGGCTTGGG
Source organism: Globicephala melas (assembly GCF_963455315.2). NCBI lineage: Eukaryota > Metazoa > Chordata > Mammalia > Artiodactyla > Delphinidae > Globicephala > Globicephala melas. The sequence continues at coordinate 62,216,340 of NC_083332.1, read as the reverse complement.
GCCCCTTCCAGCAGCACGTGGGTCTGCCATCTGGGCTCCCCACCCCCAGGCAGGGGGGGTCCCAGTGAAGGCCCAGCTACTGGGGACACCACGGGCACAGGTGAGGGGCCGATAGAGGCCAGTTCCGAAAAGACACACGCTAAGCCCCCTGGCCGACATTTCAGGCAACACAAGGGAAGGGTGAGCCTCGTCCAAGGCCACCAAGCAGATGACGGGCCTGTGCGGAGTCTGGTCAACAGGCCCCCACCCCAGGGGCCCACCCGAGACAGCCCTGCCGGGGGGCTCCCGGAGGTGGAGGAAGGTGTGTTGGGAAGCGGCCGCAGGACCCGTGTGGCTGGACAGGAGAGGACAAAAGTCTGAAAGCTGAGCTGGATGGGGGAGGGCCGTGCGAGGTCCTACGCAGACACATGTCGGCCAATCCCGAAGTCGCTCCCCTCGCACCGGAGCTAATTTGAGCCGCGGGGAGTGCGGGAACATGAGTGGCCAGGCCCGTTGGCTGGCCTCCCAGCGCCACCAGAATTCCCGCAGTCCCCAGCTGTCTGGGAGCGGGTGCATTGGGCATGACCCTGGGGGAGGGGAGAGGCATCTGAGAGGGATCTACTCCCCTCCCCCGCAGCAGAGTCCCCCTGGGGCCCGGTCAAAGGATGACACCCCCAGACCCAGGAGTGGGCCTCCGAGGACATGCCGCCTGATGCGGGGCAGGGGCAGGAATCGTGGGAGGGGGCGTTGCAGCCTGGAGCCTTCTGGAGCGCATGGGGGCATCCAGGCCCTGGGGTGGGGGCAGAGAGCCCGCTGCCCCGGGTGGGCTCCCAGCAGCGGGCCGAGGGGCACAGGCCGTGGGCAGCCACGCTGTGCTGGGCAAGGGTGGCTGCGGCCTCCCTCTGGGTCAGGTGGCCATGGCAGTGGGGAGCGGCCAGCACCGCCTCCATGGGGTCAGTGAAGGCCCGGAGGCAGGGGTGTGGGTAGCTGGGGCGGGGGCTGGCGGCACCTAGTCAGCTGCCAGGGGCTGAAACCCGAGCCGGAGCCGGGGGCGCCGCGGGAGTGAGGGGCGACGCTCGCCAGCGGCCGGCGCTGCGTGATGGCTCTGGAAGTGTAACAGTGAGTGATGATTCGTGGGCGCAGGGCCAGGCCCTGTGCTCATCACCTGTCAGGTGTAAGAGGCCTGAGGCCGTCCTCCTGGCCCCCGGCCCTCACCAGTGACCACCGCTCAGCTCAGTCCCCCGAAGCCCGGAGACCACTGAGGTCACACGCTGCACTCCTGGCCCCAGCCTAGCACCTGCCCAGAAGCCAGGGGCCGAAAGGATGCGGTCCCAGCCACCCAGGGGTGCCCGTGTGGCGAGTGGGGCGGCCTGTGTTTCCTGCCGCCCGTCCTGCTCCCACCAGGGAGACCAGGGCTCCCCAGGGAGAGGGGGCTTCTGGAGGGCAGAGCCCACAGCTGCCCCTGCCGGCCGGACACATGGGGGCTTGGACTCCACCCAACTAGACTACGGAGAATCACCTACCAGCTCACAGGGGTCCCTAGGGACCAGGCCTCCAGGCTTTCCCAGCTGGGGGTGCTCCTGCCGCCCCCTCTCCCTCGCCTCCCGCGAGACTGAACACTCCCAGACCCCAGCAGGGCTGAGGGGCGCCCCTCCGGAGTGAGGGCCCGCCTTCTGGGTGCTCTCCTGGCCGTTCCCGAACTTGGCTCCCCGTCCGGTCCAGCGGAGGCGGTTACACTCCCCCCTGGACAGGGCTGCCCCGCACAGAACCCTCGGCTCTCGGTCCCCGAGGCCGGGACGCCCCACTCTAAGACGCCGGCGCTCAGTGCAGGGGCCAGAGACCCCCGCGCAGCGCCCGTGCCTTACCTGGGCCAGCAGCCCGAGGGCGAGGAGGAGCGCGGCGTCCATGGGCCGGCGGCGGGCAGCGGGCCGAGCGTCCGGCGGCGGGAGCGACGCCTTCTGCTGGGACAGGACCCGGCTGAGTGACAGCACAAGTGTGCGGGGCGAGCCTAGCGAGGGAGTGATAATGTGTGCGGGGGCGAAGCTGGGCGGGGCGTGGGGGCTGAGTTACAGCACGTGGGCGGGACGGCGCCTGGGGCTGAGTGACAGCACGTGTGTGGGGCGGGGCGTGGGGGGCCGAGTTACAGCATATGGGCGGAGCGTGGGGGCGGCTGAGTTACAGCAAGTGTGTAGGGCGGGGCGTGGGGGCTGAGTGACAGCACATGGGCGGGGCGGGGGGCGGGGGGGCGGCTGAGTGACAGCACATGTGACTGACAGCATGTGTCGGGGGCGGAGCAGGGGTCGGGCACCGTCCCAGGCTGGATGCGGGGCTCCAGGAAGGAGGCTGTCAGAAAGGCAGCGGCGGGTGGGGGCTGGGGACTAGGGTGGATTCCCTCATTCATTCTGAGCACCAGGCACTCTCCTGCCTCAGTGCCTTTGCACTGGCCGGCCATGCCCTCGCCAGGACTGCCTGTCCGGCTCTCCCCAAGGCCAGCCGCTCGCTGCCTTGAGGGCTTGGATCACATTTGCTGTGTCCCTTTACTGTCTCCCGCTCAGGGGTGGAGCCCCCCAGGGCAGGTTGTCCACTGCTGACCCCCAGGGCTAGCACACAGGAAGGACAGGCACAGACCTGGCCCGGTGCCCAGCTCTACCCGCCCCTTCCTTCCTCCTCGGTTGGCAGTTACTTGGTTGGTAACTACCTGGTGGAAGGGGGAGGCTATCTCTCCCCTCCAAGCCCCTGCGCTCCTGGGCAGCCTGCGGCTCAGAACCAGGGGAGGGCGGGGAGGGCGGGGGCGGCCCTGCGGACCTCGAGCCGTCTTCTGGGCAGGGAAGTGGGGAGTGTCCTCTCCGAGAGCCGGTCTTCTCTGCAGCAGGAGCAGGCACGGGGGCCTCTGCTCTCCTCTCCAGATTGCGGGGCAGCTGAGCAGGTGCGGCACCATCTGTGCCCTAGGCCTGCTTGGAAGGAGGCCAGGCTGCCGGGGATAGGGGTGAGGGCAGGGGCTCCGGCAGAGACTGTGTCCCTGGCACTCACCGCTCCAAGGTGGGGGTGGAGGGCGGGAGACCCTTCCAGCTGCAGGCTCGGAGGCCCTGGGGCTGAGCAGCTCCTGGAGGCCACGTCCTGCCTCTGAGGTCAGACCCCAAACCCGGGTGGAGGAGCCCTCTGAATGTTTTTGGGTTTCTGCCCCCTGAACGGGTAGAGGGTGAAGTACACGGGGGCAGGGGCTCAGCTAGGCCATCCCTCCTCTCGGCCATCTGTGTCCCCCTCAATAACCTCCCGGGTGCGGGGGTGCTCCAAGGGGGAGTGTAAGCTGGGTCTGGTCATGGGAGAGCCCGGAGAGCAGGAGGAGTCCCTGGGGGAGGGGCGTGGTCCCCAGGCTGGTTAGGACCCCCCCCCCACGGCCTCGCCCCCCAGTCTCGTGCCCGGGCAGCTGGGGCTGGGGACGCGGAAGCCTGGGGTCCAGTCTGGCTCTGGGCCCTGTGCAGGAAGTTGTCTCCGCTGACCTCTTGTGTCTGAGCCCCGAGGTCCCGTCCGGCGCTGGTCCACCCCAGGCTGCAAGGGCCAGTTGGCCTTCCTTGCCCGTGGACCGTCTCCTCCAGAAGAGCCCTTATTCCTGGTGGACTCAAGGCGACGGACCCTCCAGGCGCCCCCTCCGCTTACCCGGCCGCCAACCCCAGGGTTCAACCCTTCACCACCAGCGGACCCTCCCTCGGGTCCTGTGCGAGTGGGAGGGGCCTGAGGTGCGGGTCCCGCCGCCCAGCCCAGTGGGGCCATGACCTCCCCTCCCTGGGTGGCCTCCTCTGTCTCTGGTGGGACACGGTTGGGCACCTGTGAGCTGGGAGGAGGGCAGTGGCTCCACCGGACTGGGGTAGGATGGTGAGGGAGCGTTGGGTGAGGGGGTGTGGGGTGTGGGAGGGGGCGTTCCAGCCCTGGAGGTTCATCCACCCATCTAGGGATTTTCAACTTTCTCTTGATAAAAGGGGGGCACCGAGACTTTCAGCAGAGAAGTGAAGCTGTTATAACTTTAGAAATAAAGTGCAGTTACATTAGAACAATACCGTAATTGTAGTGTAATAAGAATCATTATGGGGACTTCCCTGGCGGGCCAGTCGTTAAGAATCTGCCTTCCAATGCAGGGGACGTGGGTTCGATCCCTGGTCGGGGAACTAAGATCCCACATGCTGCGGGGTAACTAAGCCTGCGCACCACAACGAGAGAGAAGCCCGCGTGCCACAACTAAGACCTGACACAGCCAAAAATAAATAAATATTAAAAAAAGAATTATGTGTAAAAGCGTGCAGGCTTAGATAAAATTGCACACAAATACACCCCCAATAAGGCCCAGTGTTTAGTCCCCATAGTCCTATGAAGCAGGGGCCTCAGTCCACGTGCAGATGAGGACACTGTGGCCTAGCAGGCATGGCAGGGATGGCCTCCCTGAACCTGTGAAGACGTCACGTTCCTTGACAGAGGGACCCTGAGGTGGGGAGGGGGTCCTGGATTGCCTGGACCAGCCTCACCTATTCACAGAAGCCCTTAAGAGCAGAGAACGTGCTGCCCCTTAAACGGTCAGCTGGAGCCAGAGAAATGCAGCAAGAGAGGAAACCAGAGAGATTTCAGGTGCCAGGCGGACAGACGCGTGGGTGCAGGAGCGGGAGACCCACAGTCAGCGGAAATGGGGCCCTCAGTCCTACAACCCTGAGGAGGCTGAGTCTGCCAAGGACCTGGAGGAGTTTGAAGAAAGTTGTCCCCTGAGCTCCAGGTAAGAGCCAGCCCGGCAGACACAGAGCCTTCACCCCACGTGACCGGGAACAGACGACTCGGTAGAGCCCACTCAGACGGACCTAAAGAAACAGTGAGGGGCTTCCCTGGTGGCGCAGCGGTTAAGAATCCGCCTGCCAATGCAGGGGACACGGGTTCGAGCCGTGGTCTGGGAAGATCCCACGTGCCGCGGAGCAACTAAGCCCGTGCGCCACAGCTACTGAGCCTGCGCTCTAGAGCCCACGTGCCACAACTACTGAAGCCCGCGTGCCTAGAGCCCGTGCTCTGCAACGAGAAGCCACTGCAAGGAGAAGTCCGCGCACCGCAATAAAGACCCAACGCAGCCAAAAAAAAAAAAGAAACAGTGAGATAAAGCTGTGGTGTTTCAGCCGCTAAGTCTGCAGTAACTGTTCTGGCGGTGTGGCCGGGTGAGCACCTGGGCCACTCAGCTGGTATTCAGCAGGCGTTTGCTCGCTGGGCTCACTGGGATAATCGCATGACCCCGCGCCCCAGCACAGCCCACCCGGGGCTCCCATGCACACACCCATTGTGCAGGCGAGGGTCAGCTAGCGCCGTGTGGCCAGGGGACGGCCAGGTGAACGCAACTTCTCGGGCTGCGCGCCCGGGGTTCAGGCTCCCATGTCCAGGATGAGACACAGAAGGGAGGGAGCAGAATGCCTGGGGGTTCAGGAGGACCGAACAGGAAGGACGTGACCCAGACACGAGGCATTGGCCTGGGCGGAGCACAGGGTCCTCGTAGATATGAACTGGGTGCCTGTGCTCATCCGGGGGGAGGTGCCCAGTGGGTAGCCGCAGGTAACCACAGTCAAGGGTAGCAGTGTGCTCCGGGAGGCCCAGGCACTGATCTCACCCCACACGTGGACTGTCCCTCTGGGGCCTCATTTTACCAGGCAAGGACCCAGAGGCCAAGGTGACACGGCCAATACAGGTGAGGCCTGGCCAGGAGCCTGGGCAACTGGCTTCAGGTCCCACGCCCTTTCCAAGTTCAAGCCCGGTCTGGAGGTCAGGAGAGAGGCTGGGTGGAGGCAGACACTCCCCCACAACCTCTCCCTCCCCTCCTCCCCACTCCCATCCCTCCCTCCTTCCGCAGTTCCCCTGTGCCAGGCCCCTTCCAGGCCCTGGGGCATCAGCCCTCATAAGTCTGCCCTCCCAGGGGAGTCAGGCACCGACAGACCCTAATGTGATGAAGCGGCACGAGCGGGGGTCCTCAGTGGAGGCAGGCAAACGTGGGGCGGATCTGGAGGGGCCCTGAATCCCCGCCTGGCCCCCATGGCTTGGATGGAGCAGTGGGGCCCTGCAGAGGGTTTCCTGTCCCTTAAATGGGTCCCAGGGTCAGAGGGGATGGTGGGGTGGGCTGGAGCGTGGGGAGTGCAGAGTGTCACTGCCTGGGTCCTCTGGTGGCCAGGGCACAGCCGGGCGGGGCCTCTCAGGACAGCAGAGGTCTGGGCTGCCGGCAGGTTTGGGGGCCTTGCCTGTTCAGCAGCCCGGTGATGGGCGCCCCCCACCACCACCACGGAACAGTCATTCTCAAACTACGCTTCTAAAGTCTTGGGTGCTCAAAAATACGGACGGACAGACAGACAGATGGACAGAGACAGAAGAGAAGCTGGGTGTACCGGCGGCCCCCACCGGCCCGGCGGCCATGAGAACCGGAAGCCGGGCTGGAGGCCCTGGGGCGGCAGACTCTGTCCCAGCCTGCCCCAGGGCTGTACCTGAGCTCCAAGCCCCCACATGCTGGGGCCGGGGTCCCTTCCTGCCCAGCAGCCCTGACTCGGGGGATGGAGGGTCCCGCCAGGCACCGGAGCAGCAGGAGACCAGGGGTCCTAGCGGCTCCCGCCATGCCCGGAGGCACCAGCAGAGGGCAGTGTGGCTCCAGGGAAGGCCGGGCAGAGGCAGTGGTCTGGTCCTCCCACGTGCTGGCCCTGAGGTCTGGGGGCATGGCCTCGGCCAGGTGGCACCTTCGTTGGCCGAGCCAGGCTGCCCCGCCGGAATCCCGAGTTCCTGAGGGCCGTCCAGGCCCCGGGCCACGGCAAGGACCCGCGAGGTTCAGGGGCGCAGGCCTGGCCACACTGACGGGGGTTCAGGCAGGGCAGAAAACAGAGGTCTCTGGGCTCGGGTGGTCAAGCTTGAAGGCAATTTGTAAGCATAACTGTCACCCCCAGAGGGTGGCTTTCATGGAAAAACCCACTGCAGTAAAAACCTTCACCAACGTGGGCCGGGGCCAGGGCACCCAGGCACGCATGCACCCCAAGACTCCAGGGCAGGGATGTAGGCCCCCATCCTGCTCATCCCAGGGTCTCAGGGCGCTGAGGACCAGTAGAGGAGGCTGTGCCGGCTGTGCCTGAGCTGGGATCAGGGAGGGCAGGCACAGGTCCTGCAGCGGGTGCGAGAGCCCCACAGGGCGTGCACACCAGCCTGGGCCTCCATCATCACCCACTCACCAGCGTCTTCACTCCCAGCTGGCCTGGGGGGCAGCCTGTGCCCGTGGGCCCCGGCAGTAACTGGTGGAGCAGGGCATGCAGGAATGTCCTCGGGGAGACCCGCGGAGCTGCCTGGGACCTGGCAGCTCTCGGTTTGGATTTGGGGCTCCTGGGGCCGTAGGAGAGGCCTCAGTGAGCCTGTGTCCTGCACACACATCACGTCACAGCCCTCACGCGCCAAGTCACATCTGCACCCTGGTGCATGGCCCGGGCTGCGGAGGGTCCTTGTCTGGAAGAAGCTGGGGTGATGGGCTCCGGGCAAATGAGGCCGCCCAGGGGCTGGTCTTTCCTGGTCTGGGGGGAGGGGAGGGGAGGCGGGGGGCTGTCTCCCAGCACTGCTGGCTCCTGGGGGCTGCAGGACAACCGCCCCCCTCATCTGCCTCATGGCTCTTCCCATGCGGCCCAGAGATTCCACCAACACAGCTGCTCCTTGGCACCTCCCCAGTCAGAGTGGGTGAGAGCTGGGAGGGGTGGAGGGGTGCTGGCAGGGGAGGGGGACATGTGGGGCCCCAGGGGGGCTCCAGAAGGAACGTGTCCCCAAGCCCGCCCAGGCAGCGCAGCCCCCGCGCATTCCGCAGCCCGCCCCACTGGGCACCAGCACCACTGTCTCTCAATCAACATCAAGGGAGCTGGTGACAAATTTGGGAGCAAAGAACCCCGAGCAGCCGCATAAATCACGTTAATGGCCGTTCAGATTAGATCGGGCGCTGTAACAGACACGCTGCTGCCTCTCCGGTCCCCTCCACCCCTGTGCGCGGGGGAGGCGCACTCAGCAGGCACCGCCCACGCGCAGGCTCTCCTGGGCCCGCCGTGCGTCCCTCTCCAGGGGCGGGCTGAGGAGGAAGATGCGGGCTGGGGGGCTCAGGAGCCTGGGCCCTTCCTGCCGGCCTTTCTCCTCCAGACAGAGGGCCTGGGCAGGACGGCCAGGGAGAGGCCTGCACAGGCCGGGGGCTGAAGCGCCGGCCTCGCCCAGCCTGCGGCCTCCTCGCTTCTCTGGGGAGAATCGCACGTTTCAGCCACTCTCCTTGGTCCTAATGCCCGGATCTCTCCTGAATGCTGGGAGCTTGTGCGCACCTTGCAGGTGCCCCCGAGCCCCCGCTCCTCCCCCCACGCTCTCCATCCAGGCTGCTGAGCTGGAACCCCGACCTTCCAGACTCGAGTGCGCTCTGGCTCCCCCTCTGGCCAGTCCTCTCCCCGGTCCCGCGACCTTTCCAGAAGTGCTCTGGCCCTGCCCCTGCCCCAGGCCCTAGGGGCTCTGTCCTGGGGGCGTGGGAGTGAGGCAGACACTTACTGGCCTTGAGGACAAAGAAAACCTCTCCGGCACGGAGGAGCAGCGCCGCGTCTTATGCCCAGACAGCCTGTCATTCGAGAGTGAGAAAAAGTAGAGACTCACCTACACCTTCCGCGGCGGTTACTGAAACAGCTACTGCAGAGAATTATTCATTAAAATGAAATCCGGTGAGCCAAGAAGTTGATCACATGTCAGTAAATTTAATGATTGACCGTGAAAACAAAGCCTATTAATTTTTGTGTCCAAAACAAAACAAAACTGAAATGCTACAGAGATATCAAGACCGCGGAGGAGGAACTTCCCTGGCGGTCCACTGGTTAAGACTCCAAGCTCTCACTGCAGGGGGCGCCGGGTCGATACCTGGTCGGGGAACGAAGATCCGACATGCTGCACGGCATGACCAAAAAATAAATAAATAAAGATTAAAAAAAAAAAAAAAAAAAGATGGCAGAGGAGCAGGTATTGGGAGCCTCATCCCAGCCGTAGGGGAGCCCCGTGCTGCATTACTGCGAACAACTTAGACTTTGTAGCAAGTATCTAAACGTTTTAAGGCGCTCAAAGAACAGAAATTTAGTTTATAATTTCCAAATAAGCAAAAAGAAAAGAGTACAGAATTTTCTTAAGTCTTTACGGAATTTGTTACAATATTGCTTCTGTTTTATATTTTGGCTTTTTGGCCATGAGGCATGTGGGATCTTAGCTCCCCAACCAGGGCTCGAACCCGCATCCCCTGCATTGGATGGCGAAGTCTTAACCACTGGACCGCTAGGAAAGTCCCAAGAAGTTTATCAATACAATGAAACAGAAGGCAAAACAACAAATGCCATATCCCTAAGGTGGTGGCAGAAAATGCAAATGGGGATTGTAGAAATAAGTCTAAAGACATCAATAATCATAATAAATGGACTACATTTGCCCACTGAAGGAGAGACAGAGGGACTTCTGTCGCAGTGGTTAAGAATCCGCCTGCCAATGCAGGGGACACGGATTCGAGCCCTGGTCCAGGAAGATCCCACATGCCGCGGAGCAACTAAGCCCGTGTGCCACAACTACTGAGCCTGCGCTCTAGAGCCCGCAAGCCACAACCACTGAGGTTGTGTGCTACAACTACTGAAGCCCACGCACCTAGAGCCTGTGCTCCACAACAAGAGAAGCCACCACAATGAGAAGCCCGCACACTGCAACGAAGAGTAGCCCCCACTCGCCGCAACTAGAGAAAGCCCGCGTGCAGCAACAAAGACCCAACGCAGCCAGAAATAATAAATAAATAAATATTTTTTTTAAAAAAGAGAGACAGGAGTTTAAAACACCAGATCCAGCTGTGCTGCTCACAAGAGAGAGCAAAGCCACATGGGGGTGGGTGGGAGTGGGATGAAGGAACCCAGGGATGGACCATTTAAATACCAACCCCAGGGACTTCCCTGGTGGTGCAGTGGTTGGGAATCCGCCTGTCAATGCAGGGGACACGGGTTTGAGCCCTGGTCTGGGAAGATCCCACATACCATGGAGCAACTAAAGCCCATGCGCCACAACTACTGAGCCTGCACTCTAGAGCCCACAAGCCACAACTACTGAGCCCACGCACCACAACTACTGAAGCCCGCACGCCTACAGCAAGTGCGCCACAACAAGAGAAGCCACCGCAATGAGAAGCCTGCGCACCGCAACGAAGAGTAGCCCCCGCTCGCTGCGACTAGAGAAAGCCCGCGCGCAGCAACGAAGACCCAACGCAGCCAGAGATAAATAAATAAAATAATTAATTATAAATAAATAAATAAATACCAACCCCAGAAGCCGGATAGCGGTACTGATCTCAGAGAACGTGTGATTTAACAGGAAAACGCAAGTCACAATCCATCAGAATAGATAATAATAAGGTATAAGCGGGGCCTGGGCACCTAGAACTGGAATATCAAAGGAAGAGCTGCCTCCTGGGGAAAGAAAAGCCGCTGTGTAGGGGCACAGGAGGGCCTCAAGTTCCAAAGCTCAGGAACCCCTTGGCCAGTGGGGAAACAGGGAGCAGACAACGTGCTCCAGTCACTCCCGGTTTAAGAAATTAAGTCAAAGAAGAAAGGACCCGGAGTTTGGAGCCGGGTGAGGACGGGGGTGCCCAGGTGGGCGTTAGGAGAACAGCTAGGTGGAGGCCCGTGAGGGCGGGTCCAGCCAGCCACCAGGAAAGGAGAAGCTAAACAAAAGGGTACTTTAACCAGATGCACAGGCAAGATTGATAAGGGACTGTGCAAATAAACCTGGAACCTGGATGAAGTGCACGGTTTTACAGAAGATCCCAGGTCATCAAATGGAAGTAACGAGTTTGAATAAACCAGTAACCACTGAAGAGCCCAAATTGGTCACCAAAGACAGCCCGGCCCGAGGAGGCTGCCGGCCCTGAGGGTCCCAGGGCCCACCTCCACCTCCTTCCGAGCCCTAAGTAAGATGGGCCCAGTCTCACATCCAAACGCCCCCGTGAGAAGCGCGTCGGGATTCAGAGTTTTTCAGATGTTTGGCACACGGAAAGCAGCCCTTTCCCCCCTTTCCTGTTTGCCCACTTCTGTCCCCTCTACACTTAAAAGAACCTAATTATAGGAATGAGATCACCAGGCAACTGAAAGTAACTCCTGACTTGTGCTCTCCTGAACGCACACCTCGCCTTGTCTACTGCGCTGATTCTTTTCCTAGATGAAAAGAAGTAAGAATGAAGAAGTAAGCAGTGAAAGAATGACCAGCTCTCTACCCCAGCAGCCCCCTTAGCAATCCTGCTGGAGACCACGCGGGCAAGAGAACGTGTGAAGAGTCAGCCAGCCTGCTCGCAATGAAGGAGGCAGAGCCAACCCCCCCCCCCGGAGAGGTTCACGGCCGCCTCAAGGCCTCCGCCCCGCCAGTGGGCGGCCTTGGCGAGGGCTGCGGAGCCCTGCAGGGCATACCCCCAGCCTGTGCCCAGGCCCTCAGCTCACCCGCCAGCCGCCAGCCCGAGGCCGGAGGGTCTGGAGAGCCCCGGAGAGAAGGCCGCCATCCGCCTCTTACCTCGCTCCGCACCGGAGGCCCGCCGCCCCGCCGACCGCCGGCCTAGCGGGACCGCTAACCACCGCTCTGAACAGCCCGCGTCAGCGGTCTCGCGGTAACCGTCGCCTAGTAACTAGGCGCGCAGCAATGGCCGCGTGCCAAGGGCTGCGCGTTACTGCGCTCCTGCCCCTCTCCACGGGGGTGACACTGGGCCTGCGTAGGGGGCCAGGACGTGGACAACTCTGGGGGCCTCACGGGTGGTCCCAGCATCCGAGGGCGTCTGGGGGACCTCAGGCACCGGCAGAGGCAGGCCCGGCTCCCTTGGGACAGCCCTGCTGTTGTGGCGTCCACGCTCCCGACCAGCCCTGGGGTGGGCTCTCTGTCCGGGGACACTGGTCCGGGCCTCCCCGAGATGGGCTGTCGTCGCTCGTGGGGCCTGGGCTCCCCCTTCCTCCTCGCCACGCCCTCCCTGGGCTCCGCCCCCTCACAGCACAGGGTCCAGCGGGCAGCTGCCCACCTTGGCTCCCACGGGGAGCTCAGGCCTCCGTCCTCGGGCGGAGCCCTGAGGGGGCAGCAGCCTCACGTCACAGAACAGGGGGGCGGGGCGGGGGGTGGCGCAGGGGGCGCGTGGGCCCTGAGGTGTCGCGGTGTCAGCCCTGACATTTCTGCGGCCGTTTCAAGCCCGCCCGCCCGACCCCCGGGGTCTCCTCAGCGGGCCCTCTGCGCATCTCACGCGGATGCTGAGCTCTGGGGAATAAATGCAGGCAGACGGCAGCAGAGCCTTGAACACCCGGCAGGTTTATGTCCGGAGGGAGGGACGTGGCAGGTGCGGACCCTCCACCGCGGACCTTCCCCCTGCCCCCGAGGGAGCGGCGTCCGAGGAGCAGCCCCTGCCAGGCGCCCTTATCTTCCCACTGCCTCTCAACATGTCCATTCCCGCTGTGCCCAGGAGGCCAGCCAAGCGAGATCCAAGCACTACGGGTTTGACAGAGCCCAGGGTGCCCGCCCCTGGCTTTGGTTTGGGAGTCGAGCGCAGGGCAACACGGAGCCGCCAGGCTGAGGCATTTCCAGCCCCGGGAACTTTCCCAAAGCCTCGGGACCTTCAGCCATGCTGGCTTAGCAAGTGGGTCTCTGTCTGTCTCCAGGGCCAGGCCAGGGCCCCCGCCAGGCTGGGCTGGACCCACGTGAGGAGCGGCAGAGGATGGACCTGGCCCGAGGGCGCCGAGGAGGCAGGTTGGGCAGGGGCCAGGCCACGTTCTGCATCCTGAGGGACGTGGTCTAAGAGCCTGTCAGCGTCCCAGGCCGGTCTTGTTCTCGGTCAAAGATGACCATTATTCTTCGGAAAGTATTTTGTACAGACGATAGCAGAAGGCAGATGATGGCGTGAACGTTTTCAGGAATCACATTTTCAGTATCAAGACAGACAGAGTCAAACCAGTGGGATGAGGTAAAGATCTGGGGACGTGGGAACTGATTCTTCCCAGGAGCTCGTGGTCCCCAGGTCCCAGGACACGAGGACAGCAGGAGCCACAGTGTCCGGTGCTGCCCTGAGAGTACTGGGCTGCGGGCCAGCGCCAAGCCCGGAAGTCTGGCCTGCTGCACAGGCGGGTGACCAGTGCGTGTCCAGGGCTCGGGCAGGAGGGCGCTGGGGTGGACGTTCCTCCGAGCAAACGCCGTGCCCAGGGCCGGCCTCGCGGAGTCACAGGCCGTGCGCACAGGGTGGGGGAGCAGCCCTGGCCCCCACGTGCTGCCCACCAGGTCCTCGGCTCTGTCCTGGCTTCCGCCCATCCTCCCCACGACACCTGGGCCTCCAAGGGCGCCTCTGCCCTTGGCTGGGGAGGGCAGGGAGCCTGGGGGCCGGGCAGCAGGGGCAGGTGTGGGGGGGTCTGGGAAGGAGAGGGAGACATCCAAAGACCAACGGGGGCAGGGGGTGTCGTGGAGGGAGCAGTACAGGGGAGGGGAGGGAGGTCTGTGGGGCCCGGGCTGCGGCCTCGACAAGAACACTGGCCCCAGAGCCCAATACTGGCCCCCTGGCCCGTCCCAGAGTGTGCCGACCCCTGGTCCAGGAGGCCCCCTCTGGGGGCCGAGGGTCCTCTGGTCACATGAGCTGCGTCCCTGGCCCTGAAGGCCTAGAGAGCCTCTGCCAGGGCTACAGGTGCCGGACACCCCAGCAAGGTGCTCGTGTGGTGGGAAACGCCCTCCCCTGGACGCCCAGGACCATCGTCCGTGTCCACCAGAGAGACCCCCGCCCTGTGCACCGTGCACACGCGTGCAGACCGGGCCCTCCCTGTGCCGTGGGCGGGGACCACGCAGGCCCTGGGAAGGAGCGCAGGACAGGTGTCTGCTTCTCTGTGGAGCCTTTATTGAGTCTCCAGGGAGACCTGCTTCCCCGGTGACACCTCCAGACCCGCGGGGACCTGGGAGGCGGGGACTGCAGAGCACATGGAGCTGTGCGGTGTGCCATGGCCACGAGGCGGGGACAGAGGGCACGAGGCGGTTTCCTTCCGGTCAGGCGTGGCCAGGCAGGAAGCCGGCTCACTGGCGCCCAGTCTCGGGGGCAGCCCAGTCGCGCGGGTAGAGCTGCCGGACAAGGTCTTGCTTGTTGACCTTCCCCATCTGGTTCCGCGGGATCTCCTCCACCAGCAGGAGTTCCGAGGGCACCGCGTACGGGGCCAGGACACCACTGCAGAGACAGGCCAGGCCTGAGGCCAGGAGCCACGGGCGCGGGTGGCGCCTCTGCAGCAGGTCGGGGCCTGGTCCTGGGCATGGAGACGCCCCTCTGCCCACTGGGGGAGAGGGTGAGCCTCACCCAGGGCCAGGCCTCCCGAGACCCCGCCCCGGAGCCCCTGAGCTGGAAAGAACTGGTCCTACCTCGCGGCCCATCCACTGCAGCCCTGGCTGGACAGCTGGGGGAGGTGGGTGGGCACCTCACAGACCCCTGGGTGCTATGACCACACACGCCGGCTGGAGCCACCCTCCCACCCCAGAGCCATCTGGGTCCAGCAGCTGGCCTGCAGCCGCACCCCAAGAGGAGCACCGTTAGACAATGCTCCCTCCTGTGAACGGCCACGTGGCGGGCCCAGCCCCAGGCAGCTCTGCACACCACGCCCAGGCTTCTCCTGAGCAGAGCTGCCTGCTCCTTGCTCGAGGGCCGCACGTGGGGCCCTTCAATACGGAACCAGCAGGTGCACAGGATGCTGCCTGGGGTGGTGGGGAGAGGGGCCACCCATCGTGGCCTCCTGGCCCACAAAGGCTCCTGTGGCTGCTGCCAGTGACGCAGACAGCGGGGCATTGGGCAGTGGGGCTCTGGACAGCAGCACCACGAAGTCTGCTCGGAGCCCGCAGGAGTAGGGACAGCCTTGGCCACTCGGGACGTGTGCAGCAAGGGGCCGGCGAGGGCGGGCAGAGAAACCCCATCCCTTGGCCTCAGTAGCTGGTGCCTACATCCACCTGCCCACAGATGGAGAGAAACGCTGTTACCTCGGGGCAGCTCTGGCGCAAATCACCTGCCCCGGGCCAAAGGTCACGGAGGTTCCCCCAGGGACACCCGCTCCCCGCCCCCCGCGGCACAGCACCGCCTCCCAGGCGGCACCCACCTCCTCTCCGCCCACCAGCGTGGAGCGGGTCAAGGGGCAGCCGCAAGGATGCAGGCCCTGCGTGAAGAGTAGGTGAGGTGGGAGTGGAGCACGAAGGAAAAGGAAACCCCGTCTGTCTAGAAGCCCAAACCCGGAGAAGGTCTCCTTCAAGGATGAAGATGAAGTTAAAGGCTTCAGACACAGGAGCTTGGGGTCCCCAGCAGCTGACCCACTCCCCACACTTGAGGGTCTGTGGTGGGAGGGGCCGCCATGGGGGGAGAGTGCCAGACAGGATACGTGTCATCTTCCTTATTCGTGAATCCTCCTTAAGAGATAACCGTTTGAACAAAAAGTGGGGCTTGTAACGACATAAAAGGTAGGACGACAGCGCACAGGCGGGGTGGGGTCACAGCAAAGGCAGGACACACAGCCGGAAGCCTAACTCACAGCCACCACGAAGAAGCAGAAGCTGAGGACGTAGAGGGACGCACCCTAAAGCCTGCAGACCCGCGGATTCTGAGAACAAACCCTGTTCTCCTACGAGGGGCGTCAGCTTAGCAACTGGTCTCATAGGAAACTGTCAGAGCAGCTCCCAGGCCAACTGAAGCCCTGGGCAGGAGCACAGCAGGGCTGAGTGGTTTGTTACAGAGCCAGCTTCCCTGTGGGAAAAGCCCCGTGGGCAGCGGCGGCCTCAGCTCCACCGCTCAGCCCCGTGGGGAAGGGAGGTGGCCCGGGGGCCCAGCAGCATCTCCCCTCCACGGTCTGATCGGACAGCAGCACCTGCGCCATCTGGACACCGGATTTCTGAATTATCCCCGGCGTGTAAGCCCCACGTGGGCCACTGCAACTGGACAGTTTGGTGGGCGGGCCACGTCCCAGACCGGGAACGTGGTGCTGCCACCGAGCCCAGAGGCCACGCCGGCCCCTCCAAGTGTCGCGGTGCCTGAGCTGGGGCGGGGGTGCCAGCCCCCCCCCAACTCGGCTAGGAGCACAGCGCCGGGTCTGCAGCAGGACGTAGGACAGCCCTTTGCTTGGCGGTCTTGTAAGATTCAAGAATCTTCAGAAATGAAAAAAATGGCAGCAAAAGGGAAGACATTATTAAAAAAACAACGCCCTTTAAAAAAGACCCCCCAAATGGCAACGAACAGGACACAGAAAGAAAAAGCAGCTTCGCTGAGCCAACGTCTGAAAGCTCGGAGGCCCCTCCCCCACTCCCCCCATGAGGGGGCGGAGCCGGCCCTGCGCTCTGAAAGGAAGGTCCCTGCTCTCCCTCCAGGGCGTGGGCAGCCGCGGGGTCACTGTCCAGTGACCGCCCCGTGGGAGGACACAAAGCCCAGGGAACCGGCCGCGTGGAGACTGCAGGCTGACCACCCGCCCCAGGCCCGCCCTGCTGGGAGCATCTCCCCAGGGACCCAAAGCCTCAGCACACAGCGCAGCGCTGCCCCAGCCGGGCCCCTGCGGTGAGGGGACGACGGGAGCCCCAGGCGTGGCCCAGGAGACCTGCTCTCAGCACAGGATGGCAGGTTCTTTCTTTAACAAAGCAACTGCTTAACCAAAGCGGCAAAGCCGACTAGAATCTTCTTCGTGCCTTTGTGAAACTGCAAAGTTCCCACTGTGATTTTGCAAATCCAGGGGAATCTAATCGCCCAGCTGTGCTGCCCTGATAAACAAGGATTCCTCCTGTTTGTGAAATCACGGTGGCTGAGCCACAAATATCTTCAGTGCAGAGGAGGAGGCAAGTCGGGTAGGGGGTGTGGGGAGAGAGGACCAGAAGGAGGGACCTCTTGGATCTAAAATAAAGGCCTTGGGGATGTAACTCACAGCTCCTTTCTGAGCTCTGGCCTGGGGCCAGCAGCGGCGCCCAGGGGCCCGTGTGATGCCCTGCGCTCTGCACGTGCTTCGGGCCCAGCAGCGCCCGGAGCCTGCTCAGCCCACGCCCTGGGGTCCCATCGGGATGGCTCTGAGCTCAGCTCCTGGGAACGGACCTTCCCTGACAAGGCTCCTCCTACACCCAGGAGGGGACGCACTCACTCACCATGGGACCCCGTCCACCTCTGACCCGGCCTCGGAAGCTTACACCTGAGTCAGGGGTCAGGGTCCTGCATCTGCTCCCATCGTCACAACACAGCTTCCCTGGGGCCCTTTGCACGCGCGTATGAGTGTGTATGTGTGCATGTATGTGTGTGCGTGTGCGCGTATGCGTGTGTGTGTGCGTGTGTGTGGTGCGGGGAGCGCAGCTCCTACAGGACCACGTCACCTGGCCCTCAGCCCCCAGCCCGAGACCCCGCCCACCCGCCCGGCCCTCACCTGGCCCACTCTTTGAGCTCCCTGTGAGACAGCGAGTGTCCCTCTTGAAGGGTCACCACTGCGGTGACCCGCTGGCCCCACGTCACATCTGGAACTCCGATCACAGCCACGTCTGTGGAGAAAGAAGAGGGTGGGGGACCTCAGAAGCACAAGAGGGCGAGCACCGCAGGCTGCAGGGCAGCGGGCACCTGCGGGAAACACCTGGGACCCGCCGCCCCAGGGAAGCCCGCCTAGTGGCCAGAGACAGGGGATACGGAGCCTCTGAGGGGCCAGGACGTCCCAGGACGCCACCACTCCTGAGCACGGGGTCCCGGCCTGCACCTGGCCAGCCTGGACCCAGGCGGGGGGCGGGGGACCAGGCCGACTGTGGGGAGGGGTGGGGAGGGGATGGGAGGCAGGCCCTGGTGCTGTGCCCCCTCATGGGTACCTGGTCCCCGTTTTGTCAACAACACACACACAGGAAGACACATCTGGACTGGTCCCGAGACAGCCCGGGTGGCCGAGTGCAGCTGTGTCATCCAGAGGTCAGGGTCCGGGCACCTGGCCGCTCACCCGTGATGCTGGGATGGGCCAGCAGGAGCCGCTCCACCTCCAGGGCGCTGACCTTGTAGCCGCCACTCTTGATAATGTCCACGGACGTGCGGCCGCGGATCCAGTAGTTGCCGTCCTTGAACACGGCCGTGTCACCTGGGGAGAGGCTCGGGTCGGTGGGAGGCACCTGGCTCGGCCGCAGTGGGCGCTGCACACGCACGTGAGTGCCACCCTCCCCGGCACGTGTGGGCCCCGCATCTGGGAGCGTCAACGCCTTTCTGGGACGAGGCAGCAAGCAGCAGGCGGACGGCTGGGACCTCGCATGACGCCACGCCAGACGCCTCCGTGGCCCTGCCCCGAGGCAGGTGGCGGCGTCCCACAGGGCCAGGCAGGACCCCCGTGAAACAGCCCAGGGCCACGGAGGCAGGAAAGAAGAGCTTCAGGGCCTCCCTGGGGTCCTGGCCACAGCAGGCCCTTTCCCAACAGGGCTCTGGGCCATACGCCGTGTCACATGGGGGTCTGGCAGGAGGGACGGACCCCGCCCCCCCACCCGCCATGCTCAGCGCCGGGGCTTCCCCTCCCACTTCTCCTGGACGTGGTCCTGGCGGGAGCCCTGCCCAGCTAAGGACCCACGCGGTCCCACCTCAGGAGGCGCTAGAGACCTGAGCGGGGGTGGGGGGGGCGACGAGCTCAGTGAGGGCGGGGCCGCACGCCAGACAGGGCATTGCGGTCGGGGGGGTGGGGCTGAGTGTGAGGGTGCACACACACGTGTGCACGGACGTGTGAGCCTGTGCACGTGGGGACGCCCACCGTGCACTCTGCGAGCGGCGCTGATGCTTCACCGTCTGCTGTCACACACCCCAGGCTGCACACGGGTGAGTAGCTGGAATAAATCATCAATACTTCATGATACATCACACCGTCCAGCGCAGGAGGCCCCTCCGTCAGCTCACACTCCTGGCGACCTGCCACGCGGGGCGTCCCAGCCTAGGAAATGATGGATGGCACTGCCTGGCTGGCTGCGGTGGGCTGTGATGCAGCAGGAGCCGGGCTCCTGCAGGTGTTCCGGACAGAGGGATGGAGCAGGTGGCCGGCTGGCGGGCAAGGATGCAGGCGTGGAGTAAAAGGCGGGCCACAGGGACAGGACGCAGTCTGCCCCCATCCCATGAGGCCCACCAGGGCCCCTCTCCCATTCCTGCTGTGTGGCCCCGGCTCCAGCCATGTCCCCTCCACACTGGACAGCCACTGGGTCTCCTGACGGCTTCCCAACCACTGGACACCAGCCCCTTAAATGCACCCAATGGCCCAGCCAGGCCTCCGCCGGCCAGAGACCCAGCAGTGTTGGGGGTGGGGGTCACTGCCCTGCCCTGGTCCTGCCAGGGATGCCCCCATTGCCCATACCAAGGCCGACATGGCTTCAGGGCCTCTGGCCATGTCGCCTGCACCCTCTTTGCTCTGTGTGACGCCAACTTAAGTCAGGGTGAGAGTTCCCCACGGCTGCACCCACACGCCCTACGGCAGGGCCCCCAGCCACGGTCTTCACCCCAGGGGTGCTCACACCCGCTACCCCATCTGCGGCATCTGGTTCTCCATCTGCCCGATCCCCTTCACTGTCCCTCTGCTCAGACATCACTTCTGTGGCATCTCCAGGTGCCCCTCCCCACGCACCAGCTCACAGTTCCAGCGGCTTCCTTGCACTGTCTCCTGTCACCAGCTCTTATACTGACCCTCACCCAGCCTGATGAAGAGCAGTGAGAATTAGGATCTTCTCTGAGAAAAGCCAGGCACCGCAGTGGTAGGGATGGCGCTGAGGACACACGGACACTGTCCCGGGGGAGGCCTGGGGGTCTGTGTGCTGAGTGAGGAAAAGCCCCGCGGGAGAGCCCTGCTGCTTCCCGGGACCACCGTCAGGCAGGGTCGCCGACAGATGTCAACACCACCCTGGACTACCCGGTGGCCTCAGTGTGATCACACACGTCCTCGTGAGGGGGCAGGGCAGAGGGATATTCGAGACACAGAAGACCCAGGAGGGGCCCCGTGGAGACGGAGGGAGGAGGCCCCAGCGGCTCTGTGCCCCTCACACGTGGCTGTGCAGGAGGCCAAGGAAGACGCTAGAAGGAAGACGAAGACACGACAACCTCCCAGAGCAGAGCCTCGCCTGAGCACACAGCTTGGTTCTCTCCCTCTTGGAGTAAAATCAACAGCAACTGTCGTTTTCAAGGCACAAAGCCATGCACAGGAGACAGGAGAGGGCGTGATGGTGAGGGAACTGGCGGCTGGAAAGCAAGCGGACAGACCCCGCGGGCTGGAGGGAGGCTGTGTGAGGCGGGTTACGGCCAGGGTGGCAGGCGCCCTGCAGGAGGTGGCGAGGACGGGCCGAGCGAGGAACAGCGGCACCGGCCCCCAGCGCACGGCCGCCGGTCCTTCTCTGCGGACGGAGGAGGGTGGACGGCGACACGGGAGCCCATGGGCCCTGAGCAGCGGTAGCTGGGCCTCCCCACCCCCTCTTCTTGCTCTCAGCCCCCGGACCCTTGCTGGGCATCAGAGGGGAGAAAATCAGCCATCAACACCCGGAATTACAAGACGTGGTCTCCAGAGCCCCCGGGGTGCGTGCCTGTCGACTTCAGGGCTCCCAGTGCAAAGGGAAGATTCTCTAGGACCTCAAGGGGGGAAAGGTCACGACGCGCCAGGAATAACGCAGCTGCAGCCGGCAGCACACGTGGAGGCCTGACAGCAGTAAAGACAATTTCTAGCCCAGACTCCTGTACCCGGCCCAGCCAGGACGAAGACGCTGGCAGACACGAGCTCTCCAGAGCTCACCTCCCACCCGCCCAGCCTCAGGAGGCTCCTGGGGAACGTGGCCGACAAGGAGAAAGGAGGCCGGTGGGAGCTGTGCACTGGCGTGGGTGGCAAGCACGGGGGGGTCTCCCAGGAGGACTGGAGGCCAGAACAGATGGGCCCTCCCGCCTCGGGAAACACTGCGGCTCCCACGTGGCTCAACCCTGAACGGTGTGTCCACAGGCGTCTGGCAGCCTCCAGGTGGCCAAGATGGGCACGGCTGGGGTACGAGGGCCACGCGTCCTTCTTCCCAAACCAGACAGACCGCTGGAGCCTTCCAGCTGCGCACATGGGACCTTGATAAAAACAAAGATCTTCTGCCCAGAGGTCTGAGGCCAACCAGGGTAGACACAGCGGCCAAAAGGCAGCGTAGGGACTTTCCTGGCAGTCCGGTAGTTACGACTCTGCGCTCCCAATGCAGGGGGCCCAGGTTCGATCCCTGGTTGGGGAACTAGATCCCACATGCCGCAACTAAAGATCCTGCACACCACAGCTAAGACCTGGTGCAGCCAAACAAACAAACAAACAAACCCAGAAAAACAAACAACAACAAAAAACAAAGGGCAGCGCAGAGGCCCAGCAGGAGCGCGCAGGATGGGGACACGCCGTCCGCACAGAAGCCACTCCAGGTGGCTCGGAGACTTAACTCCAACAAAGCCCGGCGTTTCAGAAGAACATGGAGGAAAAGCTCTTGACGACCGCTGGGGAACAAAGGGACGAGCAGCAGACAGGCCCGCGACACAGCCCCAGCCTCCTGTTCACAGGGCGCCTCCACACAGAGCCCAAGCCCCGCGGGGCGGCGGGGGCCGGCGGGATCGGCAGCCTGACCACACCACACGGCCTGGGGGGCCTGGGGGGCCTGGGGGCCCTGCCCAGGGCTCTGGTCGTACGCGGTCAGCAGACGTGAAGGGGTCGACCACCTCCAGCTACATGTGCTGTCACACCCCTAACACGAAGCCCTGGGCGCCCTCCTTTCAACACGCTGCCTGATTCCTAACTATTGTTGGTCAAAATAAAAGCACTGCTTTCTGGAGAACCACATCAGAGCTCAGCATGGCTCTGAGTGAGCGGCTGGGCAAGAGGACGGAGCTCACGCCTGGGTCCACCCTGGGGCCTTCGTCACATGACAACTGGGAAGATTTTATACTTCTCGTCCGTGTTTGTAAGGGAACGAAGCTTACTGAGGAAACACTGGCAGAGAGAAAACAAAGGGACAGACAATCACAGAGACAGCAGCTAGCGTCTGTGCCTGGCGGTGCAAACCCGCATGACGGCCACACACACACACACACACACACGCGTGTGGTGCACGCCAGCAGGGGCTCCCTCAGGCCAGGATCACTCGAGTCGTGGCTGCAAAAGGCTCACGATCCTCCTGGTCTGGATGCACCACGAGGCACCCACAAGCCCAGCGCAGAACAACGGACTCCAATTTCCCACTTTATAAACATCGTACGCGTCGCCCCGCACCCGGTTTCCTTTGAACGGATTCCCAGGAGCCCTCCTGACACACAACCCGCCCGCGGGTGCCAAGCACCTGCCTCACAGCACCAAGTGTCAACTTCGGGAGAATCTCTGCCAGTTTGGTGAAAGGAGACTGTTTCCATACTTGCTCTTTCACCACCAGGAAGTAAAACGTTTTCCGTATTTTTATGTCCAATTGCACTTCCTCTCGATCTGCCCGTGGCCGTGGCTCGTTTTTCCTACTGGGGCTACTGGGCTCAAGGGACCCACTCCCTCGGCCCCAGTTGGCCCTCACCGACTTCTCGGTGGACTCCACGTTCCACCGAGGCTGCAGACCTCGGCCACGTGTGCACCCAGGGCTCTCTTGTTTCCTGCTATATAAATAGCCTTTTATGTTTTCCCCTGATAACATCATGTGCTCATTAGAGAAGGAAAAAAAGGGAGTAAACTCAGCACCAAGATAGCCCCGTTAACGTTCTGCAGGGTTTCCTTACAGACCTTTTCCCCAGTTACCTAAATTTCTTCTACGACTGTGTTGACGTGTCGTTAGGTGTGTGCAGTTTACTACGTCACTTCCTAACAGTAAACGGTGCAAGGAAATCTTCTTTAGAATAAGGCAGAGCTACCATTTCTGTTTCCTCGTGTTCAGTCACAGTCTTTCTACCACGTCCAGAGGGTAGGAGCTGTAGCCCAGCTCAGCCCAGTCCCTGCATCCCTGTGTCCTCAGCTCCGTCCGCAGGGTCAAGGTAAAGCCCTGAGCAGAGGGGGGCTCCCGGCACTGCCGTCTCCCTGCCCCGGCCGGCACTGGGCCCGTGTGCGTGTGGAAGGTTCTCCCCAGCCTGGCGTGCGCAGGTGGAACACGATCAGGGTCGCCATCGGAGGTGCTTCTGGATAGAGAGCTTTGGTTTCCGGCCTGAGCTGCAGCCAGGACCCCTGGGGCTGGCAAGGAGCTCCCTGGCGATGGAAACCAGGCTTCACGCAGGGCAGGGAGGGTGGCCATGGCTGGCACGGCCGAGGGAGGCCTCTTTCCTCTCGTCCAGACACGGAGGAGGCCTCTGAGGAGAAGCCGGCCGGGTGCGGCCCCTCTCCAGCCCGGGCCACAATCTGTGTGGCAGGAAGGGCTGGCCAGGGAAAGGGTTAAGTTTAATTCATCCTGATTTCTATTTAATATCACGCTCTCCCCCGGAGGAGCAGCAGCTGTGAGCTGATTGCCGCGCTCATTATGCAGCCTGTATCGCTAATGGCCTGTGACAAAGGCACGCGGCTTCCAGGCCTCACCCCCGAGAGCCAATTAAACACACAGACTCCCTTCCTGTTTGCTGCGCATTACAATGAAATTAAACTGAATTTCAAAATCATTTTCTCCTAAAGACATCTCTTTACGATAATTAATGCATGCTATTCCTTTCAACTGAAATATTCATCACAACCAGGGACTAAAATGTTTTACCGCTGACTGCCCTGCACTTCGCAGCGCTGCCGGCCCAGTGTTCAGCGAGCCCTGCTATCTGCAGAATCCACAGGGCTTTGGTTCCTGTGCTTCAAAAAAAAAAGTTGCAGCTCCTTAGCTGCATTTAAAAATGAAACAGGATGGCCACCAGGAAGTCAGATTTCCAAGTCAGGACACTCGGAGGGCTACGGGAGGGACCCACAAAAAAGCAAGATTAGCTCAAAAGTAGTACTGGTTAAATACTGCATTTAAAGGACAATGATCGTGGTTGGCTGCCACCAGGCTGGCCCGTATGAACGCGGAGTTTACAAAGGGAAGCCAGGGCGTGTGTGAATGTGCCGCACGGACAGGTGGCCCGGGCTCCTGGGCCCCAACCACAGAGCCCTCTGCTGGCACTGGCCAGGGCTCCTGGCACAGGCCTCTGCTCTGGGGGGCCCGAAATGGAGCCCCGAGGTCCCCCAGGAGAACCCCTCATGTGCCCCTTCCCCCTCAAGCCCCACCCAGCGGAGCCCCAGCACCCCGAGACCTCGGGGGGTCTGCACGTGGCCGCCGGCTCTGTCACCTGGTGACCTCAGGCCCACGACGGCGGCAGATTGGAGGTGATTTCTGCCCTTCCTAACCCGTGCGGCCTGAGCCCGTGGAGAAGACACGTGTGTGCTATCGGCCGGCCGCAGTTCCCCAAGGCGTTACCAGGCCAAGGACACACCCACTGCGCGCCTCCTTGCCCACCCCCAGGTGCGCCCGGCACCCCGTCACGGCCGCCCCCCTCACACAGCGTTTCTCTTCAGCTCTGTGGTCCACAGAAGACCTGGCAAGAGGTGCGTTTCTAATTATGAGGCCAGCACATGACGGACGGGGGAATAGGCCTTCCTTTTTGGAAAATACTGCTTTAAGATTATTATTATGAAATAATGCATTTTCAGTACAAAACTTTTAGAAATACAGACAGGCAATAAGAAAAAGAGAAAGCCCAGAACCCCACCTTCTGGCTGTCACGAGCTGCTGTTCCGGTGTGTCGTGTGAACACAAACGCAGTGAATCAATGCAGCTGCAACCGTGAGTACACCCAGTGCCTGCCGAATCGTCCACATGGATGGGACCGCTGGGACCAAGGAGGGGGGCGGGGTGGACGGAAGGGGTGGGGCTCCTCAGAGCGGGCCCCGGGTGCGCGTGCGGTGAGAGGGCTCCGAGGTTGGGGGGTGGGTGCCTGCCTGCCCACGCACAGACCCTGGGCTCTGGCTCCACGGGCTGCTCTAGCAGGCGAGAGAGTGCAGGGCAGGGAGTAACGTAACGAGGGACCCAAACCAAAGTGCAAACCAACCTCCTTCTATGAAAACGGGGGCGGGGTTACAAAGCAGGGGGTGGCGGCGGCGGGGAGGGCGGGGCGCCCAGGAGGGTCTCGGAGGCGGAGTGCAGTGGTCACTCGGGAAGGAGAGTCTTGACCCACGAGGGGCAGCGGGACCACCTCGAGCAGGGCTGCTGGGCCAAGGGACAGGACGGGAGCCTGGCCACAGGGCTGGGGGCTGCTAGCCCCCCTGCGGGTCATGGCCTCAGGACCTTCCTTCTAGAGGCCTCAGGGGGGCTGGGGTGCAGTGTGGGAGGTGCAGCCTTTAAGACGACAGCACAAAGTGTACCCCACCCCATCTCTGCCCGCCAGGGAGGATTGTGGGGACGTCCCGGTGCGGTGGTACCCGGGTGACCCTCCCGTCCCCTCTGGACCCTCCTTCCTACCTGTTTTGAACCAGCCGTCCGAGGTGAAGGCGGTTTTTGTTTCCTCCGGCTTGTCCCAGTACTCCCGGAACACAGAGGGCCCCCTGACCAGGAGCTCCCCCTCCTTCTCTTCAAACCCTGGGGTCACCTGCAACAGGAGAGAGAGGTGGGCGTCAGAGCTCGCCCCTCCAGGGCACGTCTCCACCTGCCCCCGCCCCTCCCGAGGCCCACACGCTCTCCTGAAATTAGACACTTGGGTGGGAAAGACGGCAAACGCAGCTTTCCGTGCCCACCTCGGTCACGCCGGCCGCCACCTTCGCGCCTGCCCCGCCCGGGGGGCTGTCCACCTCGCTTCCCCAGAGCTTGCTGCTGGGCCCCATTTGCCTGACTGTCCACCTCCAAAGGCCACGCTCCCGTGAAACTCTGTCTTCAGGGTGACTCTTGGACCGACTGCGGACACGGGAGGAGAGGGCAAGCTGCCCACACCTGCCATGGCTGCTGGAGAAGCTCGGGGTCGGCAGCTTCGGGGTAGGAAGGGAGCCCACAGGGCAGCCCGTTAAGGAGGGAGAGCCGGGCGCCTAGGACAGCGAGGTGGTCAAGAAGCAGGGATCTCAGCGTTTCCCCCGCTGGGAGCACAGCGAGGGCGGGAAGGGGGCTGCGTGTTAGAGGACACGGAGTCGATGTCTGTGATGCCAGGAAAGGATACAGCGAGGCGGCACCACACGCCGCGGGGCCCAGCGAGCCCCTCGGGTGCACCGTCGCTGGCTCCGTGCTCACAGAGTTGGCTGACAGTTAACTGTGACCCATGAGATCAAGTGCCGTACAGGCCTGTTCAGCTCATCAGCTCCCACCTGGGATGAAGTTTCCTGGGGAAAGAATATCCCCCCTCTTTTAAAAAAAATCAGAGCCCCTTTGAAACGTGCTGTAAAATCGTCTGAGTTGTTTGTCTGAGGCCTGGACGGCAAGCTGGACGCCCCCGGGGCCAACCCTGCAGGCAGAGGGTGAGGAGAGTCTGCCCCACAGCAGCTCTGTTCCCAAGCCTTGCTGTCGACTCATCACCCTGGTTCTCACACAGGAGTGATGTCACCGAGGGGACCGGGCTGCATGTCCTGGGCCCAGCCGAGCTCCTGCCATCAGCCTGCTCAGAGGAGGTGTTTGTTTGTTCAACTAAACTGCAGGCTTTATTTGTATTTCACCATTTTTTCCACTGCCATCCTTTATCTCCTCCACTGCCAAGGTCAGCCTGGCCATGGGGTGGCACACCTGCCGGGCAGGTATACACGGCAAGGCAAAGGCTGTGAAAATAATCTGACGTGGAAACCAGCCCCAGAGATGGCAGGTTGGAACTGGCAGGCTTAAGTCAACTAGATAATAGTAAAACAAAAATACCAACACCCTCCACTGGAACTGAACAAGGTCCAGAGTCTCATTACACGATGTCCAAAATGTCTAGGACACAACACGAAATTGCTCAGCACATGGAAAGCCAAGCAAGTGTCCACCCTTATGGAAAAAGGCCATCAGTGCAGGACAACACCAGACGGCACAGATGCTGGGAGTGCCTGAGAAAGGCGTGAACGCGCGTGTCATCAATGTGCTCCAACAAGTAAGGGAGAAAACACTGCAAATAAGCGGGATATAAAGTCTCAGCAGAGAGATAAAAGGCACAGAGCAGCACCGAATGGAAATGTTAGAACTGAAAACACAACAGCAGAAGGAAGAAAGATTTGCTGGATGCGCTCAAGAGCAAAATGGAGATTACAAGGCAAAGAATCTGATAATCTGAAGACAGAACAATAGAAGTTACCCAATCTGAACGACAGAGAAAAAACGATTGGAAAAACTGAACAGAGTCTCAGAAGCCTACACCAACACCACAAGGGCTAACAGTCACACTACTGGATTCCCAGAAGAGAAGCTAGGGGCAGAAAGATAGTTGATAAAATTTGGCTTAAAACTCTTCAAGTTTGGTGAAATACATTAATGTGCAGATTCAAGAAGCCCCATGAACCCCAAGCAGGACAAGCCCAGACACATCATAATCCAATCACTGAAAACTAAAAAGAAAGACAAAAATCTTGACAGCAGAGCATAACTCAGAGGCATTCCAACGACTACTGACTTCTCAGCAGAAACAATGGAGGCCAGAAAAAAGTGGAATAACATATTTTTAAAGTGTTGAAATAACGGTCAACCCAGAATTCCAAATCCAGTGAAAATAACCTTCAGGAATGAAGATAAAGTGAGGACATTCTCAGCTGAAGAAAGAAGAGAATTTGTCGTCAGCAGATCTGACCTAAGACAAATGACTACAGAGTTTTCAGTCAGAACAGAAGTGACACCCGAATGAACCTGGAAGATCAGAAGTAAAGGAAAAGCAACAGAACTGGTAAGTATCTGGTTGAATAAAACTGACTATCCTTCTCCTCACGAGCACTTTAAATATTCTGACCATTGAAAGCAAAAATTGTAACACTGTTTAACGGAGCTTACCGTACACATAGACGTTACGTATGACAACAACAACCTAAAAGGGAGAGGGCAAAGTGACCCACAGAGTGGTGACGAAGACTGGAACATATGTCTATGTATAACTGATTCACTTTGTTATAAAGCTGAAACTAACACACCATTGTAAAGCAAGTATACCCCAATAAAGATGTTAAAAAAAAAAAACTAACCTCATTTCCATAAAGACAAGCAAAAGGAAAAAAAAACCTTTAAAAAAAATCCAGTTTTAGCAAGAACTTGGCTAAGTCAGTGTAGTAAGAGGCCCCCTCCACCCTGATATCTGCTCACCCTCGTATCTGACCAGGTTCCTCATCCCCCACCATCTCGCAGTTGATGTCTGACCACCAGGCTTTCAGAGATCCTGTTAGGTCGGTTTAGCCAGAATCCCCCTGACCCTTGATGTTTCCTCTTTGCAAATTTCCATCCAATGACTCCACCTGCTCCTTGGCTGTGAACCCACACTTGCCGACGCTGTATCTGAAGTTGAGCTCAATCTCTCTCCCCTCCTGCAAATCCCACTGCAGTGGCTCCTACACCCATCGTGACGGTCCTGAGTCGGCCTCATCATCTTTTTTTTTTTTGCGGTACGCAGGCCTCTCACCACTGTGGCCCCTCCCGTTGCGGAGCACAGGCTCCAGACGCGCAGGCTCAGCGGCCATGGCCCACGGGCCCAGCCGCTCCCCGGCACGCGGGATCCTCCCTGACCGGGGCACGAACCCGTGTACCCTGCATCGGCAGGCGGACTCTCAACCACTGCGCCACCGGGGAAGCCAACCCCATCATCTTTAACATGAGTGATGATTAATTTTTCTTTGACAGTACATGTAGTAGGAGTTCTGTGTTCTTCTGGAAGTGTCAAAATGTTGCGTCTAAGTAGATTTCAAAAAGTGAAGTATGTATTTTGTAGTCCCTAGAACAACTACTAAAAAACTAGAAGACATGTGTTCAAAAACTCAACAGATAAATTAAAAGGGAATACTAAAAAATTGACCCCAAAGAGGGCAGTTAGAGGGAAGTCAAGCAATGAGAAACCAAGGGACAGAACAGTAAGCAAATAACAAATGAGAGGCTTAAATTCAAACATATCAATAGTCACATTAAATGCACATGGTCTAAACTGGCCAATTAGAAGACAAACTTCAGATTAGATTAAAAAACATACATCATGCAACTGTGTGCTGTCTATAAGAAACTCATTTCAAATACAGTTACGTGGTAGGTTAGAAGCAAAGGGATGGAACAATATATACCATACAAACATCGATCGAAAGAAATGGAAGTGGCTATATTAGTACCAAACTAAATAAACTTAACAGCAGAATGTTAGCAGCAGCAGTACATGATGATAAAAGTCAATTCACCAAGAAGGCATAGTAATTATAAGTGTGTGTTCACCAAGCAACCGATTTTCAAAATTCATGAAACAAAAAACTGATAGGAGGGGGCCTCCCTGGTGGTGCAGTGGTTAAGAATCCACCTGCCAATGCAGGGGACACGGGTTGGAGCTGGGGTCCAGGAGGATCCCACATGCCGCAGAGCAACTAAGCCCGTGCGCCACAACTACTGAGCCTGCGCTCTAGAGCCTGTGATCCACAACTACTGAAGACCGTGCGCCTCGAGCCCGTGCTCCACAACAAGAGAAGCCACCGCAATGAGAAGCCCGCGCACCGCAATGAAGAGTAGCCCCTGCTCGCCACAGCTAGAGACAAGCCTGCACGCAGCAACAGAGGCCCAACGCAGCCAAAATTAAATAAATAAATGTATAAAAAAAACTGATAGAAGAAACAGACAGATAATTATAACTGGAGAATTCAACACTCCTCACTTGGTGCTTGAACTAGTAGTCAGAAAACCAGTATGGCTTTGAGAGACCTGAACACTACCATCAACCTTCTTCATCTAACTGACATTTACACCCCAACCAAAACCAGCAGAATACACACTCTGTTCAAGTGCACTAGAACAGTCACCAGGAAAGACCACATTCTGGGCCATAAAACACAGCTTAACAAATTTTTAAAAATTGAAATAATATCAAGTATGTTTTCTGACTGTAGTGGAATTAAACTGGAAATCCATAACAGAAAAATTGAACAACACACTTCTAAATTATCCATGAGTCAAGAAGAAGTCTTAAGGAAAATTAGAAAATTAGAAAATATTTTGAACTGAATGAAATTAAAACACAACATATCAAAATTTCAGGGGTAAAGCTCAAGCAATGTTTAGAGGGAAGTTCATATCATTAAATGCACATATTAGAAAAAAAGAAAAAAATCTCAAATCAATAACCTAAAGTTTTACCTTAAGAAACTAGAAAAAGAGAAAAAGAAGCCAAAAGCAAGCAGAAGAGAAGAAACAATTAAGATAAAAACTGAAACCAATAAAAATTGAAAAGAGGGACATCCCCGGAAGTCCAGTGGTTAAGGCTCCGCCTTCCAATGCAGGGGTGCAGGTTTGGTCCCTGGCCAGGGAGCTAAGATCCCACATGCTGCCGGTTGTGGCCAAAAATTAAAAAAAGAAAAAAAAATTGAAAAGAGAAAAATAATGGAGAAAATTCAATGAATCCTCAAGTGAATTCTTTGAAAAAAGATTTTAAAAATGGATAATCTTCTAGCAAGAATAACAAAGAAAAAATAAATAGAAGACATAATTTATCAACATGAGTTGTGGGAAGTGTATCACTTCAGACTATGCAGACATTAAAAGGTCAATAAGGGAATAATACTGTGAAAAACTCTATGCGCATCAAGTATTCAATTTCTCAAAAACCACAATCTACCAAAACTCACCCAAGATGCAATAGATGACCTGAATAGTTCTTTAACTATTAAAGAAACTGAATTCATAGTTAAAACCTTCCAAAAGAAGAAACCTCTAGGCTCAGACGGTTTCAGTGGAAATTCTATAAAATACATAACACCAATTATATGCAATCTCTTCCAGAAAGTAAAAGAGGAGGGAATACCTCCCAACTAATTTTATGATGCTTACATTACCTTGATACCCAAATCAGAAAGAATTTGCAAGAAAACTACAGAGCGAAATCCCTCATGAACAGAGATGCAAAGATCCTCAACAAAACGTTAGTAAAGCAAATCCAGTACTGAATAAAAAGAATGACCCCCCCACGGCCAAGTGGGGTCTGTCCTGGAATCACCAGGGAAATCATCCGTGCCGTCCACCATACCAGCAGCCTAATGAACAAAACCCAATCAATGCAAAAAAGACATGTGAAAATATCCAAAATCCATTCATGATAAAAAACACTCTCGGACTTCCCTTGTGGTGCAGCGGTTAAGAATCCGCCTGCCAATGCAGGGGACACAGGCTCGAGCCCTGGTCCGGGAAGGTCCCACATGCCGCAGATGGAGCAACTAAGCCAGTGTGCCACAACCACTGAGCCTGTGCTCTTTGCCCGTGAGCCACAACTACTGAGCCCATGCACCACAACTACTGAAGCCCGCATGCCTAGAGCCTGCGCTCCGCAAAAAGAGAAGCCACCGCAATGAGAAGCCCGTGCACTGCAACAAAGAGTAGCCCCCGCTCGCCACAACTGGAGAGAGCCCGCGCACAGCTACAAAGACCCAACTCAGCCAAAAATAAAATATAAATAAATAAATTTATATATTAAAAAAAAACTCTCGGCATATCAAAAATAGAATGGAATCTACAAAAAGCCTATAGCTACTGTCATGCTTAATAGTGAAAGACATTTGGTCTTTGCCCATAAATTGGAAATAGGACAAGGACATCCACTCTCACTATTCCTATTTGGAATCATACTGGAAAATCTACTCAGGACAATTAGGCAAGAAAAAGAAATAAAAGGCATACAGATTGGAAAAGAATAAATAAATCTGTTCTATTTGCAGAAAATAATTGTGTATATAGAAAGTCTCAAGGAATTAAAAAAAAAATCCTCCTAAAACTGAAAAACAAATTTACCAGGATTACTACAGGATACAAAGGCAATACACTAGAATCAACTGTATTCCTATACGCTGGTGATAAACAATTAGAAACAAAAAATTCTATATTTACAATCATTGAAAAAGAAGAAGAAGAGGAGAAAGAGATGGAGGAAAGAAGAAATACTTAGGTATAAACCTAGCAGAACATGTTCAGGAGCAGCATGCTAAAAACCTCACACATCCACTCCCCCACCCCCCGCCAAAGCAGACCTAAGTACATGGAGAGGGGCACCGTGTTCATGGATTGAAAAGAGTCATCGAGGTAAAGATGTTAATTCTTCCCAAATTGATCTATAGGTTTAATGCAACTGTGACCAAGATCCCAAAAGGATTTTTTGTAGATACAGACAAGCTATTTCTAAAATTGGTATGAGCAAGCAAAAGAACTAGAATAACCAAAACAAAAAAAAAAAAACCCTGAACAAGAAAAAGGTTGGTAGAATAACAGTCCTGAGGCTCACGATAAAGCCACAGGAGTCAAGGCTGTGGTGTCGCAAAGGAACAGACACACACACCAGTGGAGGAGAATACACAATCTATACATGAACCTGCTGAAACATGTAAAGTTGATTTTTGACAAAATTGCAAAGAAGAAAGGGTAGTCTTTTCAGCAAACGGTATTTGAACAACTGGATATGGAAAAAAAATAAGCTCCAACTAAATTTCATATGTAACGCAAAAATTCACCAAAATGCACAATAGATATAAATGTAAGCCGTAAAACTATAAAACTTCCGGGAGAAAACCTTTGTAACCTGGAGTTAGAGATAACACCAAAAGCGTGATCCATAAAAGTAAGAGAAAGAGAGAAATTAGACCTCATGAAAATTAAAAACTTCTGCTTTATGAAATACAAGACAATGTAAAGACAAGCCACAAACTAGGAGGAAATATTGGCAAATCAGATATCCGACAAAGAACTCTTGAAACCCAACAGTAAGAAAGTAACCAGAGGGGAAGTGGGCAGAGCAAGAAACACCAGGAATCCAGCTCCCACCTGGACAGCAACTGCACAGGCAGGATCTGTCTGATGTAACTATTTTTGAAACCTGGAGTCTGTTGAAGGCTTGCAACTTCCAGGGGAAGGCTTGGAGGGTAAACTGTGGTTAATTTTGGTCATTTTCAGCTCTTAGCTCTGTAGCAGCTACCGCTCCCCCCGCCCCCGCAGGCAGCTGTGCATGTATTCCTAGAGCAGCTTGCAGACAGACTGTGGAAGCCAGGGTGGGCAAAACGGACGCAGATCTTCAATAAGATTATGTCAGCAGATTTCTCATCAGAACTTTGGAAGCCAGAAGCAGTGCACCCATATATTCAAAGTGCTAAAAGAAAAAAAAGTTGACAAAGAATCCGATATCCACTAAAAATGTTCTTCAAAAGTGAGGGAGAAATTAAGACATTTCCAGATAAACAAAAGCTGAGGAAGTCTGTGACCACTAGACCTGCCCTGCAAGAAATGCTCAACTGAGTCCTGCAGGTTAAAAGAAAGCACCTAGTCAGTACACCGAAGTTGTATGGAGAAAGAAAGATCTCAACAGAAGTAAATACACTTACTATGACACATTGTTTTCTACATGATTTAGGAGACTAACACATTAAAAAAATTATGTGTAAAAACTAGTATTACAAACTCTGGTTTGTAACTCCAAATCTTGTTTTCTACGTAATTTAGGAGACTAATACATTGAAAAGAATTAACTTATGTTTTAGGGCACAGAATGTATAAAGATGTAATCTTGTGACATCAACAGCTGAAAGGGGTAAGGACACAACTGTAAAGGAGCAGAGTTTTTGCATGTTATTAAAGTTAAGCTGGTATAAATCCAAATTAGTGTTAAAATTTTTAGAAAGATAAATGTAATCCTTGTGGCAACCACAAAGAAATTAGCTGGAGAAAATACACAAAAGGAAATGAGAAAGGAATTTAAACATTTCACTACAAAAAATCAACTAAGGGCTTCCCTGGTGGCGCAGTGGTTGAGAGTCCGCCTGCCGATGCAGGGGACGTGGGTTCGTGCCCCGGTCCGGGAAGATCCCACATGCCGCAGAGTGGCTGGGTCCGTGCGCCATGGCCGCTGGGCCTGCACGTCCGGAGCCTGTGCTCTGCAACGGGAGAGGCCACAACAGTGAGAGACCCGCATACCGAAAAAAAAAAAATCAACTAAACACGAAAGAAGACAGAAATGCAGGAAATTAGGGACCAAAAAAAGCTATATGGCACATAGAACACAAATAGCAGAAGTAAGTCCATCCTTATCAGTAATTACTTTAAACGTAAATGGATTAAATTCTCCAGTCTAAAGACAGATTGGTGGAATGGATAAAAATCCATGATCCAACGACAGTAGACCCTTGAGCAATGTGGGAGTTATGGGCAGAGACGCACCACACAGTTGAAAATCTGCATATAACTTTACAGTCAGCCCTCTGTATCTGTGGTTCCACATTCATGGATTCAACCAACCGTGGATTGTGTAATACTGTAGTGCATGTTTACTGGAAAAAAAACCCCACATATAAGTGGACCCGTGCAAACCCATGTTGCTCAAGGGTCAGTTGTATAGCCTTCGTACAAGAAACTCACTTGAGATCCAGAGACACAGGTGGATGGAAAGTAAAAGGATGGATCAAGATATTCCTGCAAATAGCAACTGACCAAAACAGACCAGGGTGGCTGTACTAATATCAGAGAAAAGAGACTTTATTCACACACCTAAGGACAAACCGTCAAAACATATGAAGCAAAAACCCTGACAGAACTGAAGGGAGAAATGGGCAGTTCTAACTGAGTTCCATTCTACCTTAGAAATCCACATCCCTGTGTCCTCTTCCTCAGCACTCCCCAGCACTGGGTGCCCTACAGAGACCTCTTATCACAGTCACTCTTCTGTCTCAGGGCAGGCATTCTGGGTATTGCACATCACCTGTTCAAATCACTGTGTGCTTGTGTCCTGACAATACCTACTGTGTGTTAATTTACAGACACGATCACCCAACCCTGTGCTGCGTTCACTCCAGCTCCTGTCGTCTGTGGACTCTCCCTTTATTCCTCCATCATGCTGGACCCACAGCCAGGTGCATGCTGACCGCAGGCGAGCAGGCCTGTATGGTGGGCAAGAAGCGGACCAGCGCTCACCCAGTCAGAGCGGACTTCCTGCCCACCCCCAGCACTGAGTCCTAGATTCCTGATTTCACATGGTAAGAAAAGATATTCACAAGCTTCTTCCAGGCAAGTTGCATGAAATGCAAGATACTAACTTTTGAACTCCACAGAACACTTTTTCACGTTTAGCATCTCTGAAATTGGGCTGTGCCTCGCCACGGATGGGACATGGATTTGGCGAACAAGGATGACCACTGTCCACGGACACTGCTCTGCCCCTTCCCGTGACACGCAGACCAGCCCCCGAGCTCGGGAGCTGCTGGCATGCAGGCTCTGTGGCCACAGACACGCGGAGCATAGAGTCAGGGTCTTCTGGAACCGGAACCAACTCTCTGAACGGAATCCCCTCAAGACCCCTCACCTACCCAGCGCCACCCACTCAACACTCCATCTGAGCGTGTTCCTAGGTTCACCTAATACGCCCATCCTGGGTTCAATGCCACAAAGACACACCTACCCCCCAATTCTAATTTTTGTACAGATCTGCCAGGGAGTCTCTGGTCTACAGAAAGCAAGTATCAAGAAACTAAGACATGGGACTTCCCTGGCGGTCCAGAGGTTAGGACTTCACCTTCCAATACAGGGGGTGCGGCTTCCCTGGTCTGGGAGCTAAGGTCCCACATGCCTCACAGCCAAAAAACCAAAACAGAAGCAATACTGTAACCAACGCAATAAAGCCTTAAGAAAATGGTCCACTTCAAAAAGATCCTTAACAGAAGGAAACTAAGACACGCCACCATTTTCTTTACGCCAGACAAAAACAAGGCATTTTTTCATTTCTTCAGGGAGGGGGAAAGTGAACCACCAATTCGAAGTTCTAATAACAAACAACCTAAAATAATGCGTAACCATAAACGCTGCCTTCCACTCAAATCCGTCCTGCGTATCACCAGGTCACAGGCAGAGCCAGGGCGCTGCAGGTTTCTGCCGCCACGCCTCAGAACCACGTGGAGTTACACTACCCGTCCATGGCACTGGGCGGGCAGTCCCCGTACTCTGGGGACCCAGCTTGGGTGCAGGGGGCAAGGCACGCATCCAAAACCCGGACTCCCGGCGACTGCGTGGCTTCAGACCACACCTGCCATCCACCCTGCAGTGAAAAGTCTGGGTGCCCTCACAGGGGACCCCGTTCGGGTGCACAGGAACGTCTTGACCCAGGGCACCCACACCTGACACATGTACTCCTCGTTCGAGGGCCACTCTGTCATTGGGCGGCCAGGGCCGTGCCCAAGAGCTGCCGGTGTGAGAACACGTGCTTCCTCATCTGAAAGCATCTCAGAGGCGGGAGTTACTGTAAAGTCCCCGGTGGAACCATGACCCAAGCTCCAAGGAGGGGGAGTTGAGCTGGCGGAAGGTGTGGGAGCCCAGGTGAGGGGGCAGGACCGGGGCAGGGGCAGAACCGGACACACGGCAGAGCCTGTCCCCAAAGGCCTGGCGCCTCTTGGGCCGTGGGCCCCGCTCCCAATGCATCCTGATGGGAGGGCTGTGTAGCTTACTGCCCAGCCCCAGGACAGGAGCCGGTCCTCACAACACGGAGGATGAAGCCAACAGAGGGGGCGGGGTGGCTCCAGGGGGACATTAAAAGCACAGTTGGGGGCAGGCAAGCGGCACAGGGTGCTAAGTGCTCCAGATGCTCACCTGGCACGTCAGGGGGCCTACTGGACCCGCTTTCCCATGTGAAAGTCCTCACTTAGGGTCCTGCCACCTCCTACCAGGCCCTTGGAAAAGAGGTAGTGGACCCACCTCACCCTAAGAGGCAGAAGCACACGGCTGACGACGGTCAGCTGCTTGTCTGAAGTGAGTGCCTTTGTGGGGACAGCGCCCCACCACTCATCGCAGGGCAGAGCGTGCCCAGGCCCCACAGGGCCCCTGTCCCCGTCCCCACCTCCACGGTCCGTGCAGCAATCCATGGTCCATGGCAGCAACAGGGGAAGTGGCGAGAGGGAGCACGGGAGAGGCGGGTGGCGGGGGGAGCACAGGCACCCACACATCAGCCCACTGTCCAGGGCAGCAGCTTGCACGTCAGCCACACGAAGTAACTGATTTTTTTTTTTTTTTTTTTTGCGGTACGCGGGCCTCTCACTGTTGTGGCCTCTCCCGTTGCGGAGCACAGGCTCCAGACGCGCAGGCTCAGCGGCCATGGCTCACGGGCCCAGCCGCTCCGCGGCACGTGGGATCTTCCCGGACCGGGGCACGAACCCGTGTCCCCTGCATCAGCAGGCGGACTTTCAACCACTGCACCACCAGGGAAGCCCAAGTAACTGATTTTAAGGGGATAAAAGAAAGCGGCGCTCGCTGCCGCTGTCCTCCTGCCCCAGCTTGTCCCACACCCCACGTGGGTGTCTGCATCCTCTGCAAGACAAGAGGATTCCACGTGAGGCCTGGTCACCTCTGCGTTACACGGCAGTGTGGCCCGTATCTGTCAATGGACCCGTCTCTGCTGGCTGGCATTTGGGTCTTACGTTAAGTGAGCAAATTGAAACAATAAATAAAGAGACAACTACACCTCAATAACTAAATTTAAAAAAAAGAGAAAGACCACACCACGTGCTTGCAGAGTTTGCCAGCTGGGAAGAGGGACAAAGCAGCATCGCAGCAAACAAAGCCCCCTACCCCATCCCCAGGGCCTCACGGGAGACGGCAGAGGACACCGTGAAGCTGGAACCACCTCACCGGGGCCAGGGGACCCTCACGCTGGGGGGAGGCTGCCCGCTCTTCCAGCCCCTGATGTCCCGCCGGACGAAGCGCAAGACTCAGGAAGCGATGGCTGCAGAGCCGTGGAGGCTGCGGCCAGGGCACCCGCACGCTGGGAGACACAGACGGGGATCCACGGCAGGAGCCCAGCCATGCTCTGCAGGGTGCGCAGGGGACCCTGACCGTACCCAGAACAAGGGAGCATCCCCTGAGCGTCAGGCATCCGGCCTCCACAGCCTCCCCCTGCCCTTGCTCTGGGCTGGCAGGAGTGAACCGGATTCTCCCTGCTGCCTGGGAGCACCCCTTGGCCCAGGCACCCTGTGCCTTTGCCGGGCTCCTGTCCTCCCCTGGGCCTCTGCTTTGCGGGGCAGACACAGGCCCGAGAGCCCCCTGCTCACCACTCCTGATTCTCGGCGGTCGGTTCCTGCCAGAGAAGCAAGAGCTCTCAGGCTTC
The DNA here is from genome assembly GCF_963455315.2 of Globicephala melas. NCBI lineage: Eukaryota > Metazoa > Chordata > Mammalia > Artiodactyla > Delphinidae > Globicephala > Globicephala melas. Next base: position 62,178,140 of record NC_083332.1, on the reverse strand, counting down.
AGAGGCGGGGGACCCTGACCGCAGCGCTGCACCGCCTGGTGGGCGCTTCCTTCCACAGGCTCCAGCCCGGGGGGGCTCCCCACGTGCGGCCTGGAGGAGAGGAGTAAGGAAGGGAGGATGGAGAGGCCCCAGCCACAGACCCCACAGAGAGGTCAGCCCCAGCGAGGCTTTGGCGCACCACCAGCCCTGCTGCCCCGCCGCGGGCTCAGCGCGCACGCCTGCCACGCTGCACACATCTCCTTGGTCAATGCGCCTGCGCTGACCTTGCGCCTGCCATTTGGGTCAAAGGGCCTGTGACCATCAGGCTTAGGGGGTACTTCCAAGTTCAGGATGTGCCCTTATGACAAGCAAAGAGGACCCTGACCCCAGAGAGCCTGCAGTGGAGGGAGTCGCCACGCGGCATCATGGGGGGGGGGGTGGGGATAGCGGCAGGCAGGCAGTGAGAGGAGGACGGCCACTGCAGGAGCCCATGCTGGCCCGCATGGCGCCCTGACAGAGGGGAAGGGCAAGTGCACCGGGAAAGGGCGCGCGGGCTTTCTGCACACTGGTATTTTTGCAACTTCCCTGTAAGTTTGAAGTGATTTCCAATTAAATGTTAACAAAAACCTTGAACCACACCGCCTGCAGCCCCCAGATTTCAGAACATGAAAGAGTCCCTGCCGTCTGGACCTGCCGAGCGTGGGCGGCGATCAAGAGAGCGGGTGGGTTTTCCCTGTGAGTCCCCCTCAGGGACAGAGCCAGCACTTTCCAGGCCAGGCGAGCAGCCGGCGTCCTCCTCACCGCCACCGTCAGCGACGGGGAGTGCCTGTGACGTCACAGAAGCCGAGCGCAGGCGCCTCCTCAGCAAGGCCTGAGCCCGGTTCTCCTGCCTTCGGGGCGCACCCCGTCCAGGCCCGTCCTGCGCAGCGCGGGGACCCAGGCGGAGGCTCCACGGAGGTCTCGCCCGCCTGAGTGTGGAGTCTGGCCTTGTTCCCCTCTAAGGGTCCCGGGGGCGGGACGGTGAGCAACACCCCAGCCGGGAGGCGGCTCCTGGGGAAAGCCACGGGAGGGGGGGAGTGCCCCTGTCGTGCTGCCGGCAGCGGGGAGGGGGGGACGGCGGTGGCCTCTGACCAGCCGGGGAGCGAGCCCAGGCCCAGGCCCACCCCAGCCCCCGGGGGCAACCGGCCTGTGATTGCGCTCTCCGCCCCGGGCCGTCATCGGCCATGGAGACGGCTCCATTCTGGACCGTGTGTCTCACTGACCCCTCGACTGAGTTGGAAACGTTCTAGAACACGCCGCCGCGAGCTCCAGGTCTCCTTAACTTCACGTTTATGAGGCCTCGCTTGTGGCCAGCAGATCGTCATCCCTGCCCTGTCTCCACCGCCCCCGAGCCCCCACACCGTGGACCACGCGCTTCCTTCTCAGACCGTCAAGATGCTCAGGGCCAGGCTGCCACCTCCTATCAGGGCCAGGCTGCCACCTCCTATTCTGAGCGCGTTTCACTGAGGAAACCCCTACAGCCCCCAGCAGGAGCCGGGTGAGGGGGCGGCTGCTTGCCCCAAGTTGCTAAACTTCAGTGTGACTGAGGAGGGAGACGCTGTCCACCCACACCTCCTCTCTGGTAGCATCCCTGCCGCACCCAGCATTACAGGTGCTCAGGCAGGGCAGTGCAGGAGCCCCCCTGCCATCTGTGCTGCTACTGCCTGATGGACCCACATGCCCCCGACGCTGCTCTGCTGGGGACCTCCTCCCAAGCGGGGTCCCCGGAACGACACCCAGAACCGACGGACCGAGCATCCAGCAAGGGGAGGCAGCCTCATTACTGCAGGAGGGCTGGACGCTGGGACAGGTGACTCGGGTGTGAGCACGGGTCCCCGAGGGGCAGAGAGGACCGCAGGGCACAGGCCAAGAGCCAGAAAAGGACCCTAAGCCATGGGCATGGCTGACGGCCCTGGACCAGCTGGGCTGACGCAAGAGCCCAGGCAGCAGGCAGCCAGGGAGTGAGAGCCACGGCTGGGGACCTTGAGGCCACCCTGAAAGCTGCCCACACAGCGTGGGCGGGAGCAAGGCTGGTCTGGAGGGCCATCACGTGTGGGCGGAGAGGCCGAGGGGGCACGAGCCCAGCAAGGGGGTCCAGGTGAGAGGTTCCTGCGTAAACGGACACATACTTCTTGGTGTCATTTTTCATAAAATTACAGTAAAAACCACCCAAGTTGCGCCTACGTTCTCGAGCTAAGACATTCAACAACCATCTCTTGAATGCTGCCGTTTCCCACTGCAGACCGAGGCCCACAAGGGCAGGGCCTGTCCGCCGCCCCTCCCGGCACAAGTGAGAGGCAGGGTCGCTGCTACTTTCAGCTTTTAAAACTTCTCAGGGTGACAGAGGTCAAGAGTATGTACATCCTCTGTGGAGAAAACAACCTCTCAAATCAAAATTCCACCTCCAGCAAAACCCGAACCTCTGCTGTGGCCCTGATCACCCGTGACCAGCAGACCTGTGGCTGTGAAGCCCTCACTCTGCTGTGACCCTGATCACCTGTGACCAGCAGACCTGTGGCTGTGAAGTCCTCACTGAAACGAGACAACAGTTCTCTCTTCCTGTTGCCCCCCGGAGCTTAGAACAGCACAGAAAGCAGGGAACAGTGACTTCCCAAGCGGGGAACCTCAATTTACAGCTTCCGTGAATCTGTCCAAATGGGCGACTGCAAGGCTGGGGGCCGCTGACACTGTCGGCGTCCACTCCGAGCGGGTGCCAGCGTCCCGCCAGCGCAGAACTTTTAACAAGATCCTGCCGACAATGATCTCTGCTTGAACTCGGGCTCTCCTAGCTGAGGCTATCAGGACCCATCTCAACGTGGCCCAGAGGACAGAGCCCAGGAGGAGCCTGGCTGAGCGCGGGGAGCCCTGCTGGGCCTCACTCTGCACTGCACCGTCCACACGGCAGGCAACGCCCCAAACACCAGCACTGCCCTGAGTCGAGGCCCGCCAGCGGCGCCGCAGTCCAGGCCCGTCCCCGAGCGGTGGGGACTCAACCTCTGCCATCGGCCTCCTGGGTGGTCGTGGCCGTGTGATGCCCACGTGCCGCCAGAGAGAACACAGGGGCTCACCTTGGTGTCCTCCTCATTTCCCTCCGCGTGGACAACGTAGGGGTAGCCGTCCTTCTGCAGGTTTTCTGACACAATGCGCACCTCGACGCCGGGCAGCGGGGTCCCCACAGAGCCTGCAAGGGGCGGGGAGGCGCGAGGAAAAGAGGCGGTCAGCAGGATTCTGAAGGACAGAGCTGCACGCGGAGGTGCTCGGGTCTGCCTGACGTCACATGCACACACGGGGGTGGGGGGATCCCGCGTGGGTGTCACGTGCACACACGTGGGAATCCCACCTGGACATGACGTGCGCACACAGGGGTCCTGCCCCTTCTCACGTGCACACAGCGGGGCGAAGCCCCAGGAGCCAGTAGCACAGCCTTAGGCGGGACACGCAGAGCGGCAGCCAGGGCTCCGAACACCCTACAGGGCCTCCAGGTCACTTCGGGAGGGCCGCCCGGCGCCCAGGGCAAGATGCAAGGGCACTTCTATCTCACTGGAGCGCCTGGCTGAGCGGTCAGGGCACTGACGACCGCAGTTTGTCGCTGGCGAGGGACTGCAGTGGGCCAGATGCCAGAGGGCGAGCGGGTCCTCACGGCAGGGGTGACACAGCCAGCGTCCCGGTTCGCTTGTTAGGCGCCTGTGCGTGGCTCAGCGTCTTCACCCCTGTGTGGCTATAATCAGCTTTTGAACCTGCAAAGGTTAGGGCAGGTGGTGCCCTGGCCGCAGTGGAGTCCCCGTGGCCACTGGAATGAATAGCTGAGGCGGGGCAGAGGTTCCAGGGCCAAACGCTTCACTTCAAGGTCTCAGGCCCTTTTTTTTTTTTTTTTTTTTGCGGCACGCAGGCCTCTCACTGCTGTGGCCTCTCCCGCTGCGGAGCACAGGCTCCGGACACGCAGGCCCAGTGGCCATGGCTCACGGGCCCAGCCGCTCCACGGCATGTGAGATCTTCCCGGACCGGGGCACGAACCCACGTCCCCTGCATCGGCAGGCGGACTCTCAACCACTGCGCCACCGGGGAAGCCCCTCAGGCCCTGTATTTTAACTGTTATCAATGAGGACTTGTCACAGGAGCAAAGTCCCGGGAAGCCCACTTGGCAAACTCCACGAGCTGCTTAGTGCTCTGGGATCCACACGCCTGGAAAGGTCTGCGACACAGGGCTCCGCTTGCTAGATGGCGCTGCCCTGTCCTCCTCAGCCCGTCTTCTGTCTGAGGTCCTGGGGGCCGCCCCCGCCGCATCTTCCTCCTCCTTCCTCCCCTCCTTCTCTTTTGCTTCCAAAGATTTAAAAACTACAGTGAAATCCATATATGATGCAGCTATTCATTATAAAGCCTAGGATTCAGGGGCATTAAGCACATTCACAACATCGTTCCATTATCACCTCCATCTAGCTCCAGAACTTTCCATCAGCCCAGAAAGAAACCTGTCCCCGTCAGCTGTCGGATCTTCCCCCGACCCCAGCAACCACTAACCCATTCTCTGTGGACTTGCCCCCGGATGTTGTGTATGAAAGGAACCGCCAGGCATGTATCCTTCTCTCTTCCTGCTGGGGCCAGTGGCTGCACGAGTGCCAGGATGCTCAAGACGGGAGACAGCCTGGAAAAGGAGGTGTTCCACCTCAGCTGCAGACAAGACACGAGGACCCGAGACAAGACCTAGGCTGTGAACGTGAGCTGGGGCCAAGCCCTGCCGTCCTGCAGGCTCTGCAGGACCCGGGGCCAAGGCGGCCACAGTCCCGAAACTCGGGATGTGTTTCCCAGCGGACCTCAGCGTCGTAGCTTCCCTCTGGATCTGTCTCCAGTGAAGCGTCTGGCTCAGCCCTGTCGTCTGCGTTGCTCCTCCTTGGACCTCACGTCTGATAACGACCGGCGGGGCCACAGCTCTGACTGCTTGGTTACAGACCAGGCCCAGGCATCTTGGAGATTTTCCCAGGTCTTCACATCACTCCCAATTGCTCATATTCCATGGCCAAATGTCAGCAGGCTGACCTAGGATTTAGCCCTCGGTGTGTGTGTAAAAGCCACAGAACAGAAGGTCTAAGGGAAGAAATGGGTTGATAAAGTGCAGGAAAGAAAGACCGTGTGTAAGAGGACATCGGTCGGGCCCACTAGGCTGATGGTCCTTCTTCCTGGGCTCCCAGGCAGTAAAAGGATTTCTTGCTGTGTGAATTGATTTATCACTTTCTGAGACTGGTCAGGGTGATTCCTTTAGTATGTGGCAGAAGTAAAGCGTCCCATGAACACACCTAGAGCCATCAGGCGGAACGTGATGATTTCATCAGAAGTAAAGCGTCCCATGGACACACCTAGAGCCGTCAGGCGGAACGTGATGATTTCATCAGAAGTAAAGCGTCCCATGAACACACCTAGAGCCGTCAGGCGGAACGTGATGATTTCATCACAAGGCACTTCATTAAACCAAGTACAGAATCTTAAGCACGAGCAGCCGCCTCGCTCAGGAGTGAAATCTGCTCCTCCTCCCGTTTCCTCTGAGCTCTCGTCCCTGCAGTGGTGTGACGCCTGCTCAGGGCCAAGCCCTCCAGACGGCGACTCCTCCTGAAGTGTGAGCCCTGGGGATCCTCGGAGTACGAAAGCCCCTCCACGTCCCTCGTTTCGTGTTTGTAAAAAGACACTTTAGTCTCCTAAACCTTCCCTGAGATCCAGAGAGCAGACGGAGGCAGTTACTAATTAGAGAAACAGAGGAACACAGACACAAAGAAAAAGCAGTTACCTCCGAGCTCAAACAATAAATCGGTAATAAGACAGAGTCATACCTCCTCCTCAAGAGACGTACACACTAATCTGACGCACATCTTGGAGTTGTTCCGCGTGAACTAAGTCCCCCACCCAGGTGGAGGATGGTGGCTACATGCTGAGACCCCCAGACTCGTTGGAACCAGAAGGCTGATGACTGATATTCCTGGGACACCACCCTGTTACCTCACCACCAACCAGTCAGAAGAATGTCACACATCCTGCAGCCCTCCCCGAAAATGTCGCCTTTAATAGCCCTTCCCTGAAAGCCATAAGGAGTCTGGGTCCTTTGAGCACCAGCCAGTTGCTCTCCTTGCCTGGATCCTGCACTTTCCTTCACCACAACCCAGTGTCAGTAAATTGGCTCAGTTCAGTAACACTTACAGAAAGGAGGAAGCAGAGGCTCCATCCAGGCGCTGGGAACACACGGAGATGTGGGGAGATGCTGTGGAGAAGGGAACCCTATGGGATCTGCTGTGGCCTCCAGGGAGGTGAGTGGCTGCCCTCAGTCCCACAGGACTGACAGTCACAGGGGCATGTCCCCACTTACCCACAACTTCTGTACAACTTGGCTGCAAACTGGGGGTTCCCTGGGCCCCTCCTGGGATTAAACGGTTTGCTAGAGCGGCTCGCAGAACCCAAGAAAACAGGTCACTTCCTAGAATATCACTTCATTACAAAGGATACAAGGTGGGAACAGCCAGATGGAAGACACACCTCTATCAAGTATGCGGGTGGGTGGGAGTCTCTAAACTGGCACACTCTCCAGGCACATCACACTCCAACACCAACCCGTGTTCACCAGCCTTGCTTTGGTTTTTTATGGAAGTTCTATTATGCAGGTACAATTGATTAAATCATTGGCCACTGGTACTTGATTCAACCTCCAGCCCCTCTCCCATCCTAAGAAAGTCAGGACTGTCCAGCCTATTCAATGAAACCTGAACTGCTAAGAATGTCTATAAAGAAAACACTGACAGGGCTTCCCTGGTGGCGCAGTGGTTAAGAATCCACCTGCCAATGCAGGGGAAACAGGTTCCAGCCCTGGTCCGGGAAGATCCCACATGCAGCGAAGCAACTAAGCCCGTGCACCACAACTACTGAACCCACAAGCCACAACTACTGAAGCCCGCACGCCTAGAGCCGATGCTCTGCAACAAGAGTAGCCACCGCAATGAGAAGCCTGCGCACCACAGTGAAGAGCAGTCCCTACTCGCGGCAACTAGAGAAAGGCTGCGCACAGCAACTAAGACCCAACACAGCCAAAAATAAATAAAAGTAAAATAAATTTATATATAAAAAAAAGAAAACGCTGACAGAATTACAGCACCAGTACCACAACGGTGGCATTAAAATCGCCACAGAAACACCTATGATTTGTTAAAGTTAGGTCTACAAACGGCAGAGACTGCTGTTAGGGCAGGGCAGCTGCTCAGACCCCAGAAGCCCCCGCCCCTACCCCAGTGGGTGGAACAGAGCAGGGCCAGCCTCCTACACCCAACTAGATGGAGCCCCGCCCACGCCAAGTGCACGCTGCCCGTCCCATGCCACGTGATGCTACACCGCCCACGCCACGTGCACGCTGCCCCTCCAACACCGCGAGAAGCGGCCCCGCCCACACAACGTGCACGCTGCCCCGCCCACAGCGCGTGGACGCTGTCCTTCCCACGCCGCGTGACGCTGCCCCTCCCAGGCTGCGTGAGGCTGCCCCTCCCACGCAGCGGGACGCGGACCCTCCCAGACCGCGGGTTACGGCCCCCCCCCAACGCGTGACGCGGCCCGGCCCACAACGCGTGACGCTGCCCCGCCCACACCGCGTGACGCTGCCCCTCCCACGCCACGTACACGCCGCCCCGCACACACAACGGGCACGCTGCCCCGCCCACACCGTATGGACGCTGTCCCTTCTACGCCTGACGCTGTCCCTCCCAGACTGCGGGACGCTGCCACGCCCACACCGCGTGACGCGGCCCCGCCCACACCACGCGGCCCCACCCACACAACGTGCACGCTGCCCCTCCCACACCTGACGCTGCCCCTCCCAGACTGCGGGACGCTGCCCCGCCCACGCCACGTACACGCGGCCCCGCCCACACCGCGTGACGCTGCCCCGCCCACGCCACGTACACGCGGCCCCTCCCACACCACGTGGACATTGTCCCTCCCACGCCTGATGCGGCGCCCCCACACCACGAGACACTGCCCCGCCCACACCGCGTGACGCGGCCCCGCCCACATCACGTACACGCTACCCCGCCCACACCACGTGCGTGCTGCCCTCCCCACACCGCATGCTCGCTGCCCCTCCCAGACCGCATGACACGGCCATTCCCACACCGCATAGACGCGGCCCCTCCCACACCGCATAGACGCGGCCCCTCCCACACCGCGTGATGCAGTCCCTCCCAGACCATGGGATGGGGGCCTTCCCACCCCCCGTGACGCTGCCCCTCCCACGCCTAGCGCACATTGCCCCGCCCACACTGCATGCACGCTGCCCCGCCCACGCCACGTGACGCTGCCCCCCACGCCTAGCGCACATTGCCCCACCCACGCCGCGTGACGCGGCCCCGCCCACACGACGTGCATGCTACCCCTCCCACACCGCGTGACGCAGCCCCTTCCACATCGCGTGCACTTTGTCCCTTCCACACCGCGTGATGCTGCCCCTCCCACACCGTGTGCACGCTGCCCCGCCCACACCTCGTGACGCTGCCCCTCTCACACCGCATGCACGCTGCCCCTCCCACACCTCGTGCCCACTGCCACTATCACACCGCATGGCCCGGCCCCTCCCACACCGTGTGACGCTGCCCCTCCCACGCCTCGTGCACGCTGCCCCTCCCACACCGCCTGACGCGGCCCCCACCCACACGTGCACACTGCCCCGCCCACACCGCGTGACGCGGCCCCTCCCCCACCGTGTGGACGCTGCCCCTCCCAGGCCACGTGAGGCTGCCCCTCCCACGCCGCGGGACGCGGCCCCTCCCAGGCCGCCTGACACTGCCCCTCCCACACCGTGTGACGCTGCCACGCCCACACCACGTGCACGCGGCCCCGCCCACACCGTGTGATACGGGCCCCACACCGCGTGATGCAGCCCCGCCAAGACCGCGTGGATGCGGCCCCTGCCACAGCTCGGGACGGGCCCCTCCCACACCCGCAGGGACTGAATGTCCTCCTGGTGTCCACTGGGCAACAGGCTGGCTGCAGTCAGTAGGGCAGGCTGTCCTTCCGCCTCCCTTTAGAACGGTGTCATCAGTGGCCAGGTGACTTTAATTGTCATGTGGCTCTGTCCGGCCTCCTGTGACTGTGCCTCACTGGGTCCTGGAGCGCCTGTCTGGCAAGCCCTGTATCTGATAGCAACCTCCGATCAGCGCATGTCAGGCCCAGCAGTTAAGGTCACCACCCCGGGCCTCAGCCGAGCAAACAGTATCCTTCAGGCCACGCGCCCCTCCGGGCCGCCAGGGAACCTGTGATGGGCCAGGCTGGCAGGATGTGTCCCCGGAGCAGTCCAGAGTCCCGGCTGGAAGGAGCCCGGCCCAGGAGTCAGGGGCACAGAGGACACAGCCTGATTGCTCCGGAAGCGGCGCTCAGGGACTCACTCCCGGATTCAAGGTTGACGGCTACTTCCTTCATTGTTTCTAAACCAAAGAGCCGGCCGTATACCCACTGTGAGCCGCCTGCTTCACGGGCGAGAAAAGACCCCGGGCGCTTGGTTCCGGTGTCGAGAAGAGGCCACGCACAGCCACGGCAGAACCCTGAGCCTGAAGAGCTGCAGCCTATTAAGATTCGAGAATTTCTGCCCAGAAGCCTCGGGTTTAGGGCCCGGGCGCAGGTCCCTCTGTCCCGGGGCCTTTGCCCCCGCCCGACAGAGGGTGTCCTGGTCCGACAGTGCGAGCACCTGCTCCGTCTGTGTGACTTCTCCAAGGCCATCAGAGGGGTAAGACCAGCCCAGTATCGGGGCTGTCGTGTGGACAGTTTGCAGCTTCTTAGAAAGTCAAGCTCACGCCCCCTTCTGACCCAGCAGTTGTACTCTGAGGCGTCTGCCCACAAGACGTAAAGACGCATTCGCACAAAACCCTGCACACAGACCTTCACGACGGCCCGACTGGGAGCTGTCCGAGGCTAGACACGACCCAGCGTCCTTCGGTGGCGGACAGGTTAACGCCGAAGATGCTGCTCAGCACAGGATGTGTCTCACACTTGTCCCGCCAAGTGAGAGAAGCCAGACCCAAAGGCAGGTCCTGGAGGCTGTGCCTCTGTGTCGTTCCAGGAAACGCACAGCTACAGGGAGAGGAACCAGGGACGTGCTCGCCGGCCTGGGGCAGGAGGCGCTGACCGCGAAAGGGGGAAGGTCTGGAGGTGATTCAACTTCGTCTACCTGAGTATGACGGCAGACACACTGAAAACTCACAGACCTGCCCACCAGAAGGGTGCCTTTTACTGTCGTGCAAGACAAGTGGATGCACAGAGGCAAGTACAGGCACACGATGACTTAACGTTTATTTCCAGACGCCTACTGTGTTTTGGATAAGCTGGAGGGTACTGACCGGGAGGGCTAGAAAAGGGCCCAATACAGAACAGACTCACGTCTCAGGCCTCAGGCTCCGCCTGCAGGTTCCCTGTCAGGGACCCGGGACGTGAAGGCTGTTTATGTGGAATGGCCTAGAGAAGGCGGGACAGGAAGATCAAAGGGCAGGAACCCGTCTAGAGCAGCAGGCCCTCCAGACGCGTGCAGGTCCCCGAGCACAGGCGGGGTGTCCCTCCTCCCTTGCCCCCGACACCTGCCGTCTCTCCCGCTGCCACCGGCCTGTGTGGCTCAGGGCACCTGCATGGGAAACTCTGGGCCACGGGCGACCTGGTCTGGACGGAAGCAGCCCCCAGCCCGGGAGGTGGGGAGGGGGGCGCCCTGCCAAGCACACGGCGTCTGGGTCACCTGGGAAGGACACTGCCACCCTGAGAACGTGACCGTAGCCCAGCAGGGGAGCATCCTCCACAGAATGGCCTACCCGAGGACCCAGAGCAGAGGGAGGACACGGCTGGCGGGCGCCACTCGTACCTGGCAGGCGAGCTGCGGTCAGGGGGTTGGACAGGGCCATGCCGATCTCCGTCATCCCGTACCTCTCCAGCAGAGTGTGGCCGGTGATGCCCTTCCACTTCTCCAGCACAGGCAGGGGCAGGGCGGCCGAGCCCGAGACCATCAACCTGCCCGGCACAACCACAGGCTCCTGAGCTCTCGGGAGCACGTGGCTTCTTCAGCCCGGTGAGAGCCACACGCGCCCAGCACCCCAGTCACCGTCACCCTTTAACTCACGGCTAAAAGTGCAGTTCGGGCTGAAATTTAACTCTGTTCTTTGGAAAGAATCTTGGGTATATTTTAGAATGCAAATAGGTCAAGGGGTAATCACAGTAAAAGGAAAAGTGATTTGAGGGTCCCTGGTGGCACGCTCTGCAAACAGTCAACGTGCTGTCCACAAACAGCCCCGAAAAGAGCAGTGATAAGAGTAACGTGATGACAGCTTGTCTGCTTTGGGGACAAAGCACCACCGGGTCTGAGGCGGAGGAGGGGGAGACGGAAGCAGGCAGTCTCCAGTGAGGGGCGCACGGGGGCTCCTCCACGAACACTGCCTGGTGCTGACGGCTCACTGACGATGACATCGATCTGATATGAGAGCCTCGGCATGCGCCATGTCCCGAAAGCACTGTGTGCAGGAAGGAAGGTGCTTCCGCTTGTAGTGGGGGCGGAGCAACGACCACCCCTGTGCTCCCCCCCCCAGAGGTGCAGGCACAAGGAGCCCCCCCCCCCACCAGGAGCCCGGCTGCTGAGGTCTGAGGGCCTGTCACCCAGAGTCACCCTCATCTCCCCTCTCTGATCTCATTCTTGCCCTTGGCTCCTGAGATCCGGGTACATCGTGCTACCAGTCCCACTCTTGTCCTGGTGGTTGGGCTTTGGATCCCAGCCCCACCATGGCGCCTCGTGGGAGGCCAGTCCAGGGAGGTGCTGGCGTGGCACCCTCAGAAAAGGGCTCTAGTTCCATCAAAACGTCTTTACAGAAAAGGCGCAAAGAGTGGTTGAATGGGAGCAGAACAAGATGAAATGCTCTTCTTGGGTAACTGGAAATTCTCTCCAGGAGACGAAGGGCTTTCCTGAGCTCCTCTCAAGGACTAGGAATCAGATGCACAGAGGCCATGAAGCTCGTGGCTGTCCAGCGCCAACTCGCTGCCCTGTTAAAGGCTGTCTCTGCCACAGACACACGTGTCACACCTCTTGGGCGCACGTGTCATCATGCCTGCAAAGACCTGCCAAACCGCTCACTTCCGTGTGCTCTGCAGATGAACCGCTTGATCACGAGCAGAGAGGAGCTGCAGTCGGCAGGCTCGTGGGAACACGCAGAGCAAACCCCATGCCACCGAAGGGTCCAGACAGCCACACGTCTGTCAGGGAGTGTGTCTGCATGGGGTCGGGGAGGGGGCAGGGCTGAGAGCCAGCAGGTGTGGGGTCAGAAAGGACTTCCCCATCCTCGTCCTTCAGACTCTACCGGAAGACAGGTGGACAGACAGAGACAGAGGGACAGAGAGACCCAGAGATAGAACAGAGACACGGATACAGAACACAGGCAGCTGCGTTGGGAGCACGGATACGTAGAGAGAGATGTAGACACACATTTTAAAGCAAAGAAAAAATACTGCTTCCCAAAACTTAGTAGAACTGACTCACTAAAAAGAAGTTACATTTGGCTTTCTGGATGGGAAGGTGGACTATTTTCATTTACCTGATTTTTTCTTCACAAACCGCACGCACGAAATCCTGGACATGAGGGTGGGTAAAATGTTTGTCGTAATAGTCCATCAACTTGCTGTATATGGTAGGCACTGCCATAAACACATTAATCCGTGGAGTTTCAGAGCTTAAGAACTTTTCCCAAACCTGAAAAGAAAAAAGGAAGCACACAGCAAAAAGATTAGAAGACACGCATGCACAGACACGTACGGACCCTTGGTTCCATGACGAGTGCTCCCAGCAGAGGACCCCCCTTTTCTTAAGCATCAGAGTCTGTAAGCGGCTCCCGTCTCAAAGGGGGTCTCACTTTGACAGGGTGACACAAGCTCCCGGACCTTCCGTGGAGTCACTGTGCAGGGGACACTGGCGTCTGGCCTCAGGGGTGGCCCGTGAGGAGGAAGAGGGCCGGGGGGAGGAGTGGCCCTGGGCCTGGGCACCGGCCTCGGATCTGCTGTCAGGGGAGACGTGGCGCCTCAGACTTTTCCAGCCACGCGGACGAGGGTGGACAGAGCTGCAGGAGGGGCCAGGTGGGCCTGAGCACAGCGTCTGGCAGACGGGCGTGCACGCACGGGGAACCGATGGCGTCTGCTGTTTTGTCCGAAGAAGTCATGTGAAGTTTGTATCTTACTCTGTAACGAATGCTTCTCGTTTTAATATAAAGATGCTTCAAGTTTCCCAGCTTATGCTGAGAACGTGCTCGTGTGTTAGCCCTCATCTTCAGGAGAAGGGGCTCTCTCCGTTCAACCACCGCATGAGCCCATGGTCAGGGCGGGACGGGGAGCGCGGGGTGCTGCGTGCTCAGCACACCCCACAGACAGCCTTCCCCCTCAAGGCATCCAAAACGCTGCAGCCAGCCCGGCCTGCCCCAGTCCCTGATCGCACACTTGCAATTACCTCCTCACCACAGCTGCTTGACAGAGCAAAGGCACTCCTCTTTGGGGGGAAAATTACATCGTTCTTTTAAAGACAACCCCGCCCCCATTATAAAGCATGTATAGGGCTTCCCTGGTGGCGCAGTGGTTGGGAGTCCGCCTGCCGATGCAGGGGGCGCGGGTTTGTGCCCCGGTCCGGGAGGATCCCACGTGCCGCGGAGCGGCTGGGCCCGTGAGCCGTGGCCGCTGGGCCTGCGCGTCCGGAACCTGTGCTCCGCAGCGGGAGAGGCCACAGCAGTGAGAGGCCCGCGAACCGCAGGAAATAAAAAAAATCATGTATGAAAAGAGAAAAATGTGACCCATAACTGAGAAAAAAGCCAACAGAAGCAGCCCCTCAATACGGATGTTGGACTCATACAAGGAATTTAAACTAATAAGTAGGTTAAGAGAGTCAGAAAAGGCGAACGAAGTGGGGGACGATCAAGGATTTCATCAGAGAAGTGGAACTGCAAGAGAACCATTACAAGCTGGAAAGTACATTATGTGAAACTAGGAATTCACTGGATACGCTGAACAGACTAGACGCAGCAAAGACAGCAGTCAATGGAAATGATCTAAACCGAAGTACGGACAGGAAAGAGGAGAAAGAGAAGAGTGTCACCACGTGTGGGACAAGATGACACACTCTGACCTGTCAGGAAAGACGGACGTGCTCGGTCAGTGGAGACACATCCACGTCCACACGTGGGAAGACCCAGTGTTGCTAAGGTGGCAGCTCTCCCCAAACCCCAGCAGCTGTGTTTTCCGGAAATTGACAAGCTGACCCTGCAGTTTACAGGGAAAGGCAGAGGCCTCGGAAGAGTCGCAGCAAATGTGAGAAGGAGGGAGGAAGGCGGAGGACGCGCGCTTCCTGACCCCACTTACTCCAAAGCACCAGCATTCAACGCCGTGTGAGGCTGGCGTAAGATCAGACACACAGACTAACGGAGCAGATGCCCAGAAACAAGTCAATACGATGATGGCCAATTGAGTTTGACAGAGGAGCCAAGTCACTTCCATAGGATAATCTTTTCAACAAACAGCACTGGGACAACTGAATATGCACATCCGAAAGGATGAACTTTCGACCCTTACCGCGCCGTACCTAAGAATTAATCCAAAGTGGATCAGAGACCTAAACGTATCAGCTAAAACTTTCAGGAAAAAACAGGTGAAAATCTTCATGACCTTTGGTTAGGCAAAGATTTCTTAGATACAACAGCAAAAACATGATCTATGAAATTAAAAAACTGATAAAATAGATCTCATCAAAAGTTAAAGCATGCGTGCTTCACAAGATATCATTAAGAAAATGAAAAGACAAGCCCAAATGGGAGAAAATATCTGCAAACCATCTATGTGATAAAGGACAGGATCCAGAATATATAAACTCAATACTAAGAAGACAAATAACCCAATTTACAAATGGGCAAACATCCCAACAGATAGTTCAGCAAAGAAGATACATGGACGCAAATAAGACCATGAAAAAACACTCACCCGTCCTCAGTGACTAGGGAAATGCAAATTTAAACCACAATGAGATACCACGTCATATCCACTACAATGACCATAACAATGGTAATAAAAACCAACAAAACAAACGTTGGTGAGGATGTGGGGAAACGAGCCCTCACGCACTGCTGATGAGAACGGGGACGAACAGCCACTGCGGGAAAGTGGGGCAGTTTCTTACAATGTTAACAATCAACATCGCACACCCCAGCAATTCTCATCCTACTTATCCACACAAGGTAAATGAAGAATGTCCACACCAGGATTTGTACGTAAATGCCCAGAGCAAAAACTGGAACTGACCCAAATGCCCAACAAATGATAAATGGGTGAACCAAACGTGGCCCGGCCACATGCTGAAGCACTAGCCAGGGGCCAAAGGGACAAACTACTAATACACATGCTACAGCGTGGACAGAACTCAGACGTTCTACAGAGTGAAAGAAGCCAGACCCAGAAGGCCACATGTTCTATGATTCCACTTACACACAAAGCCCAGAAAAGGAAACGCTGTGGAGACGGAGGACAGACAGTGGTTCCCAGGGCCTGGGTGTGGGAATAGGGACTGAGATAATAGTTGAACAAATCCTATAAATTCATGTAAAATCCCTGCATCGTTCACGATAGATGAATTTTATGGTATGTGAATTACATCTCAATAGAGCTATTTTTAAAAAAGGACAATGCAATGAAAACATTTTCAGTGAAACAAAGCTGAGAGAATTTGTCTTCAGCAGAGCTGCACTACAGGGCTTCCCTGGTGACGCAGTGGTTAAGAATCCACCTGCCAGTGCAGGTTCAAGCCCTGGTCCAGGAAGATCCCACATGCTGCAGAGCAACTAAGCCCGTGCACCACAACTACTGAGCCCATGAGCCACAAGTACTGAGCCCGCGTGCCTAGAGCCTGTGCTCCTCAACAAGAGAAGCCACCACAATGAGAAGCCCGCACACCACAATGAAGAATAGCCCCCGCTCGCCACAACTAGAGAAAGCCCGCTCGCAGCAACGAGGACCCAATGCAGCCAAAAATAAATAAAATAAAATAAATATATATATTTTTAAGCTGCACTATAAGAACTATCAAAAGAATTCTTCAGGATTAAGGGAAATGACCCAAGAGGGAGACACAGATCTGAAGGAAGAAATGAAGAGCGCCAGAAAAAGAAATATATGGGTAATTTAAAAAAATTTTAAGGACCCCTGACTGTTTAAAACAACAATAGTAGCAGTGTGTCATGAAGATGAAGGAAGGGAATAATAAGAAACAGAAGGAACAGGAATATAAAGCACAGGTGCATTAGAGGAAAATCAACACAGTTGGTTCTTAGAAAAGATAATAAAGTTGACAGGCCTCTAAAACAAGAGTGATCAAGAAAAAAGAAAGAAAACATAAACTACCAATATCAGACACCTAAAGGAGACATCACTACGGATCCGAAAGATATTAAAAGGATAATGAGGAGAAATTATAAACTACCCTATGCCAATAAATTTGACAATTTTGATGAAATGCACAATTATTTTTTTTAAAGTACCAAAACTGACACAAGAAACAAAATAGAAAATATTCGAAGTCCTACATCTATTAAAGAAACTGAATCCTTAATTAAAAACCTTCCCAGAAAGGTTGGCCCAGATGGCTTCGATGGAATTGTGTCAAACGCTGAAGGAAAGAGTACTTCCAGCCACACAGAAACTTCCGAAGAACAGATAAGGGGGGGAGGGGTGGCTGCCACGCTCCTTTCACAGACGAGCAAAGCTCCCATACAGAAGCCTAACAAGGATGTCACAAGGAAACCACAGACCTGTGCTCCTTGTAAACACAGAAGCAAACACCTTAACCGAGTATTAGCAAACCAAAGCCAGCAGTATGTGAAAAGGGCAATGCCTCACGGCCGAGAAAGTCTGCTAAAGGATATTAGAAACATTCAAAACTTTAATCGGTAAAACTAACCACATTAACAGAATAAAGAGGGAGACAAATAAAGGGGGTAACTTTATACAATCAATTCAAGAGGTAAAGAAAACCCGTTTGATAATATTCAACCCACCCTATAATTCAGCTCTCAGAAAACAAGGGAGAGGAATGTCCTCAAGCTAATATACGGTATCTGCAAAACACTATAAGTAACATCATACTTAACAGTGAAATATTAACGTTTCTCCAAGATTGAGAATAAGTCAATGATGTCCACCATTACCACTTCCAAATTAGACTCACCAAAATTTAAAATTCTCTTTATCAAAAGACTATTAAAAAAGTGAAATGAGAAACCAGAGACGGGGGAGAGATTCACAACACGTATTTCTGACAAAGACCTTTTATCCATAATATATACGAACACCTACTGATTAGTTATAAAAGGACGACCCAATTTAAAAATGGACAAAAGCCTTGAAGAGGCATTTCATAAAAAGAAAATCTCTGAATGACCAGTAAGCGTATGAAAAGTGCTCAACACGATCACTCATCAGAGAAATGCAAATCTTATGAGGCCAGTGAGGTAGCAGCATTACACACCCACTAGGATGGATGAAATCTAGAAAGCCCGACCCAGTTGCTAAATGGCGGGGCACGTTGCAGACAGGAGCATAGAACGGATAAGCACTTGGGAAAGGGTTGGGAGCTTCTTAAAACATTTCACATACGTGATCCTGTGACCCACTAATTCTAACCCTGGGTATTTACCCAGAAGAAATGGAAAAGTGCATCTGCGAAAAGACATATGAGAATGTTCCCAGCAGCTTCATTCATAAAGCCCAAACTGGGAAAAGCCAGATGCCCGTGAACAGGAGAAGGGATGACAACTGTGGGTCCTCGGTGATGGAAGGAACCCGCCGCTTCCACACGCAGCACAGATAAACCTCAAAGGATGCCCAGTGGAAGAAGGGAAACACAAAGCCTACAGACGCGGATCCCATTACATGCGAATTTCAAGAACAGGTCAGCTAACTTATAGTAACAAAGACCAGAAGACGTGGTTGCCTGCAGGGGGTGGCTGGGGGTTGTCACGAAAGCACTTCTGGGGCAATGGGAATGTTTTCTTTCCCAGCCTGGGTGTGGCTTGTGCAAGTGTAGCCGTCAAGACGCGCTAAACTGCACACTTAGATCTGTGCATTTCACTTCATGGAGACGAAAACTCAATAAAAGGAAACAAAAGCACCCTCACTGAGATGGCTAGAATTAACAAGACTGACCACAGTAAGTGTGGGCAATGACCTGGAGTAACCAGGACTCACACATGGCTGCTGGGAGGATAAAACATGCACCCACTCTGCAGAACTCCTTGGCACTTCCAACCAGAATTAAATATACATCCAGCACCAGCAGGTACAGATCCAAGAGAAATGTCCACGGAAAGATCCTTATGCAAATGTTTATAGCAGCTTTATTCAAAATATCCCCAAACTTGAAACAATCCAACATCCTTCAACAGAAGAATGGATAAATTGTGGCGCTTTCATACAAAGGAAGGCAACACAGCAACACAAAAAGAACGAATTACAATTGATGGAACTCAAGAGTAAATCTTAAAATAGTACGATTAACTAAAACGCACAAAAGGACACATACTATCGGGTCCACGTATATGAAGAGCATGAAACTCAGCTATGGTGCAGCCCCGACTAGGAGAGAACACTGTGGGCCATGTAAACGTGCTCTGTCTTTATCTGCGTGGTGACTGTCACACAGACACATACTCAGTTTACATACATTTTACTGTATGTAATTTATGCCTCAGTTAAATAAAAGAAGGTGACAACATTCCCCACTTTACAAACCCTGGTGAGTTGACAGCTCTAGGCTATGAGCATCAGCAATGCTGACGTCAGAAGGAGAGGGACAACTGGGCGTTATGTGCCCTGCTGGACAGGTACACACACTGCCTGTGAAGTCTCCTCCCTGCCAAAGCAAAACAAAACCCTGAACCTCATCACGCCTCTAGACCTAACTACCAACTTTCAAGAAGTATAAGGGATAGCGAAACGTGTTAAACGACAGCACAGGGACGTAATCCACAAGATCAGACTGGGGGAAAGTGTACAGGACACACAATTTCATAAACAAAAACTGCGAGGAAAAGACTGAGGAGAAACTGAGGAAGTAAAACCATGTGCACGAGCAGTGGTCCAGCCACCGAGAGCAAAGTGCCTGTGAGAATCCCCGGGGCACGGAGACCTCCTGATAGGCCTTCCCGCCCAGCTGTGGCTGTGACCTTGACCAGGCCCTGCAGCTTTCTTGCTATCTTCTCACACCACTGTGTTAATCTGGACAGAATCCCTCAGCTCCCTTCCAAGCTCTGACGTGCAGATTTGCTGGAAATCCTGTGGGGCATCCTACTTCCCACTGGCTTGTTAAAGAAACTCTGTCTGCCAAGTCCGCGCTGGCCTGGCCAGGCCGCTCCCCGAGGTGGAGGGCAGTGCCCTCGCTGCCACCTGGCACCAGGGAAGGCATGGGTCCTTGGAGGACACACCGGACAGCACTCGGGCATCTCCGGGAGCGTGGATATCCCGATCTGGCTAACCAGGAACAGCCTCGAGCCCGTTCCTTCTCACTCATGGCGGCAGCGTCTGCAGGTTAGCGCCCGCAGTGTGCAGACCACTGGAGTGCAGACCCCGCCACTACCCAGCCTGGCAAGTCCCGACAACCGCCTCACGGGGCCCCTCACGGGGGGTGCTTATCCTGCTCACCAGGGCTCGCCCGTCGCCACGAGCACGAGGACAAGGAGACACAAAGCAGCGCAGACCGTACCACGTCCAAGGTGAGGTGCAGGGCCCTGGCCCGAGAGGAAAGGGGGCAGGCTGGGTGAGGTGGCCGTCACTCTGGGAACCTATGGTCCTGGCCAGGCCTCTGGTGGACGCATATGTGGTCCTCACCCAGGCTTCCCACCGGAGGCTGAAGTAAGGACAGAGCTCACACTCAGCAGAATGAAGGGGGAGGGCCGGCCCTAAGGTCATCAACTCAGACACTTGACCCCTGGCACAGAAATGGCATCTGCCCCGGGGGCTGCCTCCGAGAACTGTCTGCAGCCGGGAAGGCTGTGAGAACTCGCCCCCATTGGCAAAGAGAACGGCAGCACCGCCACCGTGCCGCGTCCCCGCTGCTTCAACACGTCCATACACTTCAAAGTTGAAGGTCGGGCGATCCCGTCAAAAGCCTCTCTAGGGCCTGCGTCTTACCAGTGAAAACACTCCTGCGGCAGCCAGACCGCAGAGCCCAGACGGATGTGAGCAGCTCCCAAGCGGGCAGCACACAGGAGCCCACACCGGATGCAGCAGAGCAAGGGGCCGGGGCCTTTTCACGCACCAGCTCCCCGACGTGACCCTGCAGAGCATCCGGGACTGGAACCTGGGGCTAGACCCCCAGCAGGACTGCCCTGCCCAGCAAAAGCCAGAACAGGGTTGGAGCACAGCTGCCACGGACGCCTCCTCAGCTTGAAGCAATGGCCAGGGGTTAAGCCCTCACCCGTTTCTGGCAATTGTAACAACACACGGGAGGGCTCTTATTCTGTTTTTAAGGTGCTCTGGCCAAAGTCTGGCAATGACAGAGGACACTCCACAATGAAAGGCTGGAGACAGGAGAACAGATGCCTGTTTATCCCGTTCCACCGGCCTGTGTGCGCGGCCCCGCCCAAGTGGCCCCAGGCTGTGGGTCAGATCTGAGATGCACTTGAGCTTAAGAGCTCTGCTTCCCTCCCCCAACTCCGCCTGCAAACACCTCCACCCACTTCAACAAGACGCAGATTTCTCAAAGCCCTCTGCGGCCACAGGTGTGCCAGGCAGCAGGCTTCACATGGGCACCGCAGTCCCGAGCAGGGCACTGGTCTCTACAGAGTGCCCTGGCAGTGGCCCCAGCGGCCTGCACCGCCGAGCCGAAAGCAGTGCCACGCGCCGGGGTCTGCGCCCTCCTGCCTCACCGGCCGGGCCCCACCCTGACTCAGTGCCTCTCCGAGAGCCACCGTGATCCCGAGAAGTCACCGGAGCACGTATCTGCGACAAGGAATCGATCGCAGCCAGGCAGCCTAATCAACAACCAGACTGCATTCCGCGGGGCTGACGGCGGACAGCCCGCCATCAGTCTTCCTGCCATCCCCGAGTCACCGCCACCGCATCAGTCAGCCTCGCGGGACGCAGAGAGCCCCTCACCCCACTGTCCACGGAAGGGCTTGAAGCCGCCAGGAGCTGAGACCGTGTCAACACCAGTGCAGGTTTCTGGGCCCCGCACCTCTTTACACTCATTTCTTTGTTTTTTGTTTTCAATGAATGGTAATACTCTTTTTTTTTTTTCTTTTTAAATATATTTACGTATTTGGCTGCGCTGGGTCTTAGTTGCGGCAGGAGGGATCTTCGTTGCCCCACGTGGGATCTTTACTTGTGGCACGTGGGATCTAGTTTCCCGACCAGGGATCGAACCCAGGCCCCCTGCACTGGGAGCGAGGAGTCTTAGCCGCTGGACCGCCAGGGAAGTCCCCACGCGCATTTCTCAAACACAAGCGTAGACAAGCCCCGATATTTAATAATGCTGAAGGTGGGGTTTTCCTATCAATGGTATAAGCAGATTCACAAAGCTCTGAAGCTCAGGGCTGCGTCTTCTATCAACCACAGCAAATGTGTTGGACCCTTCAGCCCTGCTGCATGGTTCTGAGAAACCCCAAGTCAGTGCCTAGGATCGGGAAGGTCTGAGCTGACTGTCCCAGCAAGCCGCTCTGCAGCCTCTGGTCTCCAGCCCCCAGGCAGGAGACAGGCAGCATCCCAGGGTCTCGCTCTCAGAGGTGCAGGCTGAGTAGTGACAGCGAGGGGCCATTGCAGTGACGGGAGACAGCTGGAGGCCAAAGAAAATAAATGGGACCTGGTGGCCTGGGAGCAGGTGGGAATCCCTGAGGTTTGTTTCCCTGTTGAGTGCTTCCTTGTCCAAAATCCGCTCTCGTTTTCACAGTATCTAAGCTACACAGGTACATGTTGAACAGAGCCAATCCCGTTAGGCTTTACACCAGCAAGACCTCTCGGGAGGGTGAACACCAAGGCCGTCAGGTGGAGCTGCCCACACCCCAAGGATGATATTCCACATGGAACCCCCGGCTCAGGGACACTGACAAGCCCGCCCGTGTAACCCGCCACCTGCGGCCACGGGCAGTGGCAGATGGAGCTGAGCTGTGAGCACAAGAAGCCCCATCCGCCGTCCTGGTCTTTTTTTTTTTTTTTAAATTTAATTTTTGGCCACTTTGGGTCTTCGTTGCTGCACGCGAGCTTCTCTAGTTGCGGCAAGCAGGGGCTACTCTTTGTTGCAGTGTGTGGGCTTCTCACTGCAGTGGCTTCTCTTGTTGTGGAGCACGGGCTTTAGGCACATGGCGTTCAGTAGTTGCAGCGCACGGGCTCAGTAGTTGTGGCTCACAGGCTCTAGAGCACAGGCTCAGTAGTTGTGGCGCATTGGCTTAGTTGCTCCACAGCATGTGGGATCTTCCTGGATCGGGGCTCGAACCTGTGGTCCCCTGCATTGGCAGGCAGATTCTTAACCACTGCGCCATCGGGGAAGTCCCCTCCCTGGTCTTTATACACGTCTACAAACCCAAAGTGTGCAGAGAACTCTATCCCTTTAAGGGAACCTTGTGGTGGGTTTTTCAGTGGAATGTTGTTATGTTTATCTGCTTATGCTCTGATTCCTGAGGAGCTGATACAGTAAAGTTTTCATTAAACAAATAACCACTCCCCTAAGTGACTTTCAGGGACGCTCTCCCCAGAGGCCTGTTCACAAGTCCAGACGATCACAATGACAAAAGCCAAGGGGGAGGCTGTGGAGAGGGTTCAAGGGGCCAGCGTTCCCTCATGGCCCATGGGGCCCGTAAGTGATAACCGTCCATTCATCTACAACAGCTCTGAGCCACCTGCTCTAGGCCCTGGGGACAGGCCCTAAAGAGAAGGAAAACCATGCCCTCGGAAGTGACATTTTAGGGGGAGAGAATGAGGACCCACAGCAGAGTCTACGTGGCTTCGAGGTGGTAAGTGCTACACTGAACAGTAGCGCAGATCAGGCCAGGACGGGGGCCAAGATGCACAGAGACTGAGCCTGCAGGCCCAGGGTGGTGGGGGTAGGTGGGGAGGAGAAGGTGGCGGTGGAAGAGGCCAGCAAGGGCCGGGGCTCCCCTCCTGGACGAGGCAGCCACACTTCCTGCTCTTTCTTTACCTTCCTGGGTCTGTGCTTTGGGGAAGGAAAGGCCTGCTCAGTGCAGGCCAGCAGCCTGCCTGCACCCCTGCCTCGCCCACCAGGCACTCACATGGGTCAGGACCGAGGAAATCAGGAAGCTGGGACTGTAGCCGGCTGGTCCGCCACTGCCGCTCCGCCTGTCTGGGTCCCTGATCTAAGCTCAGGGTGGGGCACCCCTCCGTCCTCCTGTCTTTGTGGTGCCCTGCAGGGAGGCCCTCCGAGTGAATGAAGCATTGGGGGGAGGGCAACTTGCATTCTGTGGAGACCCCAGGGCGCTCCTGCACTCCTGCTGCACAAGGCCAGACAGTCACAAAACCTCCCTGGGACTAGGGGACGAGCTGGCTGTCCCCACTTGCCCTTAGCAGTCACTCCCGATAGCCTCAGGGCCCCCCTTTCTCCCCCTCCGCGCTGCCCAGTCAGTTCAGTCAGAGCCCCCTCAGGAAGCCATGTGTGCCGGGCCGGACCGACCCCTTTGGAGAGTCACTGGGACTTGTGTTAAGAGGCAGACAGCCCTCTGTAGACCCCGCTGTCTAAATCCTGAGGCCCTGCAGCTGAAAAACAAACAGCAGGATGGGGGCGGAGGAGGGGGCTGGCTGGCTGGGCAGGGTCTGAACGGGCTGCCCTGGCCCTCTGACTGCCACTTCTACTGTTCGGCTCGCCGGTCTGTCCACAGCGCTCACGCCGGATTTTAAGCTACGTTCTCTAAACCCAACAGCATCACCTGTCAGCACACAGGGTCCCCAGCTTCCCTGACGCTGGTCTGCACGCAGCACCCTTGCAAACAGGAGGAGAAAGGGTCCCTGCTTCTCCCTGCTTTGCGTTGCTGGGATTGGGCTCAGTGCCCACCCTGCGCCAGGCTCATCGCTCCTCCGTTAGAGGACGAGACGGAAGGTCAGGGAGGTGCGGGGCTCGCCCGGGACCAGCCTGTCTGTAGCACCTCGTCCTCTCACTCTGACCTGGCACCAGCACCGATGTGAATTACGGCTCCAGGCGTGATGTGAGGACGGGCCGGAGATGATCTATCTAGAGCTGCCTCTTTCTGGTGGAGACAGAGGAGGCCGACTTCAGTGAACGATGGATTCTGCAGACCAGGGACCCCAGGCCTCAGGGACCCCTCGTGAGGAAATTCACCCTGGAATAAAGTGACTAAACAACAAGCTCTGTGCTGCGGGCCGAGCCTGGGCACCTCTCCAGAGACCTCACTCGGCAGCCCTGCTGTGCAGAGGTCTCCAAGCCACTCCTCTCCTGGGGCTGCAGACCTGCAGGACAGCAGCCAGCACAGGAGCCCCGCCCCCACAGGAGCCCTGCCCCACCTGGAGCCCATCCCCCAACCGGAGCCCCGCCCCCCACAGGAGCCCGCCCCCACCTGGAGCCCAGCCCCCATCTGAAGTCCAGCGCCCACAGAAGCCCAGCCCAGGTGCTTCCTGGGCTCTCCCACTTCGCATTCCCATGCTGTATAGGTTACAGCGTGAGTCAGTGACAGAGTAGGGTCTCGTTCAAGCCCTGTGCTTCCTGCCGGCCCCACGGGGATGTGTCACTCCGGCAGCCTCTCCGTGCAGTCAGCCCATCACCACCTCAGAGCCCTGCCTTCACCTGCCCCAGGCACCTGTCCCCACCAGTACATGGGACACGGAGGCTGGGATGGGACTGCTGCACAGCAGCTCACCACGTGCCGGGGGCAGGGGCAGCGTCTGGCCAGGTCGCTCCCCTCCTTCTGCACTCTGCTCTGCAGTGCCCGCTCTGCCCCACCTCGTATCCACTCGGCCTCCCTGCCCCGCTGACCGCAGGGCAGTGCTGGGAAAGAACCCCCTGCTGAAAAGAGGGGCCGGTGGGGAGGCTGACACGGAGCCCCCAGCTGGGCCATCCATTGGGACCTTGAAAGCCAGCAGTCAGCTGCACAACAGCCCCAAGACATCCACGTGCTCACCCCAGTGGATGCGCCCCTCACGCGGCAAAGGGGACTCTGCAGGGGTCTGGAGAAGGTGCGGTTGCCCTGGACACTGGGTGGGCCCGACATGGCCACAGGGTCCTCATGTAGAGGGAGATCTGGCCACAGAAGAGGCAGCGGTCACGAGAATACAGAAGCAGAGGCGGGGGTGATGCAGCCACAAGGCAGGGCACACAGGCACCTGCAGCAGCTGGAAGAGGCGGGAGCGGATTCCGCCCCGCAGCCTCCAGACAGAATCAGGCCTGCGGCGCCTGGCCCTTAACCCTGCGAGCCTCACTTGGACCTGGCCTTCCAGAACCGAGAGTACACTTGTGCTGTGCGAAGCCCCAGTGGCGACCCTCTGCTCCAGCAGTAACAGGAAGCTCGCCGCTGGGACTCTGCACCCCAGAGAAGGGACCTAGCCCGCGGAGGCCCGGAGCCCGCGACGCCGAGAGCCCGGCCCTGACTCACCAGCTGAGCGCTGAACTCGGGCAGCATCACGCAGGTGGCGCCCACCCAGAGCGGACAGAGCAGCTTGTTGACCACGCCGTGGACATGGTGCAGCGGGAGGACGTGGAGGATCACGTCGTCCTTTGTCCAGGCCCATTTGCGGACCAGCCCCGTCACCTGGAGAACGGCAGCACAGCCTCAGAATAGGACGGCGCACACAGCCGGCCGCGCCAGCCGAAAAGGCGGGGGAGACGGCCGCTGCCCCGCCCTTGACGGCATGGGAGGACATGGTAACAGAATGACCTGGGGTCTGACCGCGGGGCCGTCTGTCCACCACTTACCCTCCTGCTAGAGAACAGGGCCGCATGTAGTCAGGGGCTTCAGCCAGTTTGAAAGGGCCTTTGATTTGGGGTCAAAGGCCTCTGCAGACGCTGGGCAGCTCTCCCCTCAGGCGGCTCCGACAGGCCAGGCTGGAACCCGGCTGTCTGTCTGAGCCACGTCTGTTCTGGCACCATCCTCGCCCCGGCTGAGCCAAAAAGTCCCCGATCACTGCCGAGCCTGCCTGGTGCATGCCGCGGTGACGGCCATGTGCGAACACAAGTGAGATGCCCACCCCGCAGAGATACTGGTCCAGAGATGGCCTCTCCAGACAAAAAGCACGTCTCCTCCGCGGAGACAGAGACGACGTGTAATCACGCCTTGCCTGCAGCCGGCCCGACTCAGTTCATGCTGACTTATGGACTGAATTAGCCTGAGTTGATGGCGTTGACCTCTGACCTCCCTCTGTGGGTTTGAACTTCTCTCTTATTTTCCCACTCCTGCTGTGTAAAAGTCTTCACTGTACGTGCAAATGCTTTTTGGAAGCAAGAAGAGTATAAACTGCAGATAGATACAGCGGCTGGGGAGTTTCACAGAAATGGTAACTGAGGCCACGGAACACAAGCTAACACCTACGATGTGGCGCACACGAGTTCCTGCTTCTCGTTTCCCAAACCAGCCGCACTTAGGTGCTGACGGCACATCTGGATAATTGCTTTGGGGCTGGTTTCCTTTAAAACCTCAGCGTCACATAGAGTGGCCCGTTCCATGCTCCACACGCCACGGCTCTGGAGGAGCCCGAGGGGGCCTGTTACCCCCCGGCACCTGGGCACTGCACCCCCTACACCGCCAGTGGGGCTGCCGGTCACGCGGCCCCGGGGGTGGGACGATGAGAGCTGTGGCTGGCCCTGCAGAATGAACAGAAGGCCGCCTGCCGTGACTGCTGCTGGGACTGGCCTGCGGGGACACAGCTTGCACCTCCCAACCGTGGCGGCCCCAGAAGCACTCACCACGGCCCTGATGTTCTGATGCGTGCTCAGGACGCCCTTGGGTCTCCCCGTGGTCCCGCTGGTGTAGATGATCATGGCGCCCCGGTCTCTCCAGTCCCACTCTGGCAGCCGGCCTTCCCCGGGGTCCTCGGCTGCCCCGTGGTAGACTGCGGGCGGGAGAGGCAGGAGCGGGACCCCCAGCTTCTGGACCACCGGGCTCAGGAGCTCCACGTGCTCCGGGCCGGCGAGGACCACGGAGCTGCGCGAGTCCCGGATGAAGTACTCCAGCTGAGCCTGGGGGTGCTTCCTGCAGAGGGGGACGGCGATGCCGCCGCTCATCCACGTGGCCCACTGCGCCACCACGAAGGAGACGTCATTGCTGCACAGGAGGGACACCCTCTCCTCCCGCAGGTCCCTGTCGGCACAGCCACGGAGCCGGCAGATCTCCCGGGACAGGCAGAGGCTGCGGGAGTAGAGGTCCTTGTACGTGTGGCTGCCGTGCTGGTCGACGAGGGCGATCCTGTCCCCGAAGCCCAGGGCGCGGCGGAAGCCCAGCGTGCTGCTGTCGGAGCGCGCGGCCGGGGCCGTGTGCAGGGCGCCGCGTCCTCTGCACCTCCGGGGGGCTGGCCACCAACACGGCCCAGGCCAGGCCCAGGCCAGGCGCCGGAGGGACATCACCACGCGGGGCAGCGTCGCAGCAGCAGACACAAAGTGCCGGTACCTGGCGGGAAGAGAGGGCACTGCGGTCACTGCCCTGTGCTGCCGGACCCCCACGGCGGCCGGAGAGGTGGCCTCACTTCCAATCACGGGCGGACATCCCGAGACCGGAAATGCTAACGATCTCACAACACACACCTTTGGAACTTAAATGACCAAAGTTTCAGCTTTTTATTCAATCTCATTGCTTTAAAGGTTTTAAAAACATGCAAGATTCTAAAACAATGAACTAAACTAGGGGAAGCCAAGGAGAAACAAACAGAACTCGATGCACTTCAGGTAAACTCTGAATAACGGTTTTCAAACACCTGAACCCGGAGAAGTACGAGCCGAGAGAAGTATGTGCCAAGGTCCCTTGGACAGCACGGTGTGCACGACGCGGGTCCACGTACACGTGGCTTGTTTTCACTAATCTGCACTGAGGCACTTACACGAGTGTGAATACGGAGGGCGGGGGTGTGCAGGAAGGGCCGGCTGTGAAGTCACTCGGATTTTCGGCTGTGGGGTCGCCCCTAACGCCCACCCGACCCCCGCCTGGTTCAAGGGCTGGCTGTGTTCCCTCCCCGCCAGCAGCGGGGCCTGGAAATTCCGGCGAGCGGAGCACAGGCACTGGGCTCGCTTCTGCTCTGGAACACGTGCCGAGCCATGGACTCCTAGGAACCTGTCTAAAATAGAGCAGAGACGCAAACAGGGCAGGTTCACATGTCTGCAAAGCGTCACTCTGTTTTTTAAGCCAAAACATAACTCTTCCCTCTCTTCCCCACAGCCTAACTACTAAACAATGACCAAAACAGTCCGTCCACCAGGAGGAGGGCTCCCCAGGAAGGCTGTGAGCCACGACCCGCACCTGGAATTCTCCAGTGTGCTCTAGAGGAGGCGGCCTGGGAAAGGGGGGCCGGGCGTACCCCCTCCACGCTGCCACCCCTCCACTCGAGAGGTCAGGAGCCCTCCTGACCCCCAGAACCACGGAAGACGGTTCCTTCCCAGCGCCAGGGCGGCCAGCAAGGTCCACGGGCCCCCACCTGCCCTGGCTCGGCGTCCCCACTGCCGTGCCCTCCCCACTGCAGCCTCTGCCACCTCTGCTCCGCCTGGGCGCTCTCAGCCAGAGCAGCATCCCTGACGGGGAGCTGACGGGTGCACCAGCTCCCCCGGTTGTTCCTGAAGGATTTTTAATGAGTATTATTTGGTAACAGACTTAATATATTACGTGTGTTTCCACCTTCGACCACCCTGTTTAATCAGCAAGGCAAGCACTGTTAACCCTATCTCACCCACGAGAAAATTCAAAGTCCCCCCTCCTAAATCACAGCCAGGAGCCCAGCCGGAGCCTTCCCACCCGCAGCCATCGTTCCCCACCAGAGTCACCACGCCAGACGCCCACGGCCACCCTGGCCCACGACAGCACAAGGAAATGGCCTGATGCTGGCTATGCCGTGGCGGGGGGGGGGGGCGGGGGCGTGTCTCTCCCTGTTACTGGGGCGGGGGCTGGGGGGGGCAGACTTCACAGGGACCCTAGAGAGCACTTCTGAGTGTCAGAGGCTGATGAGGACGCCTCCAAGGCATTGTCCAACAACATCATAAAATAAAACTTGTAACTCTCGTTCCCGTTCCAGCGGGCCCAGCAAAGCAGGGAAGGTGGGGACTGGCGGGCGGGCAGCCCCGCACCTGCTGCCAGGAGGCTGCTTCTCCCGGGCTCAGCGCATCCTCTCCCCGACAAGCCTCACTCTTCCGTCTCCTTCATTAACTTGCTACGGGGGAAAACAAATGTGCTATGTTTGTTACATGTACCAAACAGTTTTGTTCTCGGTTGTTAATTTAAAAAACAGACTACACACAACACTTTATAATTACCTAACAAAACAAACGGCCCACAGCAGTAAAGGTCAGGACTGAGCTCTCCTCTGTCCTGAGATCCTCCGCATGCTGGCTGCCCCGGGTGGCAAGGGCTCTGACACAAGGTCTCCCAGCCTCCCGGCCCAGCAGGCGGAAACCTGGCACCAGAGAGATGCCCGCCTGCCTGACCCTCCTGCCTGCAGGGGCCTCGGCGGCCCCATCTCCTCCCCAACGGCTGCTCCGAGGTCCTATGGAAACACTCCCAAAAGCTCCAGGCCTCCCCCACCGGTAGGCTCTCCAGTACACGTGGCCCACACCCCTTCCAGATGAAGGAGGCCAGAGTGTCTTGTGACGTCCTGGGCTCTGTCCTCTACGCAAGGTTCAGAGGCGGGCTCGCAGTTGGTTTCACACCTCTGGATTTCTGTTACTATAAAGAAACCTGACAAATTGTAAGAAAACAGCTGGGCTTGACCAGAGAAAATAAGAAATGTAATAAACATGTGAGATGTGCCAGTTTCAGAAAGAAAATGAGCTAGTGTGGGATTCCCTGGTGGAGCAGTGGTTGGGAGTCCGCCTGCCGATGCAGGGGACACGGGTTCGTGCCCCGGTCCGGGAAGATCCCACATGCCGCAGAGCGGCTGGGCCCGTGAGCCATGGCCGCTGCGCCTGCGCGTCCGGAGCCTGTGCTCTGCAACGGGAGAGGCCACAACAGTGAGAGGCCCGCGTACCGCAAAAAAAAAAAAAAAGAAAAGAAAAGAAAAGAAAATGAGCTAGTGAGAAGCAAACCAGGGGCTTTAAGCGCTTCCTCTTCTCACTTCTAGCAAATTCTTCTCTATTTGCTTTACAGACAGGAGAAACTAAAACAAAGAGAATCTATAAACAGAAAACCTACCGCACAACGTTTCTGGGTTACGGCCCGAGGCCTGAGTCTTGTTGGTGACCACGCAAGACAGATGTTCGGGGGTGCCCGCTGAAGTGACAGCATTTTCTGGGGTGTTTAGGAGCACAGCACTCAGGCACTGGGTGCCGTGGAGGACAGACAGACGGACAGCCAGGAGTGGCTGCTGCTCCCACCCCTCTGCCTGGCAGGCCTCACAGAGCTTCACAGGCAATGTCACAGCTGCTGCCGGCGACACCCACCGGCTCAGCCTTCCTCTGTCCAGACACCCCGTGAGGGGCCTAGGAAGGGCAAGCTTTCTGCCTGCTCCCCCTGGGGCCCCAGGGACTGGACCACACTGAGGGGGGCCAGTCAGAGAGAAGCTGGGGTCTGAGAACTTGAAATGAAAACTGGAAGACAGGCTGACCGCCACTTCCCCTCCCTCCCTGGCCAGGGGTGGGAGGGCTAGCTGACTTCTGACTCCACAGCAGCAAATCCACAGTGGGCTGGGGACGGATACCGGGGGCAGGCAGTCAGAGCAGCACCTCCAAGAAAAACAGAGAGGTGAAGCCACCTGCCCAAGGCCACAGAGCAACTGGAGAAACAGCATCGAGACCCAGGCCCGGCTGGCTGCAGCACACCGACCCACTCTGAGACACCACAGGTGGTGAGGAAGGCCCTGGGCAGGGAAGGCCAAGTCCGTGCTGGGAGCTGCCCCAAGAGACACCACACATTAACTGGGCGGCACCCCCAGCCTAGTGACGGCTCAGCCGTCCAAAGAGGGCACTCAGCAGTCCCTTCTAGATGCGACATGAAAACAGGAAATGCAAGCCCTCTGTTCCCACGGTTTTGTTTTTTAAATGTATCCTAAGGAAATAATCAGCCGTGTACACAAAGGTTCACTGTGGGGTGTTCACTGCAGGGTTAATTCTGATATTGAAAAACCATGGCTAAGCCAGGTGGTCCGGAAGGTCTGAGGAGGCCAGGGCACACACACGCGTGTGGGGCTGGGCCACGGCCCGACTGCACCCGCCCCCGCAGCGCTGCTCAGGGGAGGGACGTCCCTCCAGAGACAGGAAGGTGAGCCTCCAGGTGGACACGAGGCAGCAGGGCCACAGGTGGCTTTCGTGTTCTTCTTAGCGCTGCTCAATTTGCTCCAGATTTTCTGCAATGAGCACGTACGACTTTTGTAATCAGATTTTAAAAGTCTAATAAATGACATTTATATTTTCAAATGGAGGTATTTCAACCTCAGCATTAACATTTTCTTTGGTACAAAAAAGGAAAAGGAAAAAAAATAGAAAAAAAGAGGAAAATATTAAAATTATTTGTTCTGGATGGTGGACCTACAGGGTATCTGTAATTTTCTGTAGCTCTTTAATGTCTCAAAACGACAGAGGCAAATAAAAATGAGATAGCCTTCTTCTCGCAATTAAACCTAGTGGTTCACGGAAGGCTCATGGGGACAATGATGAAGTCCTCACAGAAGCAGCTGGAACGCCCGCTGCGCTGGCCCTCAGAGCACCGCAGGCCTGGCGTCCGGCAGCAGTGACCTGGCCCCAGTGTCCCAGTGCTGGGAGGTGGCAAGACCACCCGGCTCCGCGTGGGGACGGGTGTCCCGAGGCAGGGTGGGGCAGGTGGCTGGAGCTCGGGGGACGGGGAGCCTGCCAGGTGACCTGCAGGGAGGGAGGCTCAGGGACACGGAGCTGTGCTCACACGGGGGTGTCTGTGGAACAGACGCTGAGGAGGGGCCCTGCCTGCTCACCACGGAGCCTACAACCCAAATGACTTTTAACTGGGTAAACGCTGCCAGAGCGGCCTCCAGAGAAGCTGCACTAATTTTTTCTCCCACTGAACACGTGGGAACATGGGGCCACCCCTTCGAAACAGCTTTTAGGTGCTCCCGAAACCACCCATCATCGAGCCATTCAATACAGAGCTAAAATCTCCAAGGTCAAGGGGAGCAAGGCCCTGCCTTGAACAAGCAGAAAGAACGAGGTCAGGTCAGATGACTGTGTCCTGAGCAGGTCCAGGTGCAGAAAGGCCAACAGCTACCTCAGGAAAAGAGGCCACGCCTTCCAACCACCAGCCCCCTTGGCCACGGGGCCCCCCATCACTGCCGGTGGCACAGCCTGGAGTGATGTTGCCGCCCAGTAAATGCAGTTCGGCCACGGATTTCTCCCCATCTCGATTAACCGACGTCATGAGGTCAGCACCACCGTGCAGCAATGTCAAAAAATCCCGGCCAAGAACACGGAAACCTGAATTCTGGAGAACCGGACGCCTTCTCCCGGGCAGGCCACGCCACGCTCAGCTCCCTCCGGGAGGCCGGAGCCCAGGCAGAGACCCAGCAGAAGCCACTCAGTGCTCTGACCATCAGGTTCCCAGGCCAGACCACTTAGGTTACTTAGGGTAACCACGGCCCTCTCAGGACACACACCCAACGCCGGGAAGATGACATCTGTCACGTCCTAACCGGGGTGCTGGTTGACAGCACAGATTCTAGAGTCAAAACAGGCCCAGCCTGGAACGTTCACTGGTTTTTCCGAGTTTTCCTCAGCCGTCTAAGCCTTCGGCTCCTGTGAGAACCGCCCAGCACACACAGTGGGAAGCACACGGCCCAGCCAC
This sequence comes from Globicephala melas, assembly GCF_963455315.2. NCBI lineage: Eukaryota > Metazoa > Chordata > Mammalia > Artiodactyla > Delphinidae > Globicephala > Globicephala melas. The sequence goes on along the minus strand of NC_083332.1, from coordinate 62,145,171 downwards.
GCTCAGCCCCATGCTCACCACGGAGCCATGTGACAAAAATTACGCGATAAGAACGATACTTGCATTCAAATGAAGGCGGCTGGTTTCGAAATGAATCAAATGGCACCTGACGGCTCACCACCACCTGCCGCCAAGCCCGCCCGCTGTCTGCGGACTCGGGGAAGGTGCGCGGCTGGGGAGGGGCCCGCACCCTCCCTCTGCGCCGGACACTTGTCTCAGCACGCTGCCTGTGGTCTGGGGAGCCGCTTTCAAAGTTACATTTTTAAGTAACACTCACACTGCATTCAAATCAAAAACACCAAAAGGGAAAAGCAAACGCTTAAACCCATCTCCATATTAGGACGTAAAATACTATTTTAAAGATGCCATCTGGAGGGATGAAGCTTACAATCTTGGGCCGTGGCTTAATCCACAGATGCCGTCTGCCTTGAAGAGCGGCTCTGGGACATGGGGTGGGGGCACAATAGGGACTGAGGAAAGCTCGCTAGACTCGCTGGGCTTTCACGTTTCACATCAGAACCTCCGGGGGCCCCCTGAAGCCTGCTGGGGATGTCTGTGTTCCTGGGCCCAGCACCGGTGCCCCCTACCCCCACCTGTCCCTGCCTAGGTCTCCAAACATGCCCCTCCTCGGGATGGAAGCCTACAAACTCCCCAAACACGGGATTCCTGTTCCCACCTCCAATTGTCATCCTTCCCCCTTTTGGCAAACTCCTAAGCATCCTTCAAAGCCCCGCTGAGTATCACCTCCTCTTTAGTGCACAAAGCAAACAAAGAAAGTGCGGGGGGAGGGGCGTGGTGCTTCAAGGAGGATTCCTGCGGCCCAATGAGGCCGGAAATGGATTTGTTTCCGACAAGGCGATCAACTTCCCTCCAACTATGGCTGAACGTGGACTTGACTCACTCCTACACCCCGGGGGCCTGGACGTCGCCGCCAGCGCCGCGAAGGGAAGGCAGGGTCCCCACTTGACGCAGCCCCTGCAAGGGAGGGGGCGGGGCGGGACGCGGGGTGGAGGAGCGGGGGTGAGGGGTGAGGGGGCGGCCTCTACCTCCGCAGGCCGGACTCGCGCTCCTCCTCCTTGCCGGGTCGGAACCGGAACCGGAACCGCGGCTGCGCGCGCACCCCGCGTCCGGCGCCCAAGCGCGTCCCCCGGCGCGCCACCGCGCCGCGGGTTCCGGGCGCGAACGTTCCCCACGACCGGTCGTCGCGGCCCCGGGGCCCGGGCGGCTGCGTGTTCACCGCTCCCATCCCGAAGCGGGTTGGGAACCGGGCGCCTCAGGTGTTCTAACTCCCAGTTGGGCGGAGCCGGGCACAAGCCCGCTCGGCCGAAACGTGAGATTTCTCTGAAGTAACAAATCGACCCCGGACACACGGTTCGGGCCAGCGCGTTTCCCGCCCGCCTCCCGGGGCGCCGCGAGCCGGGCCGAACCCGGGCTGGGCCGCCGCCCCACCGCCCTCGGTGTCGGCCGTGAACTTCCGGGGGGGCTGAGGACGCGGAGCCCGAGGGAAGAGGGGCCGGAAATCTCCGAGGAGCAGCAAAACGACTGAGATGGAAAAAAGATGAGAAGATCCCTGGGCCCTCCGTTCGGTCCAGTAAGAAAAGTATAATAGTTTCAGGAAGGGACCGCAGACAAGACAGGGGGGGAATCATCGAAGAAATTCAAGAAAATCAGAACTTCCCTGTTGCAGTGACTGGCAGGGGCCCACAGCACTTGGCAAACAGCGGGGGTGTTCCCGAGCGTGGGTGTGGGGACGCCCCTAAGCGCCCACCTGACCAGACATCCACCTGAACGTGGGCTCTTCTCTGCTATGGTCTGAATATCTGTGTCCTCCAAAAGTCCGTTGTTGAAGCCCTGACTCCGCCAATGTGATGGTGTTAGAAGGGGGGCCTTCTAACCTCACGAGGTCATGAGGGCAGAGATTCCATGAATGGGATTAGTGTTCTTAGAAAAGAGACCCCACAAGGCTCCCCGCCTCCCCTTCTCCAGGTGAGGACACAGCGAGAAGACGCGGCCCATGAACCAGAACGGGGGCCCTCACCAGACACAGACTCTCTTGATCTTGGATTTCCAGCCTCCAGAACTGTGAGAACTCAAGCCCCCCAGTCTGTGGCATCTGTTACAGCAGCCCAGATGGACTCCGACTCACCCCTGAGGTTGTCCGTCAGCGTTCCGATCCCATCCATCATTCCTGGGCTCAGTCGTGCAGACTCCCCTCCTTGCTTCCTGCCTTACCTCACATCCAGTCCTGCTGGTTTCTCCTTCAGCATCTTTCAGAAACCAGCCACTTCCCACCATCACCACTGCAACCAGGGGGCGGTGGGGAGGGTGCTGGGAAACCATGGTCTCACACCCTGATTACTAAAATAGCCTCCTCCTGGCTTCCCTGCTTGCACCTCCCTGCCCCGTCAGTCTGTCCCCAGCACGGCAGCTGGGTGGCCCAGTGACCACTCTTGTCACATCCTAGCATCCTGGACTCTGGGGTCCCCCACCTGGCAGACGGGAGCAGTCATCCTGAGGAAGATGAAACTGGGGGAATAACTGTTGTGTTTGCTCTATTGAGAGGAGATTTGAACCACTGAGGGAGAGTTTGGGGCTAGAAGAAGGATAAATACCTAGAAAACTGATCAAGAGGAAAATAGGTGAGGGACTTCCCTGGTGGTCCAGTGGGTAAGACTACGCGTTCCTAACGCAGGGGGCCCAGGTTCCATCCTTGGTTGGGGAACTAGATCCCACATGCCGCAACTAAGGGTTTGTATGCCGTGACTAAAGATCCCATGTGCTGCAACTAAGACCCTGCGCAGCCTAAATAAATACATAAATATTTTTAAAAAGAGAGAAAAATAGGCGATAGTTAAATACTGGGAGAACAGCAGCAAAGGCAAAGTATCGCGTGGCTCTAGGACGCTCGGCTCAGACAAGCATTTACAGAATTGCAATAATGTAAACACTTACAATGCGGACATTGACGTTGGTCTAACGAATTTAGGCAGTCTCCCTCTCCCCCCCCCGTCCCCCTCTACCTCCCTCTCTCCCCATCCTTCTCTCTCCCCCCTCTCCTCTCTCCCTCCCTCTCCCCTTCTCTCCCTCTCCCCTGCTCTCCCTCTCCCCCTCCCTCCCTCTCCCTCCCTCCTTCTCTCTCCCTCCCTCTCCCTCTCTCTCCATCTCTCCCCCTTTCTCCCTCTCTCCCTCTCTTGGGCAGGGATGGGGGCACAGGAAGGGTGTGGCGTGGAGAGAGACGCTGAGGCTGGGTGTCCATCACAGGAGCAAAGAGCGCCGGGGTGGACACGTGGAGGTAAATATCAAAGGAATTGAAAGCCGTCTCTGGTGATTGGGAAGGGAAGGGGGGTTCCTTAAACTGTGTGGCTGGATAACTGTGTGTACCTGTGATAAAGATAAAAGTTAAACTAGACTATAAAGTAAGTTTTAAAGGGGGAGGAGACAGGAAACACCTCAAGGATGTCCACGTGGATGTGGCTCCTCTCCACCTGCAGGCAGCCCCTGCCCATCACTGAGTCTCCTTGGCTGCTGTCTCGCCTCTGGTCCCAAACACTCCAAGGATTCCCAGGGGTTTGCTTTCCACCAGGCACACAATGGGAACAGCAGCCTGATCAGCAGCCGTGGCAAATCCTAATCATGGCGCCACCACCTCTGCTGAATAACCCAGGACCCTACGGCCTCCCGCAGCTCACGACAGGCAGCTGGGTGTTGGTGCAGGTGCCGACGTGTCCCCAGGTGTGTTGCAGGCACCGGAGATGTAAACACAGCCCCTGCCCTCCGGTCACTTATGTGCTCGTGGGGGAGAAGGCAAGGGAATAGTTAGACAAGTCATATGCCATTGATGACATTATAGACTGAAGTTTTTGTCCCGCCCCCCCCCCACCAAATTCACATGTTGAAACCCTGCCCCTAATGTGATGGTGTTAAGAAGTGGGGTCTAGTGAGACAATCAGGGTTATATGAGGTGATGAGGGTGGAGCCCCCAGGATGGGATTAGTGCCCTTACGAGTCACGAGAGAGCCTGCTCCCCTCTCTGCTCTCCGGCCAGTGAGGACACAGTGAGAGGATGGCTGTCTAAAGGCCAGGCAGTGGGCTCTCATCAGACACATCCAGCCCCCAGACGTGTGAGAAAGAGGCACGTGTCGTTCAAGCTGTCCAAGCCGAGACAGACAAGTGGTCTGGAGGAAGATCGAGCCAGGCCAGGTGATGGGGGCCCTCAGAGGGCTGCGTGGAGCCAGTGTCCGAGGCTGGCTCTGACCACAGGAAGTGAGGAGACCGAGGCTCCGAGTGCCTGTCGCTCTGACAAAGTGACAGAGCAGGGTTTGAACCCGGAGCTCTGCTCCCTGCTCCCTGCCTCGTGCCCCTCACCTTTTCATGGCTCTGAGATTCTTGAGCGAACAAGCAGACATGTGTGTCCTCGTGCTTAAGACCAAAACTCTTCCCCACACAAAGCCAGATAGCTCCTTCCGACAAGAATAAATGGTCTCCACGGCGACATCCTCAGAGGTGTTCCTAGCAGTGTTGCTGTTGTAGCCAGGAAACAACCTAAGTGCTGCTCGGTGGGGGCTGAGTTAGGACAGAGGAAATAGCGAGATCACAGGGCCCCACGAAGTACAGTAGTGAAGCTGTATAGAAACAGTAGAGGGCTTCCCTGGTGGCGCAGTGGTTGAGAGTCCGCCTGCCAATGCAGGGGACGCGGGTTCGTGCCCCGGTCCAGGAAGATCCCGCATGCCGCGGAGTGGCTGGGCCCGTGAGCCATGGCCGCTGGGCCTGCGCGTACGGAGCCTGTGCTCTGCAACGGGAGAGGCCGCAACAGTGAGAGGCCCGCGTACTGCCAAAAAAAAAAAAAAAAAAAGAAAAGAAACACTGGAATTGCTCATAGCAGTCTACGGTTGAATAAAAACAGCATAAATAATTTCCTAGATCCTCCCACTGGAAAACTGGAACACAAAGGCACGTGCACTAGGATTTCCCGCTGTGCACTCAGACAAGCTCTGAAGGATGGGACAGCACCCAGGAGGGAGGCACCTGTCCTCTGAAGAGACGGGCTCCTGAGATCACCACCGCTTAGGTCTCCCATGGCCACGGGTACGGTCAGGAGGGAGCGGCCCTGCGTGCAAAGTGCTGGGGCCGCCTGGCACGGCAGGCCCTAGAGCCGGGAGGCCACAGGAGGCGAGTGCCTCCCTGCTCCTGGGGCATCCGGGGGAGCCCTGCTGTTCCGGACCTCAGCTGCCCTTGGATCTGACCCTGGGAGGAGAGCCGTCCCCGGGAGGGGGTCTGGGGGCGGGGATGGCCTCAGCAGGGCTGTGGGACGCTGGGGTCCACGTGCTCCTGTCTATGAAATGGGCAATGACAGCTCCCACCGCGGTTCCCAGCTTAATCCCACTGGGAAGGTCAAAGAGCCGGGACACTTAAAGCTGTTCATAAATATTAGCTGCGGTCACTACTGTCATCCTCAGCATCTTTATCGCCCGCCCCTCAACAGAGACCCTGAGCAGGTGCTCCGTCAGCGGAAGTGGAATGAATGGGCGGCTTCTCCCGCAGGCAGATAAGAGCCTCCCCACCTGACAACTTGCCCTGAGGCCCCCTGTCCACTCCCAACCCCCAGCCTTTCCCAGGGGAAGCCCTTCCAGCTGGAGCACCCAGGGGCCGCAGGAGACCAGGTAGGAATCTTTCCCCTCACTGATTCTGTTCACACCTCTAGCTTGATGAGCCCAAGCTGCTGGGGGCGCCTGGGTCACACCTTTTCACTTGATTAAAGCAAAACACAGATGCACTGGCAGCAGCGTCCTCGAGAGCACGGAGCTTCCCACCTCACAGGGACGGCTGCTACACGAAGAAGGGGCTCAAGGGCACCGAGTCAGCCCCGGGAGCACTTATGCAGGACGTGCCAGTCAGAGCTGGGGTTAGGGTCAGGCAGCACTTGGGTTCCGCCCTGCCTTTGGCCACCAGCCTCCACGACGGAGGTCCAGCCCCACTGTGCCCGCCTCCTGTGTCCGTGCCCACGTACAGTCCCATCCCAGCTGAAGAGGCTGACCTGGGCAGGAATGTGAGTGACTCTGGGCAAGGTCGTGACCAGCACTGAGCTTCCTCCTGCCTCTCTGATTGCTCACCCCGGGGGGAGCCACGTTGTGAGGGCACTCAGGCAGCCCCGGGGAGAGGCCACACGGGAGGAGCTGAGGCCTCCTGCCCACAGCCAGGGGAGGAGCCTCCTTGGAGGCGGGTGGAGCCTTCAGGTGAGACGGGAGCCCTGCCGACACTCCAGCTGCAGCCTCATTCGAGTCCGAGCCAGGGCCGCCAGGCCGAGCCACTTCTGGGTTCGGGACCCACAGAAACTGACATCATAAGTGTGTTGTTGTAGCTGCTAAGTTTGGAGTGATTTGAACATAGAAACAGAGAGCCAATACCCTGCTTCTGCTAGCTACAGTTGTGTGATAGCAGGCAGATTAATCTCTCTGAGTGTCAGCTTCTCACCCGAGAATAAGAATGCCTACCTCCGATGGATGTTATAAAAATTAAATAAGCTCTTGGCATTGGGCCTGGGATACAGCAAATGCTGAAAAACTAGCTGTCATCATTATTATGAAATATTTACATAAATATATCACAAGATGCGAAGGGCTCAGGAAGACCTCACTTCAAACAGGTGGGTTCAAGGAAGGCTTTGTGGAAAAGTAATGTTTGACTTGGTCCTTGAAGGAGAAGCAGGATCTGGACCCGAGGAGATGGCGGGAAGGGCAGGAGGGTCCCTGTGGGCAGTTCACGCTCAGCGTAAACTCGGGCAACAGGAGGTGAGACTGTGAAGGCTGGCTGGGGTCAGATTGGGCTGCTGGCATTAAGGGGTCTGGAATTTACATGCTGGGAAGTGAAGCCACCGGTTCTGAGTCAGTGGAAGTGGAATGAATGGGACGGCTTCTCCCGAAGGCAGATAAGAGCCTCCCCACCTGACAACTTGCCCTGAGGCCCCCTGTCCACAGGAGCGAGAACGCCAGGCACGGCCCCCCAGCACACAGGAGCCCTTCGGAAGAGGTGCTGAATGAATTGAATTCTCCCCGACCCCCAAAGCATCCCCTCTTGGATTCCGGCAGGAGCAAATATTAAAGAGGGTGCCTGGGGCTGGAAGGAACGGTTGTCAGGCTGCTGCTGCAACTGATCGTTTTCTCCCAAGCCCAGGATCCAGCTCTGTCTGCTGTCTGACAAACGTTTCCACTCGACCTCCGTTCTTCCCTCTGAACCCTGAGTTTGTTCATGTTCCCAACTTCCCTGCGGGTCATGTGGGGAAGAGAGGTGGGTCCCAGACCTCCAGCCCCAGAGGGCAGATCATGATTGGCCTAAACCAGCCACAGGGGTCTCATCCCCTTGCCAGAGAGTCTGGCCCAAGGATGTAGGATGTGAGAGCAAGTCTGGGCAGGTTCTCCTCACGAAGGAAACAAGATGCGTTGGAAGAAGCAGCCCCTCTTTTCTCCTGGCGGACGCTGTGTCTGTGTGTGATGTCTGGAATTGCCACAGCCATCCTGTAACCATGAGGAGTGCCATCCTGAGAGTGAGCCAGTGGGAAGCCAGGCGGACAGAGCCTGAGTCCAGGGCGATATCCAGAGCCACTGCGCTGACATGTGGAGCCCTCCTGCCTCCAGACTTCTGCTTGGGTGAGCCTAGGATTCTCCTTCCTCTCTGATCATGTTGAGTTTGGGTTTTCACACTGCAGGTGCCAGAGGAAGGTGGGAGTGGGAGGAGGGATAGACTCATGACGAAGCAGTCAGCTAATCAGAGTCTTGTTGAGCACTGGTTAGGGAGGAAAAGGTGAAGAGGGAGAGCTAGGTCACCACACTCCAGGGGCTTCGCCACACAGCTGGGCTTCAAAACCGGCACCCGAGACCAGAGCAAGTGAGTGAGGAAGGGAGAGTCCTCAGAAGGCCAGGGCTTGGAAGTGGGGAGGCCCCTGGCTAGGGCAGGTGGACACTGCATTACACGAGGAGGCAGTGGGGTAAGGGGGCGGGCGTGAGTGTTCCCCCTGGGAGCTTGAACTGGGTCCCCTGCGCCAGCCCCCAGTCTACCCCCCAGGGCCCCAGCCCCTCCGGGGTCTGTGAGGTCAGACCCGCCGCATAACGACACTGCTGCCATCTGCCTTTGTCACAAGGTGACCTTTGCACTATGGCCTCAGCCCGGACTGTGCTCATATCACCCAGTCCTCATACCAGTGGTGTTAAATCCCAACCCCAGAGTAATCATCTTTCTAATGTCTTCTGTGGCAAAGTGGGAAGTACACATAAGCCACTTGTCTTGCTCTGGGGTTTGATTTTATGTGTCAACCTGACTGGGTTCAGGCAGGCCCAGGTGGCTGGTAGCACATTATTTCCGGGTGTGTCTGTGAAGGTGTTTCTGGAAGAGATTAGCGTTGGAGTCGAGTGAAGATCACCGTCACCAACGTGGGCGGCCGTCGTCCGATATGCTGGGGGCCCAAATGGACAAAAAGGGGAGGAAGGTCAAATTCTCTCTCTTCTTCAGCTGGACATCCATCTTCTGCTGCCCTTGGACATTGGGGCTTCCGGTTCTCAGATGCTGCTTTGGACTGAATCACCCTTGCAGACGGCGTATGGTGGGACTCCTCGGCCTCCGTGACCACGTTGCTACTTCCCATAACAAATCTCTTCTCACATGTATCTATATGTACCCTACTGGTCTGTCTCTCTGGAGAACCCTGACCGAGCACAGGGTGGTCTCAGGGAAGCTTCTCTCGGGACACCTTTTTAATGGGAAAGAATGACACAGATGGCCCGTCGTCACCCAGACTTGGGCATCTGCAGACAGTTCCTTGAAAATGAATGAAGTAAACCTGCCAGTTCAAGAAAAACACCTGACGGTATTTGTGTAAATGGTAGCAACTTGTCCTGCAATCCCACTCCTGTGCATGTATCTGGAGAAAACCATAATTCAAAAAGATACATGCACCCCAGTGTTCACTGCAGCACTGTTGACAAAACATGGACACAACCTAAGCATCCATTAACAGATGAATGGATAAAGAATATGTGGTATTTATACACACGATGGAACACTACTCAGCCATAAAAAAGAACGAAATAATGCCATTTGCAGCAACATGGATGGACCTACAGATTATCATACTGAGTGAAGTTAAGTCAGAAAGAGAAAGACGAATATCATATGATAGCACTTCTATGTAGAATATAAAAAAATGATACAAATGAACTTACTTACAAAACAGAAATAGACTCATAAACATAGAAAACAAACATGGTTACCAAAGGGAAAGGGGGGAGGGCTAAATTAGGAGGTTCGGTTTAACACACACACAATACTGTGTATGAAATAGATAACCAACGAGTACCTACTGTATAGCACAGGGCACTGTGTTCACTATCTTCTAACATAATGGAAAAGAATTTGAAAAAATATCTATACAGAGATAGACAGATAGAGGTGTGTGTGTGTATATATGTATGTATGGAACTGAACCACTGTGCCGCACACCTGGCACTAACACGACATTGTAAATCAACTCTACTCCAATTTAAACATGAGATATTTACCGGGAAGCAAACAGGGAGCATTTGAACCCACACGAGAAAGTTCTGATTTTGGAAACATTGTGCTACTTCTTTAGTCTTAGCCGCTTCCCAACACTTAAGGACATTTCTGAGAGCAGGGATAATATTAATAAATGTGAACTTTTACATAAAAAAGTGTCAATATCTGGATGCATAACTCAATGAACCAGTATTTTCCAGTGACCCACGTGGGACGTTATGAAATCATTCCTCGGGGAATGATCCACTCAGAGCGCAGAACACACCAGTAGATTTTCATGGAACAGAGTAGAAAAGGGTCGCTGAGTTGGCGTCAGACTCCACATTACAGCTAACCTTTAAGAAAACACTACTTGTTGAGTTTTGGTGTAGCATCAAAGAAAAAAACATCCCACCTTCTCTGTTAATAAAATACTCCACAACGCACACCTGTGTGAGGCCGAACCTTCTCCACCATTTCACCCAGGACAGTGTATCACAGAGACCGAGTGCAGAAGCAGACGTGAGAATCCAGCTGTCTCCTGTGAAGCCAGGCGTTACAGAAATGTGCAGAAACGTAAGATAACGCCGACAGTGTACAATAGTGAAAAATACATAATAATAAACACAAATATAAAAATATATAACAATAATTTAAAATAAATGTAAAAGTGTCTAGAATTGCTTTTTAATAATAGTAAAGATGATGTTTATTAAGGGCTAGATACTATGTTAAGTGGGGTTTTTTTAAGTTATTACTATATTTTATTAATGAAGCAAAGTGACTAATTTTTCTACAGTTACACATCTAGTAAATGACAGAGTTAGATTTTTTTTGGTTAGTTTCTGCTTTATAACAAAGTGAATCAGTTATACATATACACATATCACCATATCTCCTCCCTCTTGCGTCTCCCTCCCTCCCACCCTCCCTATCCCACCCCTCTAGGTGGTCACAAAGCACCGAGCTGATCTCCCTGTGCTATGCGGCTGCTTCCCACTAGCTATCTACCTTACGTTTGGTAGTGTATATATGTGTTTTTGAAAATATAGTTATTTTCATTAAAATGTAATTTATATTACATTTATTTATGGTGATTTTTAGTAAATTGATAAGTAAAGATTTAACTTTTTCATTTTAATTTTTAATATGGTATGTATGTATCGATAGCTAGTGCTACGTAAAGTAAAGCTTTTTGGGGCCCCTGATGATTTTTAAGGCTGTCAAGGAGCCCAAGACCCCTCAGGAGCCAGCTGGACTTGAGCAGCTCAGTGCAGGACCTGATCCCAAGCCCAGGTGCAAGGGGCAGGCTGTGCAGAGCCTCGCTGGACCCCTGCCGTCTGCCTTCTCTCACCTGTGATCCATCAGACGTCTCCCGAAGGCCTCAGCGCAGAAAGGCGTGAGCCAGGAGTCCTGGGAAGCCGAAGGACTCTGCTAGCCGGAACGTGGGTGTGCGGGAGCCTGCGAGGTAGGCTTCCAGCCAGTCGGCTCCATACTCAGTTGTCCTGGAGCCTTTCCTCCTGCTGCGTTGGGGCCCTGAGGACAGGGCACCAAGGCCACAAGCCAGGCCCACACGGGGGATCATCCTTAGGTCCTGTCTTTCAACAGGAGATGTCCTATTTCCCCCATTTTGTAGGAAAAATCACCCTGAGCTCAGATCACAGAGGGTATGCGAGCCATCAGGGTGCACAGCGCCCAGCCCTTTCTCCAGCAGGGTGTGGAGCCCGGGAACCTGCAGGGACGGAGGTGGCAGGTGAGTGGTGCTGGGAGCCTATGGAGGACAGAGCGGGGAGGAAGTGAGGCAGGTGACCCAGACAACGCACGTGGACGCCTGCGGGGGCCTTTCTCCCGCCGTCAATCACGAGCTGAGAGTTCGTGCCTGAGGCTGGCAGCCGAGGGATTCGTCCACGAGGCCACGGTGCCCCCAGGTCCAGCAAGATCTTGGGTTGCCCAGGGCAGAGCCATGGGGCTGGGGGGCTGGTGTGTCGCTTGGGCTCCAGGCTCGCCCCAGCTCCTCAGAGCAGCTTACTGTCGGGAAAACCAGAGGCCTGGCAAGGTTCTGGTTCTGTCCAGGGCCCAGCTCTGCCATAGTCTGAACCCAGCAGCTGGCCCTGGAGGGGGTCCTGCTCGGCTCACGTCCGCATCGGCCTGGAGCAGGCGGTCCGCTGAGCCCAGCCTCGGCGGCAGGCCCGGCCCCTCCCACCCAGGCCCCGCCCCTCAGGGAGCGCAGGCCGCGTAGTCCATCCGGCCCTGTGGCCGCTCCTGCTGGGGCCAGGTCTCCCGTCCCCATCCTGGGGCCTGGACTCGGCCTTCGCTTCTGGTCTCCTCTGCTGTTCTCTGTCGGAATGATATTCGAATTCAGGTCACTTTGGGCTCAACGCCCCACTTCCAGACCCAGGGCAGAGTCCTCAGAAGACAGGGGTCGGCCTCCACCCAGGCATCACCCAGGCAGCCTGGGGCGGGGCAAGGTGGCCTGGGCCCATTCCCAGCAGGCAGAGGCTGGAGGGCCCTCGCTGCACGGGGGCCACTGGCCATGGGCGAGCAGCGGGGGGCTCCACAGCCCGCTCTCCCCTTCCCCCTCTCCCCACGAAGCAGGTTTCCAGGAACTCTTCTCCGATCCTTGCGCTTTTCATTTAAATGCTCCCAGGGCACACATGCACCGGTAGGAGGGACGTCTGGGTTTAATCAGAATGACAGCTGAGCGGCCTGGGCCCCCCACCCCGGGCGTTCCTGAGTGGGCTCGGTGCCAGCCAGTCTGCAGCACAGCCGTCCTGTCCTCATGCTCCTTCCCGCCGCCCTACCGGCCCCTCGGTGCCTGTGTCTCCCGGCCTGCAGAGCAGGAGGTGGGCCCAGGTTCCTCTCCAGGACCCTGACCTGTCCCCTCAGACGGGAGCTGCCCCCCGGGGCACCTGCGCTTGGGAGAGGCCACAGAGTCAGGCCGATTCGTGGCCCAGGAGGCGGTCATATGGACTGGGCCCTCGGGGGCCTGCAGAAGCAAGGCGAGGCAAGGTGACAACGATGTGAGAGTAACGGTGGTGACAACAGTAACTCACTGAGCTCTGTCTCGGGGTCAGCAAGGGCCAAGCAATGCCACGAAACTGCCCAGTGCAGACCTCTCAAGCCCACGGAAGGAGCTTGTACAGTGGAGGAAGCGGAGCGGGGGTGGGGGCCACACGTGGTGAGTGACGGGCAGTGGACGCTCTTCGTAAGGGAAGCATGGGGAGACAGGCCCTGTGGGTGGGGGAAGGGAGGGAGGGAGCCCTGCTGGACAGGAGTAGCCGCAGCCCGGGCCCCAGACTCCCCTGGGGTCCAGAGAAGGGAAAGCAGCCCCAGGAACTGGGAGGGGCAGCAGAGGAGAAACACAAGTGCTGGGGTCCCGGCTCCATCACTCACCGCTGATGCCTTACGGAGCCTCAGTCTGCTCAACTGTGAAATGGGTCCAGTGACGGCACCAGCCTCAGCGGTGGGAGGATCGAATGAGAACATCTGAAGAGGCAGGCGTGGCTGACAAACGTCGTTTCTGTCTCTCAAGCAGAGACACACTGGAGAAGAGCTCCGGGAAGAAGCCAGCAGGGCCCAGCCTCCCAGAGCAGATGGCGTAGGTGTCCCACTCCTGTCCCAGCTGGTCCTCAGGACAAGAAAGTGATGGCGTGAGTGACCACGGGTGCAAGCAGCTGAACGCCTGACTCACTGGTCTAAGAGGCAAGAGCCGGGAGACTGTCCCGCCCTCCAGCCGGGGCAGCTGGTCTCCCCGGACTGTTCCCTGCAGAAGCAGAGAGACAGAAGCCCCCGGTGGACACCCCAGGCCTTGCCGCCCCCCAGTCCTGCCAGCAGCCAGGTGGGCCGGCGGCCACACTGCCACCCGAGCCAGGGCAGGTCACTCCAGGGGGCAGGTCTGGGTCCCGTTGGTGAGGGACAGAGGGACAGCCAGCGGTGTCTGCCGCATGCAGGGGCACATCCAGGAAAGGAGCCACGGCGGGGTTGGTGAGCAGTTTGCCTGAGTCTGGGCCTTCCCAAGTCTGGACTTTGCTGGCCACGTCCTGCGGCGCGGCCGGGGGAGCAGTGGGGATGCGGGGCGGAGGCGGCAAGTGAGGGCTTTGGCGAGGCAGGGGCTCCAGGCCCTGCCCCTGCTGCCGACCGAGGGCCCCTCACCCACCAGCCGGCCGTGTCCCCTCAGGAGGCCCAGCTTTCCTCCCCGAGTCCTAGAGCATCTGGCGCATCCGGCACCAGGTGTAGCCCTGCTCAGTCCTGAAGACAAGACTCTTGGTAGATGGGAGGGTTGAGGCAGAGAGGCCCTAAGGCCCAAACCCAGGAGGGAACCTCCAGCGGGACACGTCGCGGAGGGGGCGCTGCAGCTCCCTGGAGCAGGACTCCGTCCGTGACAGTCGGTCAGAGATCCCCCGCCCCCCCCCCCACCAGTCAGACCCTCCCACCTGGCCCCTATACGCGTCCTTCAAGACACAGCTCAAACCTTGCCTCCTGCACAACCGCAGGCCCTCCACGGGGGTCTCACTCTCTCCTCCGGGCTCAGCCCTGTGCCCATCTCACCAGGTACCTTTGTGGGAGGCAGGATGGCTTCACGGGGCAGCTAGGGGCACAGACTCCAACCAACTGTGTCACTCTGAATCCGGGCTCTGCCACTGCCTGGCTGTGTAGCTTTAAGGAAGTTACTTACTCCCTCTCTTCATGCCTGCCGATCCTCATCTGTAAACTGGAAATGATCACTGGCCAATTGTGAGAATTAAAAGAGTTAATATGTATAAACTGCTAGAACAGTGCCTGGCGTGCAGTACGTGCTATCTCAGTGTTAGAGGTCACCACCACCACCACCACCCCCACCAGCATCACCACCATCACCACCACCACTATCACCACCATCACCCCCCCCACCAGCACCACCATAATCACCCCCCACCATCACCACCACCGCCACCGCCACCGCCGCCACCACCACCATCACCACCATCACCATAATCACCCCCCACCATCACCACCACCACCATCACCACCGCCACCACCAGCATCACCACTACTACCACCACCACTGTCACCATCACCCCCACCATCACCATCACCCCCACCCCCGTCACCCCCACCCCCACCCCCACCATGACCATCACCACTACCAACATCACCACCACCACCACCACCACCCCCACCAGCATCACCACCATCACCACCACCACTATCACCACCATCACCCCCCCCACCAGCACCACCATAATCACCCCCCACCATCACCACCACCATCACCACCACCACCATCACCACCGCCACCACCACCATCACCACCACCACCACCACTGTCACCATCACCCCCACCATCACCCCCACCCCCGTCACCCCCACCCCCACCCCCACCATGACCATCACCACCCCCACCATCACCACTACCAACATCACCACCACCACCACCACCATCACCATCACCACCATCGCCACCACCACCATCGCCACCACCACCGCCGCCACCACCACCACCCCCACCCCCACCACCATCACCACCACCACCATCACCACCACCATCACCACCACCACCACCACCACCATCACCCCCACCACCATCACTACCACCCCCACCATCACCACCACCACCACCACCACCAGCATCACCACCATCACCACCACCACTATCACCACCATCACCCCCCCACCACCAGCACCACCATAATCACCCCCCACCATCACCACCACCGCCACCACCACCGCCACCACCATCACTATCACCACCATCACCATAATCACCCCCCACCATCACCACCACCACCATCACCACCGCCACCACCAGCATCACCACTACTACCACCACCACTGTCACCATCACCCCCACCATCACCATCACCCCCACCCCCGTCACCCCCACCCCCACCCCCACCATGACCATCACCACCCCCACCATCACCACTACCAACATCACCACCACCACCACCACCGCCATCACCATCACCACCATCGCCACCACCACCACCGCCGCCACCACCACCACCCCCACCACCACCACCATCACCACCACCACCATCACCACCACCACCACCACCACCACCACCACCACCATCACCCCAACACCATCACCACCACCACCACCACCATCACCATCACCACCACCATCACCACCACCACCACAATCACCCCCACCACCATCACCACCACCCCCACCATCACCACCACCATCACCACTGCCACCACCACCATCACCACCACCCACCATCACCACCACCATCACCACCATCACCACCGTCATCACCATCATCACCACCATCATCACCACCACTGTCACCATTACCGTCACCATCCTAGTTGAATCTCCAGCTCCCTTTTCTACTAGCTGCATGGCTTCAGGTGAACTGCTAAACCTCTGTGCTGTTCCCTCTCCCATAAGTGGCAGTAACAACACCTCCATTCCCAGGTGCCTCTGAGGATCAAAGCTCCTGGCCTCTGCCGGTGACACCGTAGCACATACTGGGTGGCCGTCTTCTCATCTGATCTTCTCAAGGACCTAGGAGGGTGGAAGTACTCCTATCCCTATTTTACAGATGGGGAAACTGAGGACTGGGGAAGGCAGAGACCTGCCAAAGCCTTGGAGCTGGTGGGTGGTGCAGCCGGGAGACCACCCTGGGGCTGGCCAGGGCGGGGCTTGCTTGTGCCCCTTCCTGTCTTCCTGTCGGTGATTCTCAGCTCTGAGCGCACGTCAGTGAGCCTGGGCGCTTGGTGACAAGGGTTCTCATGGGGCTGCTCTGGCTGGGCTGGGCATCAGGACTTCTCAAGTGCACCAGCTGTGCTGAGAGCCCTGCACGAGCTCAGTTTTGGAACTGGGCCACCCGGACCCCTCCCTGGGTCGCCCACGTACCTGGAACTCGGTGACCGCCCCTCACTGGCCAGCACGTTGGGCTGTGTGAGCAGCTGGCGATTCCCGTGTGGGAGGTGGCCTGACAGCCCTAGTAGAGGACAGGGTGGGTAAGGGCTGAGCTGCCCGTTAACGCTCAGCCTCCAGCCCAGGGCGATCGGGAGCAGCGCTGCCACAGTGAGCCCCAGCCGCTCCGGGCAACACACTCTGCAAACAAGAGCCACAGCTGTGGGTCCGTGCTGGGCGGCTGCCGTCCACGTGTGCCTGCACGGCGCCGCAGCAGCGTGGCCAGGCCCCCTGGCGCTGGGGATGCACACCAGGTGACAGCCTCCACGGCAGCTGCAGTTCCAGGGCCTGGGCACTGCTTTGCCATCGTTAGCATGGCCTGGTCAGCCCCCAGGGCTCCCCCAGAGGCCGTCCCCTGACCAGCTCCTCACCTTGCTTTAACCACAAGGCTCATGGAGAGACACTTCCTCCCGAAAAACAAAACAAAATGCCCCTTGAATGAGACTCCCCTGGGCCAGCCTTTCACGCGGGTGACCCACTTGCCTCCACTGAGCACGCTGCCCCCATTTTACAGGTGCGGACACGGAGGCTCAGAGGGGTCCAGCAGCTTGCCCAGGGGCGCACAGCAAGCCCATGGCAGAGCGGGATCCAAGCTTAGACCCTCAGGGCAGGTGCCCACAGCTGCCCAGCAGATATTTGCTGACGGCAGCGAAGAGGTGGGTGGGGTATGCCCATGTCCCCGTGCAGTGGAGGGAGGGCCTCCAAGGCGGGGGCAGTCCTGAGCTGCAGATCGGGCCACACCCGCTACGTGGCCAGCACACGATGACATCTGTAAAGTTTGATCTCTTTGGTAGGGTGTGCCCTCCTTTTGCCCCCGCCTCCACTTACCTCCCGGTCTGCACCTGGCCAGGCCCCTCCACTGTCACTGCTGCTGGTTCTGGGCTGGCAGGTACGGAGTCAGAGGCCAGGTGTGAGGGACGGGCTGGACTCCTGTCACCTGCCCCTCCCCGACCCGGGCGATTCCACACACGGGTCCTGCTCCCCTAAATGTGACAAGCACCTCGAGACACAGTGACAGTCCCCTCCCAGTGGAGGGGACCTTGATCAGCAGTCCCACGTGCAGACGCAGAAGTGCTACAAAGGACGACCGGTGTCAGGGGCTGCAGCTGTGAGCTGGAGGGTGAGTCCTGAAGAGCCTCTGGCCTGCAGGGAGCCCCCCGAACCCGACTCCGGGACCAGCTCAAGCCTGTCCGGCCAGGCTCTGAGTGACAGGCGGGGGACGTGGACTCCCGGTAGGCCCTGCAGGAGCTCCCGCTTGCTCTTGGGGCCTGTTTCCCTTATGTTGAAATATGGGGTTGGATGAAACCCACGGTTTGCATTTTCCCCACATATAACTCTTTGAACCTTCTTTCCTCCAAAAAAAAATTTTTTAAGCATGGAACCTCAATATTCACTTATTTCAAACGGTATTGACCACGAGTATGTAAACTAGAATTGCAGTTTCTGGGGGTCGGGTGGGGAAGCCTGGGGCTTTTGCTTGGCCACCCCCCAGGGCAGCCTCTGCGAGGCCCACGGAACCTGCTTCTCTAGGGAACCCAGTCTGACAATGTCTGGACTGGGCCACTTCAGACCTTTCCAGTTTGGCCTGGGAGTCCCTGGCAGTGGGTCTCGCCTCTGGGCGCTGAGGGCTCCGCAAGGCTCAGTGGCGCCCGCCCTTGGTTAATGCTCGCCTGTCAACGTCCTGAAATGCTTCATACTTTTTAAATAAGTGCCCGAATGTTCATTTTCTATGGGCCGCACAGCGAGGTAGCTGGCCCCAGCTCTGAGCCTCTGTTTCCTCATCTGCAGAAGAGGTGGGGGAATGACGCCGCTGCAGGGCTGTGAAGAGTGACACGTGCTGGGCGCTGCGTACTGAGGTTGGCGTCTGGCCAGGTGGACCCTCTCCCTTAGACCCACCACGCAAGATGCCCGACCGGCAGGGGACGCTCGTGCACGGGCGCCACCGATCCGGCTGCAGAGTCACCTCTTCCTCCTGGCCGGCGAGCAGGTGGTCTGTGGCATGGGGGTCTCTTGGCAGGTCCGAGCCTCCAGATCCCGTGCCGAGGACACCAGCGTCCACCCCGGTGCCTGGGCAGAAGACCAGCCCCCACGCTGCCCTTGACAGCCTCGCCCGTGGACCCTCCCACCCCTCGCCCATCCGCCCAGCAATTTCACTTCCCAGTCCCGGTGGGCGGGGCGCGGCGGGCGGAACATCGCTGCGCCCACGCAGAGTCCGCATCCGCTCAGGTGCAGCTGGGCCGCAGGCCTCGGAGCCCACCGCGCCTGATGGAGCGGCTGCCAGCACGTGGGCCGGGGGACTGCTCTCCGCTCTCACAGGCCTGGGCTGCGGTCGCACACGTGGTCACTCACCAGGGCCCGGACGAGCTGCAGAACGGCCGTACTGGGGGAGGGGCGGCCGGGGCCTCCAAACCAGGCCCTGGGCCTGGGACACCCTCCTCGGACCACTGGGCAGGCTCAGTGTGTGATCAGAAAGGCAAATGGCTCATCTGAACAGGCCGTCAAGTTCATGGAAATTTCCAGAAGCAGTGGCCGAGCAACCTGGCCTGAAGTGAGCCCTCTCACCGGTCTCGGCCTTGGCCACCTCCGGGCTCTTCAGGGTAACTCCTGCAAACTCCTGCATCCTCTAGGCCCTCCTGGCCCCTGGAAGGAGGGCCTCACCAGCCCGAGGGAAACCCTTGTATGAGAGGGAAGCTGGGTCCTAGCCAGGTGTGGCCAGAGATCTGCAGGGGACGAGGACAAGCTTTCACCCTCTCTCGGTCACCAGGGAGGGGCAGCAGCGGCCAGGCTCCCTGTAGGCTGGCTGCCTTGGTCCTGCACTCGCCGGGGGCAGTGGTGGGGCCCCTGGGCCAGGCTGTGACTTTGCTGTTCCCACAGGATCAGGGACGCCCAGAGCTGAGCGTCCACCCAGAGGTCAACTCGCCCAGGCCTTGGGACCCCAACCCTGCAGAGGCCAGCGGGATCTCGGCAAAGGGGGCCACTAAAAGGGCTCTGAGTGGGTGTCTTAGGAATAACACTGGTGACACTGCATGGCACTGACACTCGAAGGTCTGTAAAGCTCAGAGGGTCAGATGTAATGGGCACAGAGGCGATGCTTGCTTAATAAATGTTTTCTCCTCGAATCACCATGTGGCCTCCCCAAGAGGCTCTTCACTCTTGCGCGGAGAGAAGGGACAGCTTCCCATGCCCCTGAAATGAAGCCTGTTCAGGGCAGTGAAGGAAAAGGAACTAGCACAGGGGCATCTCAGATGGACCAGCTGTGTTAGGGACCTCCATTCCCAGCCCGCAGATGAAGAGACTGAGGTTCAGAGAGGAACACATGCAGCCAGCAGGCGGCAGGTCTTGGACTCCAGTGATCACCTGCCCAGCTGAGCCCCACCCTGCCCAGGGCCCACTTAGGGGCCTGGTGGGAAGAGCTGGACTCCTTGGTCGCCCAGGGGCCGTGCCTTCCTGCAGAGCCCTCCAGACCCTCCCTCTCTCTAGCTTCCAGCAGGCTCACTCCTTCCCTGGACTTCCTGGGGCCACTCAGTCATCGTGGGCCCAACGACCACACACAGGGGCCACTTTTGTCCTGCTCGTCCCACCTGGCTGTGTCCACGGCACCCCCCGTGGTGCCCATCTCTGGGGATGGACTCCCGGGACCCTGGACTCTGCGCCCTGGACTCCCGGGACTCTCTCCTCGTCCCCTCCACAGCCTCCTCTCCCCCCGCCCCGGAGGTGGGGGGAGGGGCCCCAAAGGTGCACAGGAAGGTTGGTGGGTGACGGACATGTTTGGTATCTTGGTTGTGGTGATGGTTTCATGACTGAATGCAAACGTCAAAACTTAAATCGCACATTTGAAATATGTGAAGTCTATCCTGTGTCACATATGTCTCAGTAAAGCTGTTAAGAAATGGACAGCAAAGGGGAGCAACTGGGATGCCAGGAGAACGGTGAGGGAGGGGACGGAGGAGCTCGGGTTGGGGGCAGGTCTGGGGCGGGGGGGTGGGGGGGCTGCCATCCCGGAAAGGGTCAAGAGCAGGGGCAGAAGCAAGTCTGTCACATGACAGGGGAAACTTCCCATCAAGGTGAAACCCCTCATGTTGCAGCTGCTGAAATTAACGAAAGGAAAAAAAACCTTAGATGATTCTCAGAGGAAAAAAATATTTTCAATCTGGAGACTAAAGAAATAATTCTATTAACTTCCAGGAAGAAAAAATTTACATTAAATTCATCACTTCCTTAAAATAATAAATTCTGAGAATAGGCAGTACACTCTGAGAGCTCTGAGAGAAAATGATTCTGGTCCAAGATTTTATGTAAAACCAAGGTGTTATTCTGTGTGGCAGCAGCAGGAAGACTTTCCCACTTACGCAAAAGCTCTGAGATTACACCCCAGGTGACCACAGTCCAACGAGAGGTTGTACCCATAGGAATAAGGAAGCGGGATAGCTGAAGACAGACAAAATCTACACTTAGAGGCAAATCCAAACAACCATTAAGATGTGGTTAAGAAAACAGGATACATGGGCTTCCCTGGTGGCGCAGTGGTTGAGAGTCCGCCTGCCGATGCAGGGGATGCGGGTTCGTGCCCCGGTCTGGGAAGATCCCACATGCCGCGGAGCGGCTGGGCCCGTGAGCCATGGCCGCTGAGCCTGCGCGTCCGGAGCCTGTGCTCCGCAATGGGAGAGGCCACAACAGTGAAAGGATACAATTGCCATAAGTAACTTAAAAAGAAAATGTAATATGCTAAAACAAATAATGTCAACCAACGGGGCCTTCCTTTGCCTAGTGTGCCAATAAAAACAAGGAAGGGTGGGGCTGCAGGAGCAGGTGGCAACGTGGGTGAATTTCCTCAAATCACCTGGAGAGGATTCACAACCGATGCAGAGAGTCAGAAACCCAGGAGGGCAGAGACGTTTTTTAAAATGCTGTAACCACAAGAACATGAAGAACAGGAAGAATATCTCTCAAGCAACTAGTGAAACTGAATAAAAGATGGTCAATCCGCCAATAGTTAGAAAACAAAGAAAATAAGCAAACACACACACTCATACACACAGGGCAAAACCAAAAGCAGAACAACTACCCTGAGATGAGATGAAGGGGAAATGACAAACATCACTGGTTTGTATATCAATAACTAGAAATAGATCTGATCCTTTTTGAAAAAGACAAAGGCTCTTAGATTTGGTAAAAAAAAAAAAAACCCAAAAAACAAAAAAACACATCAAAATCTAACTGAAATCTATAAGAAAACACCTAAAAGAAAGGAAATCAAGGAATTCTCTGGTGGTCCAGTGGGTAAGATTCCATGTTCCCAATGCAAGGGGCCCGGGTTTGATCCCTGGTCCAGGAACTAGATCCTGCCTGCCACAACTAAGAAGCCCACATGCCACAACTAAAAAACAAACAGGGCTTCCCTGGTGGCGCAGTGGTTGAGAGTCCGCCTGCCGATGCAGGGGACGCGGGCTCGTGCCCCGGTCCGGGAAGATCCCACGTGCCGCGGAGCGGCTGGGCCCGTGAGCCACGGCCGCTGAGCCTGCGCATCCGGAGCCTGTGCTCCGCAACGGGAGAGGCCACAACAGTGAGAGGCCCGCGTACCGCAAAAAAAAAAAAAAAACCCCAAACGATCCTGCATGCTGCAACTAAAGACCCTGTGAGCCGCAACTAAGACCTGGCGCAGCCTAAATAAATAAATATTTAGAGGACAAAAACAGAAAGGAAATCAGAAAGGTTAAAATTTAAGTGAGACAAGACAGGCCAGGAAGTGCAGAGCACAGGAGATAAAAGTTCCAGTGTTAAGAGTGGAATTCCACGCAGAGGATAAGAGAGACCGCTTCTTATTGGTGAAGCGTATTATCTACAACAGTAACCCTTTCAAAGGTGCTCACCGATATCTATCGAATGGACAAACGAGCTGCATGGACCACACACCTGTGTTTGACAGTCCTGACGGCAGAGTCCCCAAACCACCGCAAATGGACTGTTCTCGAGGTTCTCTAGTCCTTAAGGCCATTTTTAACCTAAATGAACATTTTTGTTTTTGAGATCATTGTAGATTCTCGTGCAGCTGTAAGAAATGACACAGAGACCCTGTGTGGCCTTTATCCCAACGTGCAAAACTACGGTAAAACGTCACAACTGGGATGCGGGCATCAATGCACTCAGGACCCAGAACGTCCCCACCCCAGCGGGGGCTCCTCCTGTTGCCTTTTGTAGGCTCCCTCCCGCCCCCACATTCTCCATGACCCCTGGCAACCCTGAGTCTGCTCTCCACTGTCTGTCATTTCAGTGATGAGGCACCAACGGACCCTGCAGTACGTAACCTTTGGGGACGCCCTCAGCATCCGTCCGCGGTGCTGCGTGCACCCGTAGTTGGTTACTTTCCTTGCCAGGTGGCGTTCCTTGGTGCGGACGTACCGCGGTTGGTTTAACCATGCACCTGCGGGTGGACATCTGGACTGTTCTGGTTTTGGCTGTTGCAAATAGAGCTGCTGTGAATATTCATGTACAGGTTTTAGTGTGAATGTAAGTCTTCATTTCTCTGGTATAAACGCTGGAGAGTGCACTTGCTGGGTTGTGTGGAATCCGCATGTTTCAGTTCACTGTTTCACAGCGGACTGCCCAACTGCCCTCCTGAGAGGCTGCACTGTGTCTGCTCCCAGCAGCAACATCTGAGAGAGGAAGGTTTTCCGCATCCTCACCAGCGTTCCGTGTGGCCGCTATTTATTTTTAACCATTCTGATATATACGTGATATATACATGTGCAGTGGTTCTAATTTTCATTTCCCTAAGACTAATGATTTGAACATCTTCTCATGTGCTTATCTGCCATCTTCTCTTCGGCGAAATGTCTGTTCACGTCTTTTTCCCATTTTCTAATTGGACTGTGTTTGTAGTGTTGAGTTTTCAACGTTGTCTGTATATCCTACATACTAGTGCTTTGTCAGAGCTGTGGTTTGCAAATATCTTGTCCAGTGTGAAGCTTGTCTTTCCATCCTCTTAACAAGGTATTTCATAGAGGGAAAACTTTTAATTTTGATGAGGTTCAACTTATCAATTTTTTCCATTTACAGACTGTGCTTTTGGTGGCAACTCTAAGAGCAAAAACTCTCATGTAGGCCCTAAGAGATTTTCTCCCATGTTTTCTTCTACAAGTTTTATAATTTTACATTTAAGTCTGTGATCCATTTTGGGTATTTTTTTTAATTCTGGAAAAGTGCACATAATATAAAATGTACCATATTCAAGCACACAAGTCAGTGGCATTAAATCCATTCACAATGTTCTGCAGCCGTCACCACAACTAGTTCTTTTTCCTCGCCCCGAACGTAAACTCCGTACCCATTAAGCAGTCACTCCCCGTTCCCTCCTCCCCCCGCCCCCCCACCCCCAGTCGCTGGCAGCCACAAACCCACTTTCTGTCTCTATTCTGGATAGATTTGGGGTTAATTTTTATATAAGGTGTGAAGCTTTTATATATATACGGTATATATAATTCACTTTTGTATGTTGGTCTTGCATCCTGCTGAACTCATTTATTAGTTTTACTTGTATTTTGTAGAATGTTTTTTACGTAGACAATCATGTCATTTGTAAATGTGGACAGCTCTCATTCTTCCTTTCTAATCGATATGCCCTTCCTTTCTTTTTCTTGTCTTATCTCACTGGCTAGAACTTCCAGTACTATGTTGAACAAGAGTGGTAAGCGTGGAATCCTTGCCTTGTCCTTGGTCTCAGAGAAAAAGATTCATTCTTCACCGTTAGGTATGTAGGGTTTTTACAGATGCCCTTTATCACACTGAGGTAGTTCCCCCATTAATCCTGTTTTGCTGAGAGGTTTTTTGTTGTTTTATTTTATCATGAATGAGTGTTGGATAGTGTCAAATGCTTTTTCTGCATCTACTGATATAATCACACAACCTTTTCTTCAGCCTGTTGATTTTTTTTTTTTTTTTTTTTTTGCGGTACGTGGGCCTCTCACTGTTGTGGCCTCTCCCGTTGCGGAGCACAGGCTCTGGACGCGCAGGCTCAGCGGCCATGGCTCACTGGCCCAGCCGCTCCGCGGCATGTGGGATCCTCCCATACCGGGGCACGAACCCATGTCCCCCGCATCGGCAGGCGGACTCTCAACCACTGCGCCACCAGGGAAGCCCTGTTGATTGATTTTTTAATGTTGAACCAGCCTTGCTTATGGAATAAGTTCTATTTGGTTATGATGCTTAATTATTTTTATACATTGTTGGATTTGATTTGCTAATATTTCGTTGAGGATTTCTGGATCTAAGTTCATGAGACATATTGGTCTGTAGAGTTTTTTTGTTTGTTTGCTTCTGTTTTTGTACTGTCTTTGGTTTTGGTAACCAGGTAATTCTGGCCTTATAATATATGAGGGAGAGTATTCCTTTATCTTCTATTTGCTGAAAGAGTTTGAGAAGGATTGATGTTAATTCTTCATTAAATACTTGATACAATTCTCCAGTGAAACATCTAGACTTGGAAATTGATTGTTGGGGACTTTTTACGTTATGATTTTGATTTCTTGAATGGTTACAGGGCTATTCAGATTACCTGCTTCACCTTGGGTGAGTTCTGGTGGTGTCCATTTCTTCCAAGTTGTCAAACGTGTGCATGTAAAGTTCTTGCTAGTATTCTTGGATTACCTTTTTTTTAAATTTTAAATTTATTATTATTTGCCTTTATTTTTTTAAGATTTATTTATTTAATTTATTTTTGGCTGTGTCGGCTCTTAGTTGCGCAATGTGGGATCTTCGTTAAGGCATGCGGGCTCTTCGCTGTGGCACGTGGGCTTCTCTCTAGTTGTGACGCTCAGGTTCCAGGGCACATGGGCTCTGTAGTTTGTGGCATGCAGGCTCTAGTTGAGGCACAGGAGCTCAGTAGTTGTGGCGTGTGGGATCTTAGTTCCCTGAGCAGGGATCGAACCTGCGTCCCCCGCATTGTAAGGTGGATTCTTTACCACTGGACCACCAGGGAAGTCCCTGGATTATCTTTTTAATGGCTACAGCATCTGTGGTGGTATCCGATTCATTCCTGATATTGGTGATTTGAGTTTTCTTTCACTTTAGTTTCATCAGTCTTGCTAGGGGTTTATCAATTTTACAATGCTAACCTTTTTTTTTTTTTTTTTGCGGTACGCGGGCCTCTCACTGTTGTGGCCTCTCCCACTGCGGAGCACAGGCTCCAGACGCGCAGGCTCAGAGGCCATGGCTCACGGGCACAGCCGCTCCGTGGTATGTGGGATCTTCCCGGACCGGGGCACGAACCCGTGTCCCCTGCATCGGCAGGTGGACTCTCAACCACTGCGCCACCAGGGAAGCCCAACAATGATAAAGTTTTATGTGAAAAATAACAGCAATGAAATACGTAAGGCAAAATCTGTTTGAAAAACTTGACAGACAAAACAGTGGTGACATACTTTAATGTACTTCTCACAGTTTTTGACTAATCAAATTAGCAAATGGATAGATATTGAGGAACTGAGAAATATTATTAAGTTAATTAAGTAAATCTAAATTTAAATTCTGCACCCGGAAACATATCCTTTTTCAAGTTCCTTTGTAGCAAGTGCTAAAACAAGTCACACTTTAGGTGACAAAGAAAGCCTCGGGGACTGGGGTTACCAACTTGTGCCGGTTTGCCTGGCATCAAAGGACTTGGGTCCTGAGAAGCCCCTCAGTGCCAGAAAAACCAGGACGGCTGGACACCCAGACACTATCCAGGCAGAATCCAGAAACCACAGCACATTAAAATTAATAATTAAAAGTTTGTTACAATTCCCAGCTGGAATTTAAAACATAACCTAATTGACTACTTTAACAAAAAGAAAACCAAAACTGTAATTACAAGGTATCTAGAAAATAACATCATGGAATTCCTGGATTTTTATACCTATGGCATACAATTCAAGCTGAACTAAAAGGTATATGCATGGCCTGAAATATTTTCAGTGTTAAACGTGGGGTATCAGGCATTCAAATCAAGAGTTGGAATAGAGGAAAAAACCCCAAAGAAAGTACAAGAATGAAAGATAAAGCAGAAAATAATAAATTAGGAGACAGAAAAATGCATATTGGTAGATTCAGCTGAGAGATACTTTTTTTTTTTTTTGCGGTACGCGGGCCTCTCACTGCTGTGGCCTCTCCTGTTGCGGAGCACAGGCTCCGGACGCGCAGGCTCAGCGGCCATGGCTCATGGGCCCAGCTGCTCCGCGGCCTGTGGGATCTTCCCGGACCGGGGCACAAACCCGTGTCCCCTGCATCGGCAGACGGACTCCCAACCACTGCGCCACCAGTGAAGCCCCAAGAGATACTTTTTTAAAAAAATCTTATTATTTTTTAAATTTTTATTCATTTATTTATGGCTGCATTGGGTCTTCATTGCTGCGCACAGTTTTCTCTAGTTGCGGTGAGCAGGGTTTACTCTTCGTTGAGGTGTGCTGACTTCTCCTTGCGGTGGCTTCTTTTGTTGTGGAGCACGGGCTCTAGTTGCGCAGGCTTCAGTAGTTGCGGCATGTGGGCTCAGTAGTTGTGGCTCACGGGCTCTAGAGCGCAGGCTCAGTAGTTGTGGCACACGGGCTTAGTTGCTCCGCGGCATGTGGGATCTTCCTGGACCAGGGATCGAACCTGTGTCCCCTGCACTGGCAGGCAGATTCTTAACCACTGGACCACCAGGGAAGTCCTGAGAAATACTTCTTGATTAAACAAGCAAACAATAAAATATCTTAACTTCTAGTTAATCTAATCCAGAAAATAAGAAACTGGGACATAGAGTGAAGCATAAGAAAGGGGGTATAATGACCAATGAGAAGACTTTAAAAATTACAAGACAACAGGCATAATCCTATACTAATATATTCTAAATATTATTGAAATACATAATTTTCTAGAAATATATGTGATCAAAATTGACCTAAAGAAGTAGAAAATCCAGGACTTCCCTGGTGGCACAGTGGTTAAGAATCTGCCTGCCAATGCAGGGGACACGGGTTCGAGCCCTGATCTGGGAAGATCCCACATGCTGCGGAGCAGCTAAGCTCGTG
Organism: Globicephala melas; assembly: GCF_963455315.2. Lineage (NCBI taxonomy): Eukaryota > Metazoa > Chordata > Mammalia > Artiodactyla > Delphinidae > Globicephala > Globicephala melas. The sequence goes on along the minus strand of NC_083332.1, from coordinate 62,117,697 downwards.
CACCACAACTACTGGAGCCCGGGTGCCTAGAGCCGGTGCTCTGCAACAAGAGAAGCCACCGCAGTGAGAAGCCCACGCACCACAGCGAAGAGTAGCCCCCACTCGCGGCGACGAGAGAGAAGCCCTGCGCAGCAATGGACCCAACGCAGCCAAAACAAATAAATAAATAAAAATAAAAAACAAGTAGAAAATCCAAACAAACCAATAAAAACAACCAAAGAAGAAACTGCAAAAATAATTTGAAAGTTACTCCAAGGAGGGCCTTAGGCTCAGAAGGTTTCATAGTCAAGTTCTTCCAAACACTCAAGGAAACTCGATTCCCAATTTATTTTACAAGGATAGCTTAACCCTGATAGCAAAACCAAAGATAACACAAAAAAGAAGAGGAAATACAGACGCCTCTTACTCTGGCTTTGAAAGCAACCCACTGGCAACAAATACTAGAGACTGAATCTCACAGTATAAGAAAGAACACTGCACGCTGACCAAGTATGGTTCATTCAGAAATCCAAGGACAGTTCCATTTTGGAATTCCTCACATCAACACACCAAAAGAGAAAAACCCACTCGAGAGCACTGTCGTCCATTACTTCTTCTAGGGGCAGAGTGTGTTTGTGTGTTATTTTGCAACTTTTTATTTTGAGATAATTTCAAACTGACAGAAAATATGGGGGAATCGTAGGAAGAACGTCCACACACCTTTTTCCCGGTTCCCTCAATTGTTAATATTCGATGACATTTGCTTATCGTTCTCTTCTACACTACGTTGCAGACATGATGCCTCCTTACCCCTAAATACTTCTACGGCACCTCCTTTCTTAATGAAAATCAACAACTTAAACTCCCAGCACCGGCATGACTGCAGAACCAGCCCAGGGTAAAGTCACAAAACGTTCCCGATGGGCATAAAATAAGGTCGAGAGACTCACAGCCAGATTCCAGAAGAGGCGATCCCACCTTCGCGTGCACGGTGACAACCACAGGCAGAGCCGCTCCGGAAAGGGTGGCGCTCATTCTCCCCTCCCCGAGTTCGGTGACCTCACGTGCGGCCGGACCCCTGCCAGGTGGGGGGACTGAGGCCTCGGAACCTGGCAGGCACCGCCAAGCAGCACCTGGTGGTCCTCGGAGGCCGGCCAACCTGCGTGCTCTCCAACACAGCGCACCTGACCTGGCACGCTTGTGCAAATGCCCACCCAACCCAGCCGGGGGCGCGTGGCCCCACCCCCCACGGAGGCAGGGCGTGGGGCGTGTCGTAATCAGGCCCCCCGGGGTTAGAGTCGCGGGCACCTTGTGTCCGCAGCTCGGTTTCCTCGTCTGTTTAAGTGGAGACGGCAGTATGGGCATCGCCGGGCTGTTGGGGAAGTGACTGCAGGCAACGACCACCTGAGGGGCCTGGCGCACAGAGAGCACCCCAGGTGGTAACTGCCACCCAGGAGCTGGCGCTGGAGGCCCGCCCTACGCCTCTGGTCAGTGCCGGGGCTCGCCAAGCAGGCCTCAGGGCAGGCCCCGAAGGCTAACCTGTGGGCCTCACCCCGGCCAGTGCCAAGGCAGCCCCAGTGGGCACCAGAGGCCTCCACCATCAGAGGGCAGCTGATGGATGGATGGGCAGGGAGGGGCAGGGAGCTCCCTTCCCGCCACTGCTTCTTTAAACCACCATGTGCAGCTCCTTCTCCGACCGTGGACCTGCCCTCACCAAGCTGCTGGTCTCTTGGGGGTCAGTAACACAGCACTCCGTTAGCTACAGCACTTCAGAGAAAAGGCAAGTGAGGGTGGGCCTGCGAGAAGTGCTCGAAGGCTCCCCCTGGGAAGCGGTTGCTGCAAAGCTGGCGTATGAACAGAGACCTGCAGGAAGCGTCTTCCAGGCTGATGGAGTAGCAAGTGCAAAGGTCCTGGGGCAGGAGCCAGCGTGGGTTCCCGGAAGAGCATGGAGGCCGGAGGGGCCGGAGGGAGAAGGCAGGAAAGGAGAGGGAACACATTGCATTCATCTCCAGGACTTACTGTGCTAGACGTTTCCTCAAGTCGAGGGCAAATCGGGACAGGAGTGGACACAAGACCACACAGTCAGGCCGACTGGAACTGTCTGGGGTGGGAGAGACCGGGCCGCACCAAGGCGCTTGGGGCAGTGTCTCACCCACATGCTGCTGGTCAGCCCTGCAGAGCTGGGAGGGCCGCGGGGGCCGCAGGGGCGGCAGGACTCACAGTGAGCTGCAGGGCTGACCCCGAGATCTCTTCCAACCCTTGGGGCCCCAATGGTGGAAAGGGGGCCGTGGAAGGAGGACTCTCCCACTCGCCTACCCCCAGACGCGCCCCATGGGTCCACCCGCAGCACACGTGCTCACGTGGGTCCACAGCACTCGCAGGCGGTCAGACACGCACCTACACCTGCTCCCCCCTGTGTCCGAGCTCTGCCGAGGCCTCAGGAGCCTGTGACCAGCACTGCAGTATCCGCCAGGAGGCCGAGGCACGGAGGGTCCCAGAAGGCACAGCACTGCGGGGCCGCACCCGGGGGCTGGCTCTGCCCCCTGCACAGCCCCCAGGAACGCCCCTCCTGCAGCCGGACCACCAGAAGCCCCTCTGCCACAGCAGGCGGCAGCAGGCGGCACCTGGCCAGGGTTCCGGGGGCTGAGGGGGGTGGGTGTGGCATGGCCCCCCGCCCTGGCTGGGGAGGGCCCGGGGGCGAGAGGCACTTAGCACCCCCTTGGCAGCCTCCGAAGTCATGCACTAGGCACTCGCGCAGCTGCCGCGCCCGGTCTGCCGGTAGCCCCCGGTGATGAATGAGGCATGAGTCCCACAGGCAGTGGGGTGCTGACCCCAGCTGGGGGTCCCCTGGCTCGGCCCATCCATCAGCGTGACAGGTGGAGCCCCAGGGAAGGTGGGGCTGGGCAGGTGGGGGAGGCTGAGCCCCCAGCAGCTGTACACGCGGGCATCCCCGGGAGGACAGGGCTTGGAGTCACTCTGCCTGGTGCGGCTGGGCAGTCAGACCATGGCTGCGGGTCCACCTTCCTGATGGGCTGCGCTCCCGCTGACCATGCCCTAGGCACGCCAGTCCAGGCCCACAGTGGACACCTGGTCGTTCATCGTCCCTCGCCCACACCTGCCCTCCCCAGCTCAGGTCAGCCAGCTGACTGCTGCGTTTTAGCAGGACGGCTGGAGCCTTCCTTCCCCGACTTCTGCGTGGCCCAGCTCCGACAACCACGCCTGGATGGCAAGTGTCACCTTACTGGGTGCAGCGGCGGCTGCTAGGGTGTCTGTGGGCCTTGGGCCCCACAGCCCCGGGTGCACCCAGCAGGGCTTAGAGCGTAGTGGGTGGTGGCGTGGCCCTGTCCACGGGGCGGGGGGGCCAGGGCAGGGTGACCTCCAGCCCGACCGAGATGGGGACCCGGCTTGTGTTTAGGGGAATTGTGTGTCCTCCTGTCCCACAACATCCTGAGTCACTAAAAAGCTTCATTCTCGTCAAAGCGAGTCTGGCCCCACCCGGTCACACCCTGCGGTCACCATGGATGGAGCCACCGGCGCGCAGGAGGAGGCAGGGCCATTGAAGAAGGAGCCAAATCAGCCCCCAGAGTCGGGCAGCCTCGCCGCGGGCCACAGCCTGGAGCAGCCTCGAAGCACGTCACAGAGAGGAGTCGCGTGCGGGCGGAGCCACATGCGACAGCCAGAGCAGGGGCCCCAGGTGGAAGGCGGAGGTGGTGGCCGCACAGCCTGGGGACGTGCTGGATGCCACTGACCTCTGCTCTCCCACGTGGTTCCAATGGTGACCTTTACGTGTATTTGAACACACTTTAAAAAGGCATGGTCGGGGGCTTCCCTGGTGGCGCAGTGGTTGAGAGTCCGCCTGCCGATGCGGGGAACACGGGTTCGTGCCCCGGTCCAGGAGGATCCTACATGCCGCAGAGAGACTGGGCCCGTGAGCCATGGCCGCTGAGCCTGCGCGTCCGGAGCCTGTGCTCCGCGGCAGGAGAGGCCACAACAGTGAGAAGCCCGCGTACCACACACACACAAAAAAAGGCATGGTCGGGGGCTTGCCTGGTGGCGCAGTGGTTGAGAATCTGCCTGCCAATGCAGGGGACATGGGTTCGAGCCCTGGTCCGGGAAGATCCCACATGCCGCAGAGCAACTAAGCCCGTGAGCCACAACTGCTGAGCCTGCACTCTAGAGCGCGCGAGCCACAACTACTGAGCCCGCGTGCCACAACTTCTGAAGCCCATGTGCCTAGAGCTCGTGCTCCGCAACAAGAGAAGCCACCACAGTGAGAAGACTGCACAACGCAACAAACAGTAGCCCCCGATCACCGCAACTAGAGAAAACCCACGCACAGCAACTAAGAGCCAACAACGAAGACCCAAATATAAATGCAGCCCAAAATAAATAAATCAATAAATCAATTTATTTTTTAAAAAAAAGGCACGGTCATGGGACTTCCCTTGCAGTCCAGTGGTTAAGACTCTGTGCTCCCAATGCAGGGGGCACACGTTCGATCCCTGGTCAGGGAACTAGATCCCGCACGACGCAACTAAATATTCCGCACACCACAACAAAGATCCCACGTGCTGCAACTGAGACCGGGCGCAGCGAAATAAATAAATATTAAAAAAAAAGGCATGGCCAGGGAAGACCCCCTAAGGAGGGGGCACGTTGGCCTCTCAGGAAGGGAGGGGATAGCAGTACCTCTGCAGGAGCTTCCGGAATGTTCCAGAGCAGTGAGAAGGATATGGAGGAGTGCGGTCCTGGCTCACCGTCCAGAGAGGGACACCCAGTGGCCTCGAGGTCAGAGCTTGCCCTGGAGGTCACCTCGGAGCCACCTGCATGGGGCGTAGGGCCAGGCCCAGGTGGCGCAGGGAGGCCGCTGGGCCCCAGCCCCGCAGAGCAGGACTGTCCAGTGGCAACTTTTCCTGCTTGTCCACCTGGGGCACTTCAAGGAGCTTTCAAGCCAATTACGGTTGTCAAGCGCTTAGAATAATTGGTAGGAAAAGAATTCACGCAGAGAAGAGCAAAGCAAGGCCTAGAGACGGAAGGTCAGAGAGGTTCCTGCCGAGGCCGGCCGCTCAGGGGAGGGCAGGTGGTTGGCTTGGGTGACCTTTGACCCAAACGGACACCCAGCCAGACGACCAGACCAGGTCCCTGAGAGGGGCAGGGAGAGTCCCGAGAGCTGCTGGCCTCCCACCTGCGTCCGCGGGGGCCGTGGTCTCTGTGGGCTCGAGGAGGCCGCCCCGCACTCGCCCAGCTGGCTGCCCAGCACGAGGCCCGCGCTCAGCCCTCCGCGAGTGAGCATCCCTCAGGGAAGGACGGGGAGTGGCTGCAGTCACCGCGGCAGCACGCCAGCGGGACGGACGTGGCCAGGCCAGGCCGGGGACAACGTGGACCCATCTGGAGGCTCTGAGCATGTGTGACTCTGAGTCCGTCTCCTTCCCCAAGGTTGACGTAAGAGAGAGGCGATGGCAGAGGCAGCCGTGCAGAGGCTGGGTCTCCACCGCCCACCACCGGGCTGCCTCGGCTGGAAGTGCTCCCGACAGACGGGCTGCGTGTCGTCAGGAGCGGGGGGCCTGGCGTGTGCGCGTGCGCGTGTGCCAGAGCACGTGTGTGCGTTCAGAACATGGAAAAGGGGAGCGTGGCTGCACTCAGCTGTGAGAGGCTGGCCGGCTCCGTGTGAGCTGGCGCCACGGGGACAGGAGGAGAGCGAGGCTAGTGGATGCTGCAGAGGGGAAGATGGACGCCTGCCATGGCCAAGCGGTAGGGCTGGCGCCTCCCGGGTGCCAACCGGCGCACGGGGCCAAAATTCACAAACAAAACCCATGGCAAATTGCTGGCAGCCCGTCCCGAAGGCGCCAGCCGCTCGTTAGAGAAGCCACGGAGGACCGGCTGGAAGCGGGCAGCCAGCGCAGCACAGGTAACGGCCGCGTGGGGCTCGCCGGGCAGGCGGCTGGGTCTTAGCCTGGGCGCGGGCGACATGGCATGCAGCTTGAGGGGACAGCTGCGTCCAGTGTGGGCCTGGACCCTCCCACGTCCAGGCCAGCGCAGTTGGCCCTCTCACTCGCCAGTTCCCTGAGCACTGCCCTGGGTGCAGGCGAGGGTCCGCCACCCCAGGGCCTGTCTGTCCAGGTGGCACAGGAATCGTTCCTGCACCGGAGAACAGAGATGCCAGCAGCCACGCCCAGGGTCCCTGGCTCTGCACGGCGGCGCCTCTGGCTCTGGTGCTCGAGCCCTCCCTCCGGGGTCTTGTGGCTGTGGCATCTCCACCCTGCGAAGCCCTGCTGGCTCTCAGGGCTGGGTCCTGTTGTCCCCCGTTTTGGAATGTGTCCCCCAACCGTTCTTGAAGGTCTGTTTCTTCTCGCAGACCAACCTGGGGACTGGGTTGGGAAGAGGGGTTAGAGGGCAACACCTGGAGGGACTGGGAGATCCCAAGATCTTCCCTCCCCCCATCTGCACGGAGCCCCACAGCCGGCTTGGCCCGGCAGTGCCGTGTGCAGACCCGCGGGGGCACAGCCAAGCGTGCCCGTCAGAGGAGCTCGGGCGCTGTTGCCAGCTGTCGAGGGCACGGGCTGGGGGCGAGCAGCCTGGCTGGGGAGGACCCGTGCCAGGGGCTCACTGGACAAAGCCCTCCCGGGCAGAAGGGGCCAGGCCAGCCGGCAGGCGCCTAGCCACCCCTCCCTGGGTGAGAACCATGCTTTCGGGGGAGGGAAGCCTCTGAGCACCTCGGCCGGGGGCACAGGAGCAGACGGGATGCCACTGCCGCCCCAGGGGCCCGAGGCTGGACACTGTCCACTTTGACGCTTGGAGCTCCCAGTATAGACCCAGAAAGAAAGCACATGGGGCGCGTGGCCCAATAGGGTGTGCGGTTCTCCAGCAGCGCCTGCGCCCCAGGCAGTGGCCGGTCCCAGTGCTGCCGAGTCGGTAGGAGCTTGAAAAGCCAAGTGCAGGGTCTGGCTGGGCTGGGGGTGCCTGGCCCTGGGAGGCAGAGAGGGGTCTGGGCTCTGGGCAGTCACTCGGGCAGGGGGAAGGGGCTCCCAGCGCGGGCCACCCACCTCACCAGGCAGGTAATGGGGGCTCTGAAGAGGGCGCCCAGCCCAATCCCCATCTCCGGGAACCGGGCCAGCAGTGGGCAGCCTCGAGCACTGGGTAGACAGCACCCGGGGGCCCCCAGAAGCAGCAGGAGAGCAAGGTCCCCCAGCCTCAGTGGGCGGCCCCCTCGGTGTGCGGCCAGTGGGACCAGGGGGTCCTGTGGAGAGCCTTCCCCGCTCTGCCAGGGCCACGCCCTAGCCCTGGGGTGGGTGTGCCCTGGTCTTTGAGGCCAGAGATGTCACTCCGTCCCAGCCCCCAGGCCTCTCCATCTCTGGCCCTGACACTCTCACCAGCAGGGCAGGTGCTGGCCTGGCCCAGGTGAGCCCCGGTCTGAGCTGTCAGATTTCGGAACCCCAGGGGCTTTGGGAAACCGTGCCTGTCCACTGCGCCCCCAGTGAAGGGTGCAGGGACCCCCGCCCCACCACAGCTCCCCTCCCCCTCAAGCTCCAGGTGGGCACTCTCTGCCTCCCTGGGCGCCCCTGGTCCCATGCTGCCCCAGCTCTGTGGCTTCATCTAGAGGTTCCGACCCCAGGTCTAGCCCCCCTCTGGGGTCCCCTGCCCCTTTAGAAGCTCTGACCTGGCCACGGGCCCGAGTGGAGCAGCACGGGCTATGGGAGCTGTGCTGGGGGAAACGAGGAAGCTGGCCCAGGACGTCCACCCCCATGCCAGCAGGTGTTTGTCCACAGAAATGGGGTGGTGGCCCACGCCAGCGTGGTGACAGACAGAGCACGAGGGACTCCGGGCGGCTGGACACGAGAGCCACCTTTGGTGGCAGAGGCTGGTGTCCCACCCGCTGCCTCCGAGCCCCCCGCCCCGTCACCCCCATTTCACTCTCCTGCTTCCTGCACCGGCTCCCAGCGCCCTGGAGACCCTGCCAGACGTTCGTCGCGGTCGGCACAGCACTCCCCTAATGAAATGTTCACGGAGTCTTTCGGCTTCTTGACAGAAGCCTCGCAGCTTCCCACACCTCGGAAAGCGAGCCTCGGCGCCCAGCCTCCCAGAGAAGTCCCGGGAATGAGCAGGTGACTGCCAGGGTGCCCCCTCCCCCGCATCAAACCTTGGCCACCTTTCGTGGGCACCAGCTGCCCCATGGGGACAAGCTGTGCTGCTCTGCAGCCCCAGCTGGAAAGGGATCTACAGCTTCCCTTTAAGACTTGCTCTGGTGTCTGATGGCCCACCTACCCCACGCCAACACGACCAAGCCACAGCCCACAGAGTCTCACCCGCTGTGCGCTGGCCACACTGTGGTCACCTGCCAGCCAGCCATCCACTTGCTCACTCCGTATCAGCTGAAAACCTATGTGTGGTTTCTAGGCGTGGAGATGGGGCTTCATAATGGAGCAAAACAGACCCAACCCCTGCTCTGGGCCACACACACTGACATCACCCACGCTGGTCACGCTGGGCAACCCCAGACCCTTGCAAAGTCCGTAGAGAACCCCAGCTACGGTCTGCAGCCTGCAAGGGGCCCCAGGTCTCCCCATCAGGTGCCTGAGATGCAATGGAGAACGTCACAGTCGCTGTGCCCCCTTCCCAGCCATGCCCTGTGGGAGTAAGTACAGGACGGCGGGGGCGGGGGACACAGCCTGGGGCCTGGCCCTGAGCGGCCTCAGCCACTGCTCACACAGGTGGGCCAGGCGCTCCACGCGCGTGGATCCTGGCCCCCGGCCCCACTGTAGCGTTCCACGAAATGGGAGAACCAACCAACCCGGCCAAGCCCCTTGGGATGGCTGCGGACCGCCCTGCTGTCAGTGCCAGTGGGCGGCCCCCAAAAGCCGCCTGCCGGCTGAGCCCTGGGCAGACGCTCTGCGATGGTGCCAGGCGCACCCACGACAGCTCTGAGGTCGGCTGCCTGTGCCGCCGTCCCACCTGCCCGGCCCCTCAGCCTGCACCTGTGCAGCTCCGCATAGGCAGGGACTACCCCTGCGGCGTCCCTCCTCTGCTCCCCGATCTCACTCGCGCTCCCAGGTGGTACAGCACTCCTCCTGACCCCTGGATACACGGGGTATGTGTCTGCGCTCGAAGCCAAGGCTCCGTTGGTCCTCGAGGCTGGGTCGCTGGGTGAGAGGCAGGGGCTGGATAGAGAGGAGAGGAGGGGGAGGTGGGTGGGGCTCAGGCAGCGTGGCTGGTGCCTGTGTAGCCTGGCGCTCTGCTCATCAGGAGCGGGGGATGGAGTGGGGGGTACAGGTGGCGGTGCCACATGCTGAGCCCAGCTCCGACCTCGCTGTGTGACCTTTGTCCTCTCTGAGCCTCCACTTCCTCATCTGTAAAATGGGTTGATGGTCCCAGCCACATGCGAGTTCACGGAAGGGTGGTGCTTGGCCCCAGCGGCCCCCAGGAAAAGCCAGCTGGCAGTGACCAGGATCCAGTCGGCCAAGGCCAGCCGCTGCCATTGGCCACCCTGGGTCTACGCAACCCCTCTGCCACCTCTTCCCCCAGGGACCATCCTCATGGTGGGCCAGGGGAGCCCTATGGAACCTTCTGGTCCAGCGGCCTCCATGAAGGAAGGTGCTACTGGCAGGCAAAGGAGCTCAGAACCTCCGGAACTCTGGACTCAACGTTCCTTCCCTGAGGAGACATCAATGGCGTTTCCCCTAATCGGGGGGCTGGTCTGGGGGACCAGCGGCTTCTCCACGCAGCGTGAGCTCCCCAGGCGCACCTCCCTGGGACTCCAGCCCCCGAGGGGCAGAGCAGGCGACTGGAAAAGCTCGCGGGGGGGAGAGGAGAGTCCAGGACGTGTGTCCCACGGGAGGGGGGCCCGTGGCCCCAGGTCTAAGCTGGGAAGCCGGCGCGTGGCAGGTCTTTAATGAAATCCTCCCGGTGCTGGGTTCCTCTGCTTGGCTGGGTCTCCCGGGTCTGGAGGGAGGGCTGGTGGGGCAAGTGGCTGCCCCTGAGACCCCATGGAGGCGGAGAATCATGATAAGAGTAGCCCTGTGAGGGGTCTGTGTGACCCCAGGCTCCGGTGGCAGGCTGTGGCCACAGGGTGGCTGTGCCCCGCCGGGCCTGAGTCCTACCCCCCAGGCTTTCCCTGGGCATCACACACTCACCACCCCCCACCCTTCCCCCCGTGCTCTCAGCATCCAGTCCTGGAGACGCCACCCTGGATCAGAGCCAGGCGGCCCACCCCTGGGCTCACTCTGCCACACGCAGGGGCTCCAGGGCCGCCCAGCTCCCCCTGAATCTGCACGAGGCCTCGCCCGCCTGTCCCGGCCTCTGGGTAGAGACTGTGTCTTAAATGCCTGCTCTGACCTTGACAACCGTCACCTACAGTAACAAAATAGACTCGGTGCCTTTTACTGAGAGGTGAGCTCCAGCTTCACCAACTGGTTTGTCTGATTGTCTGGGAGGCCGGTACGGGGACTCAGAGAGGTCAAATCACCTCCCCAAGGCCACACAGCTGGGCAGTGCAGGAATGAAGTTGCCAGGAGTGTCAGGCCGGAGCCCTGAGCGTTGTCACCCGACCCTCCCTCAGAAACGATTCCCAGAGCCCACGAGCCTTCCAAGTTCACAGTCCAAGGATCCGGCACCAGCGCCCTCCCTGGTCCAGGCAGTGCACTGGGGATGGAGGAGCTGGAGGGGCCAGCGCCCCTCCTGGAGCTGCCGCGAGGTAATGAGCTCTGTGTGGAGCGTAGAAATAAAGCATGTTCTGCAGAACAAACGGTGTTAATTTGCACCGCAGCCTGGCCGTGCCGATCGCTTGGGGGTGGGGGGCAACAGCTGCGCCAGAACACACAGCCGCGCGCACACAGCGAATTACTGGGGCCATGCATCACCGTCAGAGGGACAAAGCCCCAGCCCTGACGGGGCAGCCCTCACCTCCGGGAGAGGCCGGCTTGGGAAGCGAGAGGATCGGCTTTTCAGGCTCTCCCGGACATCCCTGCTCAGAGCGGCCAGCGCCCACCACTGGGTCAGGAGTGGGGTCCAGGGGGCGCTCAGGCGTGGCTGGCCACCTGGACCCCCTCCTGGCGTCCCACCCGCTCGCGGTCGGCACAGCGCTCCCCTAATGAAATATTCATGGAGTCTTGGTGGGGCAGGCGGCCAGTCCTGCCTTGGACCCTGTGCTCTTGGGCCCCTCTCCCTGGCGGCCTCGAGGACACCGGGGGTCCCCTCCACCCCGGCCTAATCAGCCCCTGTCCATTTGCTCTATCACCGCCGAGGCTGCTCAGAGCTGCAGCCTCCTATTGACATAGCGACACTGGAGGCTCCGAGACGTGCTGCCTCCCCCGGGGGATCTGTCTTCCTCAGCCGCCACGGCCCTCTGATTGGCGAGTGCCCACCTCCAGGGTCAGGGAAAGCTGGACCACACTCCACACCCCTTGTCGCATCCGAGCAGTGTCTGACGTCACCCGCGCACCCACCCATCCATCCCTCGCCCCCTCCCTGCCGCCTGTGCTCCTGCCTCCCTGACTCTAACTCTGGACACCTGGGCTGCCCCCGGGCTGGGCAGGGAGAGGGCAGGTGCGCAGGGCGGGGGCGTCGGCCTGCCTGCTGGTCCTCTCTGCCCTCCCGACTTGTGTTCTCTCCTCTGTGGGGAAGAGGGTCGCCCTGGAACTGTGCATCCGCTGCTGAGGTAGGCGCTGGGCACCCAGAGGCCTTCAGTGGGTACTTAAGGGGCGATGGATGGACGGACAGATGGACAGGTGGCATGACAAGGCCCTGGACTCGGAACTGTACACGGAGAAGGATCTTGGGAGGGCATCTAAGCCAATGGTCCATGTGGGGAAACTGAGGCCAGCGCAGCGGGTGTAACCTGACCCACGGCACAGCCCCAGGACTACGACCCACGGGCTCTGTCCACTGCCCACTGCTGTGCCCTTCAGAGCCCAGCACACACATCTGCTTCCAGGTGGGGGAGAGCGGGGGTCTGCACCCCTCTCCAAGCCAGGACAGCCCCGGGCCCTGGGGTATCCCTGTCCTGCCTGCCTGGCAAGGGTGCCAGTGCCCACCCACCCATCTGCCCACTCTAGCTTCCCAACCTCCTGCAGTCGCTAAACCCCCACATGGCTGCTCCCTGCCCTGTGCTTCCAGTGTGTCCGGCGGAGCAGGGCACCCGCTCAGCCCGTTCACCGCTTCCCCCGGGGCAGAGTTTCAAGCCCTGAGCCGAGGGCCAGGTGCCAGGAGAGCCACAGAGCCCAGCACAAGGTGTTGTCCTGCAGGGGCCTGGAGGCGAGCTAGGAGCGCCTCTCAGACTTTGCGAGGCTTCTCAGGAGAAGTGGCCCAGGGAGTGGGGGGCTCGGGCACTCGACCTGAGCTGGGCCCGGCGGGGGTAACCGAGGTGGAGGCCGGGAGGAGGGGTCTCGTGTGAGCACCCGAGAGGGAGGGGCAGTGTGTGGAGGAGGCTGCAGCGGTGGGTGGGGAGGGATGGGGCTGACGGGCAGAGCGCCGGGCCCCGAGAGTACAGGAAGGACCAGGAGGGGGGCCAGGGTCTGGCCCATCTTCAGCTCCTGGGCCTGTCTGCTTCCTGCTGACACTGTCAGATGACAGGGAACCGCTGGCGCCTGTCCCCTGTTCTCCCCTGTTGTCCAGACACCCACTTTGCAGAGAAACACCTTTGGGGATGAAGCTGAACCTGTAGCCACAGTATACGAGGCAGCTTGCGAGAGCTCCGTAGAGGGGGGGCTGGAGGTGAGGCTCTCGCTCAGCTACCCCTGCTCGCCCCGCTCGGAGACCTCGTCCACCAGCGGAACTGACCGCCCTGCCCACTCCGCCGTCATGGGGCAGCCAGCACTGCAGCCCCCCAGCCCACGGGCCTGACCCCGGGCACCTGCCCCACGGGGGTCTCGGGGGGATGCTGCCTACAGGTGGGAACGTGGGGTTTGGCTCGGGACAGTGCATGGGGTCTCCCCTCGGCCCCTCCCCTCGCTGGGGGCGAGTGTGTGGAGGACGCTAGTCCTGAGGCCCTGCCTGCGCCTGGGGGCCGTGGCCGCTGCCGGGTCGCATCTGGCGGCACAGGAGAGCGGCTCCAGATGCAGCAGGGGGGCAGGCTCGAATGTCATCCCATCTTCTCACAATCATTTCAGCATCCTCTTAGCGCCAGCGCAGCCCGCTCGCTTGAATGCATAATTAGCCTGCACATCCTACCTCGCTAATTTCAAGGCTGGGGAAGGCAGTGGAGGGGGGTTAGGAATTTGCATATTAATTTAGCCCAGGGAGAGAAAAATTGTTTACCACTTCTTCCTCCCAGCCGCTCACAGAGGACTTAACTCTTTCCTGCTTGCTGCCTGGAGCCTCACCCGCAGGGCATGCCTGGGGTGAAGCCAGCGTCCCAAACCCCCACCCCCACCCCCACCCCCGCCCCAGGCCTCCTGCTGTGTCCCACCCTGGCGGCCCCTGCACATGCCAGGCTGCAGCTTCGTCTCTTTGCAGGGCCCACATGGGGCTCCTCGGGGGCCAGACAACACAGAAACTGGTGTTTCTGGGAGTCTGCTGATGACCGCGAGTTCCCCTTCTCACTGACCCTCACCTGTGGTTTTCCGGGACTACAGATCCCCGCCCCGCACTGGAGCCAGGAGCTGGTACTCACAGAGGGTGGGACTCTGCGGGGAGCCCTCCGACTTCAGAGGGGAGAACGGGCTTCCGGGTGGAGGTGGCGTTTGCCCTGGGCCCTGCAGGAGGGAGCTGGTGGGAGGAAGGGCCTTGGGGCAGGGGGCACCTGGGAGGGAGACGTCTGGGGAGCTGGGTTGTGAGGGCTTGGAAGCTGGAAGGGATCGTGCAGGGCCGCCGGTGAGGGGCCTGGTCTGTAGGGGATGCTGATCCCAAGGCTTGTTGCGGGGTGGGATGAGGTGCTGTGGGCAGTCAGCACCGGTGGCGCGGCTGGCGTCCTCAGGCGACACTGCCCTGAGCTGTGGCCACGCTTCCCACTCGGACGGACAGCAGCGCATCCGCTGGGAAGGGCGTCATGCTTCAGAGCCGTGCGGGCAGCTCCAGTTCCCCAGGGACGATGCTTACTGGGGGGCTGGGGGCGTACATCTCGCAGAAGGCCTGCTCTTTGCCTCGTCAGAGGCCCGAGGACACACCCCCGGGCCTAGTGTGCACCGCAGACGCTGGTCGGCCCACCACGCACAGTGAGCGGGACAAGAGCGGCCCCCGTCACGTGCCTGATGGCAACCAGGAGCTCAGGCCGCGTGTGCGGCGACACGAAGCAACCCGTAAAGTGTGTAGACGCCACCCAAGCCACAGCTGGCCATGCAGGATTTCATCATCTTCAGAACTGGGACAGGGTGCCCATGTCAGGCAGTGGGCAGGTGGGGGACTTGAGGGCAGCTGCCAGGGCCCCTGTGAGCCACAAGACCTGGGAGACCCGGGTGGAGGGCTGACCCCAGAGATACAAACTGGTGCCCGCAGGGAGAGCTCGGGCCAGGGCAGCTACGTCCCCCCTGGAGACCCAGTTTCTCCGTCTGTACCGAGAGGCCCGGCCCCATCCTGAGCCAGGGCAGACATCACTAATCAATCACAGAGCCTCTCCCACAACCCACGGGAATTCCAGGGAGCCGCTGTCCACCAGCTGTCTGCCACCTGGATTGCATGAGCTCCAAGATGACCATTCAGGGTAAATCTCTGCCCCATGTGGCAGCCAGCACAGTGGAGACCTGGCACAGACCCGTGAACATCCTGCTCCCACCAAGCTCCCTGGAAGCCGCCAGACCCACCAGCAGCTGGTGAATGGTGCGTGGATGCGCGGTCTGCCCAGCACTCTACCCGGGGATCTCCGCAGCTAAACGCTGCCTCCGTCCCTGCTGAGCTGCGCACTGTGACCAAGAACACAGACCCTGGGGCCACAGATGATATGCCTCCACGGGGCACACTGCACGTGCTCGGTAAAGCATCGACACACGCCCACACGTGAAGCTGACAGTGCCAAGAGCTGCAGGGCATCGGCCACGACGATGGACACAGGGCTGCGCACCTCCCAGTTCCGGAGGCCCGAGGACACAGGACATGGCCGAGATCAGGGAGGGAGGGTGGTGGGTGTGCACCAACAGGCTAGAGGTCGCCCTGCTCCTGGAGCTGCTGGCTAAGAGGAGGGGGTGGCCACATGCAGTAACGAGGCACCCAGAGCCAGCGCAGGGGATCCGGGCCCCTGACAAGTCCTCGGACCCCTCACCGCGGGCCCCCACGGAGCCTCCCCGCTCAGACGAGCTGCCGAGCCCAGCGTCTGCGGGAGATGCTGGCGCCGCAGGTCTGTGCGTGGGAGACGCAGGCGCCGCAGGTCTGTGCATGGGAGACGCAGGCGCCGCGGGTGCAGGAGCCTCCCAAGCACAGCCAGCACCGCGCGGCGGCTGCCTGCCCCCAGCCCCTCTGGGTCACCCTGCGGAGACTCTGGCGGACTCAGAGAAACTAGCTGACCCCCATAACGTGGGGCCCGGAGACAGCTGCTCCAGATAATTCGGGAGGACGGAATTCAGTGCTGCGTCTGGTAGCCGGGAGGGAAGAAGCCCCAAGGCTGAACCCCCTCTCCCTCTCCCTCTGCCTCCAACAAAAGGTGGCCACGAGGCCCAGGGGCTGAGGGCTGGTGCAGGGCTCGCCCTGGGACCCCAGGCCAGTGGCCCATCATCCTTCTCAGGGTGGTCCCGGCGAGCCTCACCTGTTCCCAAGGCACCTGCTGAGAATGCAGATTCCCTGGCTCGCCCTGGCCCAGTGAATCCAACCCACCCTCCAGGGTCCCACTGCCTGACTGTTGGGGTCCTCCCAGGGTCACTGGCCACCCAGGGTCCGAGACCCCAGTGCCCTCGAGCCTCACACGGGGGCGACAGCCTCCCCCTCCTGCTCTCTTCCTTCAGGGAACCTGTGAGGTGAAACAGCAAGGGACCCAAGAGGCAGAGGCACGGCAGAGGCGAGGGGCTGTCACCCGGGGAGCACAGACACGCGCGTGTGCGGACACCGAGCGGCAGGGCAGGAGGGGCTGCAGCCAGGCTGCGGTCGTCCGGACACCCTAGGAGGGTGGGAACAGCCTGCTCGGCCCTGCCGTCCCCGCGCGTCCACGTGAGCCACGACGGCGCTTTTGTTTGCACCTGTGGGCGTCGTGGGCTGGGTCTGGAGGTGCTGTGCGCCTCCCGCAGCTGCTGTCAGCGCGCATCTGTGAACCGGCCTCATTCTCACTGTCATTAAAAATCCCAGGTCTGACAGGTAGGGAAAATCCAATGTAAAAACACCCCAGGGACCAACCGCAGCTCCGGCGGGAGCCCAGCTCCCGGGCCAGAGGCCAGGGCCCTCTGGGAACCGGGGTGGGGAGTCCACCCTGCCCCCACTGTTCTGGGGTGGGTTAGGGTAGGACAAGAGGGGACAGAGAGGCAGAAGGAGGGAATGGAGAAGGAAGGCATGCCACTGGGGGCAAAGAGACCGGCCCAGGGCCACACGTACACGCCTTGTGGGGCGCTGGACACCGCAGTGAGTGACCCGACACCGCTCCATCTACAAATGAGGCGCCACAGGCCACAGACACACAGGTGGAACCCGACGCCCACCTCTGACCTCCACTGGGCCTCCTGGGAGAGGCCCTCTGGCCAGAGACCGTCCTTGAGACTTGAGGCCTCCCTGCCCTTCTGGGTGGGAGATGTGCGCCTGTTGGCGGTCCCCAGGGCCCTGGGAAGGAGCCGACACCCCTCTCCCAGGGCACTACAGGCAGCCCCAGTACCCCAACCGGGAGACACAGCCCCGTGGGCACTCGGCAGGCCCCGAGGATGGACGTCAGCCCTGTTCTTGGAGATTTCTTCATCACTCGGACAAGCCACTCGCCCCTTCTGAACCCCTGAAGCCACAACCATAAATGGCGGTAGGTGGGTGGGTGCATCCCATCTGGGCACAGGGAAGGGCCCGTGTTGGGGGACTGGCCTTCGGCCTGTCTGACCACGCCCTGGGCTGCAGTGAAGCACCAGCTCTTGGGGTCTCAGCTCACAGGGTCGGAGCACGTGCTGGACACCAGCCCCAGGTCACAGATCTGGGGAGTCCGAGATCTCCCACCACCCTGGGGCCCTCCTGCAGTGGGATGGGGTGTTGGGCCTCGGGGATTCTCTGCCGCTGCACTCACCCTGGTTTGGGGGCCTCTGGGAGCCTGGGTGAGGCTGGCCCCCCACAGAGCCCGGGGTCTCCCCCAGGGCGCTGGCACTCACACGGCTGTTACATCTGGGAAAAGTTCACAGAGGGCTCAGGAGGGATGCACACCCCTCCCACCTGGGGTTGGGGAGACCTCGGAAGGGCGGGGACCACCCCGGCATTGAGCTGAGGAGCTCGGCGCGCAGAGGGTTAAGCGCTGATCCTCCCTGTTCTGCTGGGGGCCCGTAATGCGCTCATCTGCACAGTGCAGTGCGCTCAATTAAAATGAACTTTTAATGTCTTCTAAGTAAATTACTTCTTGCCAGTACGTGACGCGCACAAATGTCAGAATAATGGGAGAGCCCTAATGAGCTGGGGGTAGAGAGGGGGGTGGCGCTATTGGGAGTAACCCAGAACAGGCATGTCCCCACGCTGCACAGACGCACGGGACGGGCGCGCACGCGTGCCCTCCGCACGCAGAGCCCCCTCCACACGTTACAGGATCTCTCCCGCTCCTGATGGACACAGACATTTCTCGCCAAGCCTCAGCCTTGCTGCTGCTTCTTACTCACCTTATGAATAAGGATGTGAGTTTAGAGGTTGAAACAAAGGAACATAATCAGAGCAACAAAGAGGCTGGGCCGCCCCCCTGCCCCGTGACTTCGGGGAGCGCTGGGGGGGAGGAGTCACCCCCTCCACCTGGGCCCCAGGAGTCCAACCCCATCATCATCCCTCCTCCTCTCGGCACCTGAGGGGGCCGCGGACAAGGGCGCCACAGTCGGCCCAGGGCACACGGCTCAGTCCTGCGAGGACGGCACGGGGGTTGGTCTGCCTGCCTTTCTCTCCTCACCCTTTGAGGATGTGGACGTGGCATCAGCCTTGCGCTGCCCGGCTGGCCGGGCGGTCATTCAGCACTTGGGAGAGGGCTGCAGACCAGCCTGGCCCCAGGGTTCTGAGCCCTGATACTGGGCAGGGCTGCAGTCAGCAGCGATCTCAGGTTAGGCTGTGGCCTCTGACCAGAGTCCTGCACAAGGTCTGTCCCCACCCAGAGAGGCGGCAGACACACGGACGCTGGGTCCACACAGATGTGTGGTCAAACATCGGCTCCAGCCTTGATGGCCCCGGACAAACCACAGGGCCCCCTGGCCACCCAGCTGTCTCCTCTACACCCACCTGGGGCTGGGGGCTCCCTGGGGCCACATTTGACCCCTGCCCTGCACTGTGACAAAGCTGCCACTGGGCAA
Source organism: Globicephala melas (assembly GCF_963455315.2). NCBI lineage: Eukaryota > Metazoa > Chordata > Mammalia > Artiodactyla > Delphinidae > Globicephala > Globicephala melas. Next base: position 62,099,362 of record NC_083332.1, on the reverse strand, counting down.
CTTTGCTACCGGTGACCACCCACGGAACTGGTGAGAGCCACTGCCGGATGCCCCGTGGAAACACAGCTTGGATGCCTGCGGGCCAGAGGCCCCACTGATGCCAATGCTTGAGTCTTGGGTAGTCTTGGGCCTCTCACTGCTGCGGCCCCTCCCGTTACGGAGCACAGACTCCGGACGCGCAGGCTCAGCAGCCATGGCTCATGGGCCTAGCCGCTCCACGGCATGTGGGATCTTCCCGGACCGGGGCACGAACCCGCGTCCCCTGCATCGGCAGGCGGACTCTCAACCACTGCGCCACCAGGGAAGCCCATCCTGGAGGTGTTTGAAGAGGCCTGTGGCCCTGAGGGGAGGGGCACAGACATCGCTGACCACGCCTACAGAGGGTGATCAGGGAGGGCTTCCTCGAAGAGGGCTCGCCTGGGGAACACCAGGCCAGTGACCCAGGCCAGTGTACGAGGTGGCAGAGGGGCTGACGGGGGCCTCATGGGGAGGCACGCTGCAGGCAGGAACGGCTCATGAGGGGCACAGGGCACGATGCCCCCGGGACACACACCAGAACACCTGCAAGGGATGTGCCCCAGCCGGGAGGGCAGACGGGAGGGCTCAGTGTCCATGGGGGGTGGGGATGCAGGCGCTGGGGGCCGAGGCTCTGGCTGGAGCCTCCCAGTTGGGCGGGGGGTGGTTCCTCAGCGTGTGGGATGCAGTGAGCAGGCGGCAGGGGCCGCGTTTACAAATCATTTGTCATTACTGGCAGGCTGCGGGAGGTGTGCGGGGAATGGCGGCAGCCAGAGGGAGGGCAGAGTCACCCAGGGCACCGATGGGAGAGCCCCGGCCAGCCCTCACTGGGAAACCGAGGGGGAAACCGAGGCTAGAGGCTCACTCAGCTGGTCTGGCACGGTAGAGGGCTGGAGGGCCAGGCTGCCCGTGCTGGCCGCGGTGCAGTGGGAGATGGGTCTCTGTCACCTTCACCTGCCCCAGGGACATGCCTCTCCCCCAGTCTCCTTGCAAGGGGGTGCCACCCAGTGTCAGAGGTTCGGAGATGAGCTGACAAGTGAGCGGGAACCGGGACGGCGGCAGGCAGAGAGTAAAGGAGAGAGAGAGGCTGGGAGGCTGGGCGGGAGGGGCCCCTCCCCTGCTCAGCAGCTCTCCATGCCTCCCCAGTGCCTCCTCAACACCACTGGAGCTGGCATCCCTGCCTTTGCTCAAGGGGTCCCTGCACCTGCCTGACTGAACCCCCAGAACCAGCTGAACTGCTACACCCCCCAGCAGGGACCATCTCGCTTCTGATCCCCTGATGGCCCCGTGTGACCGTGTCACCCAACCTCGCCTCCCGCGGTGGGAGGATGGGCCGCACATGGGGAGCAGGGACACCCACAGGGCTAGGGCCCGGCACCCTGTGGTGTATCTATCCTCAGCTGAGGGCCGCAGGGTCCTCCTTGGGCTGCTGTGATATCAGAGGGCCTGAGCTCAGAGCCTTACCAGCCGGAAGGTTCCCACCAAGTTCCCGCCTCCTCCTGGGGGGAGGGGCGTTCCCCTCCTGCCCATCGAGCAGGTGAGCAGCTGTGCCTTTAAGAGGACGAAATCCCACCCTCAGCCCCCTCCCTGTTGCTCATGCCCTTCTCTCCCCACCTAGATGGGTTCTGACAATTACCACTTCCCTGGCAGCTGGGGTGCACTGCACACACGCATGTGTGTGTGCGCGCGTGTGTGCGTGTCTATCCGTGCACATGAGGTGACTTGGAGCCCAGCTTTCCCCCATCGCTGAAATTTACATTGAACCACAAATTAATTTCATAATTTTTTCCTCTCTAATTATGCCAACATCTGCTGCAAAGCCAAGCTGTGCACATGCATTTTAATATTCTCCCCTCCTCTCCCCCTCACAGCATCGCTCTGTCTACACTGAACTTTTCAATAATTATCGCCAAGAGAAGAGCTGGACTTCCACTGCTCTTGCTTTGCTTTTCAAGAGGAGGAAGATGGGGAGGGGACGAGGGGAGACAGAGACAGAGAGAGAGATGGAGGGAGAGAGAGAGGGGGGAATGAGGGGGAGAAAAGGATAAAGAACGAGGGAGCGCAGAGGAGAGACGATGAAGAGACGCGAGGGGAGGAAGATGGGCAAGTTAATGAGCAGATCTGCGCATCAGCGTCTCCGGGAGCAGGGCGGGAGGGGGGCTGACAGTCCATTTCTTTGTTGCTGCAGGGGGAGAGGGTGGGTCTGGAGGGAGGGAGACAGGAAAGGACAAAAGGCGAGGGAGGAAGAGAAGGAAAGGGAGAGAAGGATCTTGGGGGGGTGAGGAGGGGCGGGGTCTGCAGGGGTATGCAGTCAGGGGCACACCCGGCACCCCAAGAGCGCAGCCACCCTGGGACCGGGGACGTGCCGAGGGAGATGTGTTGGTTCTGCCTGCCCCTCTCTGATGGACAAGCCACGCAGCCCCTGTCCCCAAAGACACAGTCGTAACAGAGCACAGGGCTGGGCGCGGCTGTGGGATCCCCGTCTCATCAGCCTTCACGCGGGGTGGGCCCGATCTCGGCGCTGCTGTCCTGGGGTCCTGGCACCTTCACCTGCCAGCCATGTGCACGTGGGGCTGCACCTGACGGGCAAGTGCTTCGGGTGAGCCCGCCCCCACCCACCATGCTGCCCTCCCGCGCCGTGCCAGGCAGCCCCCACGACGCCCTGCGCCTGCACACTCATGTGGGTGTGCGCGTGCGTGGGCATGCGTGCACAGTCTTGGCCGCAAAGCCACCTCCGCTCAGCCCCGCGGCACAGGACGGACACCACCTGTCCGAGAGCCCGTCTGTGCACACGGGGTGCCCGCACACAGCCGGTGGTCCACGCCACGCGGTGAACGGAAAGTTAGGAAGCCCTCCTTGCCTCCGTGCCATCGGGCTGTGGTCTCAGCTTGGGGACAGCCGGCTGGCATTTGGTGAGTGCCTCCCCATCCACCTCCTGGTCCCCCCAGAGCCCGCCTCCCCGCACGGCTCCTCACTGCCGTCAGATCACGGCCACCCTCCTCATGCTGGCACACAAGGCCCTCGCCCCAAATCCCAGGTGAGCCCACGTGCACACCCGGGACGCCACCCCCAGGCCCCCCGGCCCCTCCACAAGCTCCTCCCTCTCCCCCTCGACAGCTCCACAGCTGAGCTCTGCTCTTCCCGAAGCCCTTCCGTGGGTGGACATCACTTATCCATCCCTCTACCTCCCCCATGTCACTCCCGCCTCAGCGCTTTTCCAGGGCACAGTGTGTCATCTCTAGGTCCAGCGCCTCACACGTGGCTGACGTTCAACGATTTTTTGTTCAAGGATGAATAAATGAATGACATCATTGAAACCCATCCCAAATCTTCCCTGGGCCCACGGCCTCATACAGAAAGTGAAGACACGGGTCCCTTGCAGCTGAGGATCGTCGCCCCCCCCGTCTTTCCCACGCCCACTGCAGCCCTGCGGGGAGGCCAGCTGTGGAGGGAGGGGAGTCCCTGCTTCAGCACTAATTCAAACCTTGCACATTTACTGAAGCTGCAATGTGCCAGGATCCGTGAATGCTTTCTACAGGGCACAGCTCAGAGCCCCTTCAAGGCGCTCCCTGTCCAGAACAAGATGGGCAAACAGCCAACCAAGAGCCCCGTGAGGACGTGACGAGGCTCGGCGCGGGGACCGCTCTGCCTGATGGCTCCCGGAAAGCGTTACTGACGACGCAGCACCCGAGTGGGGTCGGGGGAAAGGGACTGGGTGTGTCCTTGGGAAGGCCAGTACAAATGGGAGGCGACAGGTTGCAAAAGGAGAAAGTGGGCCTCTGCTTCTGGCTGTGATCAATACAAAGGGCACAGGCTTGCCCTCCCGCTATAAACAACTGTTGAACTGCACAAAGTACGTGCACAAACCGTCTTCAGATGTTGCACAACAGACAGCTCCACGTTCCCCCAGCTTCCTGTCTGAAAGCACTTCCCAAACCAACACAGGGAAACAGAGCCCAACGTACTGCCGTGGCCTTAACAAGAAGCGGGTCGGAGGAGACACTGGGGCTGCTGAGGTGTCTGCAGCTTGCACAGCACAGAGAGGAGGAAGCTGTGCACAGAAGGCCCCGGAACGCGCACGGGCTCCCCGAGTCTCCAGACAGTGAGCCCCACACGCGCAGGGCGGGAACGCACAAGAGCCAGCAGAGAAGCCCTACGCCGCGAGCGGACCGGAGAGTCTGGGGTGGGGTGGTGCCGGGAGGCACAGTGCAGCCCAGACGGCTGAGTGCAGGGGCTGCACCAACACCCCAGAACGGCCTGTTTCAGGAGCAGGGCTCTCCTAGCCTGAGGGGGAGGGCTGCTTGAGCTCCTGCCCTCACAAAGCCCCAAACCAAGCTCTGACGGATCAAGCCAATGCTAGCAAACTAACTCCCAGAACAAAACGCAACTCCTTAAAGAACAGTGTGGGGCTTCCCTGGTGACGCAGTGGTTAAGAATCCGCCTGCCTGTGCAGGGGACATGAGTTTCGAACCCTGGTCCGTGAGGGTCCCACACGGCACAGAGCAACTGAGCCCATGCGCCACAACTACTGAGCCTGCTCTAGAGCCCGCGAGCTCTAGAGCCTGCGAGCCACAACTACTGAAGCCCACGCACCCTAGGGCCTGTGCGCTGCAACTATTGAGCCCGCGTGCAACAAAGACCCAACATAGCCAAAAAAACCCCAAACAAACAAAAACCAAAAAACCACAGTGTGATCCAGACCCTCAACAGTATAGGAGTCATACTGTCCAGAACACAGTAAGAAATGACTAGATGTGCAAAGAAGCAAGGAAATGTAACCAGAAAAGAACAAAGAAAAAATGGTCAATAGAACAGATCCAGAGATGACACAGACGTTGGAATTACAGAAGAAAGACATGAGTGAGGAGATGAAGACTCTCAACAGAATGGAAACTCTAGGGGGTGGGAATCTAATGGAAAATGTAGGACTGAAAAATGCAAAATCTGAATGAAAAATTCACTGGATGACTCCAACAGCAGATTGGACTACAGGAGAAATGACTTGTAAACTTGAAGATAGGTCCTATGAAAACAATCCAAATTTAAGCAGAGAGAGAAAAAAAAAGTCTTTTAAAAAAAACAACAAAGACCCCCAGTGACCTGCGGAGCAACATCAAGCAGTCCAGTGTGTAAATAATGTAAGTGCCAGAGGGCGAGGAGAGAGCGTGGTGCAGAAAAAATATTTGAAGAAATAATAAGTGAAAACTTCCCAAATTTGATGAAAAATATCAACCCACAAGTCAATAAAACCAAGAAGCAGAAACTAAAAAACAAAAACAAAAACCAACATCCCATACGTAGGAACACACTAAAACCAAAGATACAGAGATCACCTCAAAAAGCAGCACGTCACAAGGGGACAAGGATGAGAAATAGAGCTGACTCCCCATCAGAAAGGAGGCAGTCCAGAAAACAATAAAGACGTAAAACAAAACTGTGAACCTAAACGTCTATATCTTGCAAGAAAAAAGTCGTTAAAAATATAAATGAAATACAGGTATTTTCAATTCATCATAATCATAAACGTGTATGCACTTACAAGCTTCAAAACACGTGTAGCAAAAACTAACAGATTAAAGGGAGACGGATCCACAATTAAAGCTGGAGCTTTTAACATTCCTCTCTCAATAATCGATGCGCCACGTAGACAGAAAATCAGCAAGGGATTTAAAGACTTAAACGACACCATCAACCAAATGACCCAGGTGACATTTCTAGGGCACTCCACCAGGCAAGAGCAGAACACACACTTCTGTTTTTCAAATGCACATGGATTATTCACCATAAAACATGTCTCAATAAATATGAAAAAACTAAAATCACACAAAATATATTCTCTAACCTAGTACAGCTGGAAATCAATTACATCAAGATATTTGTAAAATTCCCTCGAATGTTTGGAAGTTAAACAAAAAACTTCTAAATAACCCATGAGTAAAACAAATCACAAAGGAAATTGGAAAATATGTTGAACTAAATAACAATGAAAACGTGACATATCAAAAGTTGTGGGTTATAGCCAAAGCAGAGCTTAAAGTGGAAACTATAGCTTTAAATGCTTGTGTTAGAAAAGACTAATGGCTTTTAATAAGTGATCTAAGTTTCCACCTTGAATATCTAGAAAAAGAAGAGCAAATTAACCTCAAAGTGGAAGGAAGGATTAATGAAGAACAGAAATCAATGAAACAGAAATTGAACAAAGAATAGAGAAAATATTTTAAAACCATAAAAGTAGTTTTGTTTAAAGATTAATAACATTGATAAACTTCTAGCTATATTACTCAAGGGAAGAGAGACAGACAGACAGAGAAGAGAGAAACAAATTATGAGTAACAGGAATTAAAGATAGGACAGCATCACAGACCCCATAGACATTAAAAGGAAATAAGGGAATATTATGAACAACTTCGTGCCAATAAATTTGACACACAGAGAAAAGGGACAAATCCCTTGAAAAACACGAATTACTAAAACTGATAGAAGAAGAAACAGAAACTCTGAAGAGATGTAGATCTGATTTTTAAAAACGAATTCATAATTGAACCCCTCTCCACAGAGCAAAAACTGGAGGCTGCCTGGTGCCCGGAAGGCGGCTCAACGGGTTTTGCCGAGGAAGGCGTGTGGGAAGAGTGGATGCACACAGCGAGGGTGTGTGAGCCTGACGCCTCCGCCCTTCCTCCTGCGTCTGCCCTGGGCGACACCTGGGGATTATCCGACCACCTCTCACCCTCATGGCAACCTTGGTTCACAGATGAGAAGATAAAGAGGCTCAGAGAGATTTACTTTCTGGCCAAAGTCACACAGCAGGATTCAGAGCTCTCATGGCAGGGAGGCTACTTGGAGCTGCTGAAGCTGGGCTCCCACATCTTTCCTTCTCACCCCCGAACCTTCCAGACCAAGGACAGAGCCGCCCCCCCCAACAGCGACACCCCTTTTTGCTCTCTGGACCTCATGCCTTGTCAGCTGTTTGGTAGCACAGGCCCCGGAGGTGAGGGGCTCCATTTTATTAGTGCGTTAGTAGTAAGGCAGAAACATAAATACCTACACACACACATACGGTCACCCTATCATTTATCCCCCAGGGCAAGACACTTGGAGAGTGAAAGGGGCACTACTAGTAGCCACCTCAGGACGACGGGCACAGACCAGGACCAGCCTGAGCGGGAGGTGTGACAGGGTCTTTACTGTCCAGGGACCCGACGTGATACAAGAACCATGGCAGTGACAGCTCTGCAGCCACGTCGCTTGCACCGTGCTTCCTGGCCATCGGCCCCAAGCCCGTCCACCGCCTGGGGAGCAGGTGGACACTGTCATTCCTGCTCCAGGCAGGTGGGTTGATTTTCTTGAGGTCAGAGAGCGGGGACCCACTCTAGGCCTTACGCAGCCTTCCCTTGAAAGCACCTTCATCTCCTACAATTTCCTGGAAACTCTGAAATACAAACTTGAACCTGTAGCACCTTAGGTGTCAGGAGGCCCGGGCTGATCTGGGTGTGACAGGTCGACCTGCCACTTCTGCCTCCACAGTCTCCTGATTTCTCACGTTTCCCCAAAACCTCTTCGGAAGCACATGGGGCGCAGGTCACAAACGCTACTTCTAAAGGAACCAACCGGTGTGCACAGGTGGGCCCCGTGCTCCACCAACCAGTCCTGCCCAACGCCGAGCCTCCTGCACAGTACCTTCCTGGGCGTGTCCACCCCGCAGCCCTCCCCTCTCAGGTCAACTCAGCGCCTGCTTCCAGGAGGAGCCCCGCCCACCACGGGGGGCTGGTGAGTGGATCTGGGGCAGCGAACAGTTCCAGCCCTGCAGGCTGGCCCTCAGGACGCTCCACCACACCCCAGCCTCAGAGGCCCTCTGCTGAGCCCGGGCTGCGTCAGCCACAGTGTCCTGGGCGCCCAAGGCTGTGAGCCGTCCAGGGGACCCCGCTGCTCTCCGGCTCCTCCCAGCCCCGACTCTAGGCCCCTTGTGCTGTTGCCACCTTTGCCTGACGCCCCCATGGAAAGCCAAGACATCATGGAGGGAGGCCCTCCACCCCCAGGGCAAACCTACACCCCTTCCAGCCCCTCTGGAGGCACGTGGCAGGCCTCCGTCCTCTCATCCCTAGCTGCTGTGCCCTGAGCGGCACACGGGCCTGGACACCACGGCCCCCTCACCTGTGGAGCGGGGCTGCCGCGGCCTCCCGCACAGTGAGGGACACGGGGGCCCGCAGCCCCCGGCCGGCCGTGTCATACCTGAGCGGGGCAGTGCAGCCGGGACCTGAGGGCTACTTGGGGGGCCCCGCTCCCCGCCTCGTCACACCCCCCTTGCGTGTTTGCTATTTTGTTATTGTTGTTAATTCCTCGCCAGGTGGACCCCGGTGCTGTGGGGCTTAACTGAGCTCAGCCAGCTGTCGTGGAGCTCAGGGGTTATGATGCGTGGCAGGGCCAGCCTCGGGCGGTGGCGGGGGAGGGCGAGGGCCGAGGAGGGGGCACCTCGGAGCCCCTGGGGGAAGGGGCCCCAGAATGGAATGGGGTCTGGGTTGGGGGGCAGGAAGCCAGGCTGCCAGAGGGGGCCTCGGCTGGCACCCCAACCCCCACTGATGCAGAAACCCCAGTTCCTAAGTAGTGAGACCCCAGGACAGGGGAGAACCTATGCTGGGGGGCGGATCACCAGGGGCCAGTGCTCAGGACCTGCTGCCCAGACGCTGGAGGGCAGCCCCTGGGCGTGGTGTGCCGTGTGTGTGCATGTGTGTGTGGTGGGTGGTGTGTGCACGAGCCTGTCCACACGTCCGGCTCCAGGCAGGACCAGGCTGGGTCAGCACTTCCCACTCGTTTCTCGGAACACGCCTCACAGCCTCCCCAAGACGGTCACAGATACTCTAAAGCTGGTCAGTGAGTGTGCAGGGCGCTGGTGGAGCACGGCTGAGCCGGTCTGTTTCCCCAGGACGTGTCGGAGCCCCTCACGCGGCCACCAGCTCCGTGTGAGCCCCTTCCGCCCTGCACACACGGGAGGCGCGGGGCCGGGAGGACTGCAGGCGGGAGGGGCTCGTGCAGAGCGGCCCGCGTCACCTCCTGCCCCATGGCCACAAGCCGGGCTGTCCTCCTGGATGTATGAAGAACCCCTACACGTCAGTAGGAAGAGGCAATAGACCAAAGAGACCCTTCACAAGGAAGATCTGCAAACGGGCAACACATGAACAGAAGCCTTGGGGACGCCGCCACCGTGCCCACCGAGCTGGCTCCTGCTAACCCCGTGGGGCTCACGCCCCCGCCGCCCCTCAGCAAAACCCTGGCATCACCTGTCGGTGGGGAACACAAACGTGCCCAGGATGGTCTTCACCTCTCTCCTACCCAGCACCCCTGCCCCGTCCCCCGTTTCAGCTGCTACGAAAAAAATACCACAGACTGGGGGGCTTAAACAACTACCATTGAGCTCCCCCAGCTCTGGAGGCTGCAAGTCCAAGATCAAGGTGCCGGAAGACTCGGTGTCCGGTGTACGCTAACTGTGAACTTATCTCAGCTGTTGGAACAAAGCACCCAGGAAATGAATCCAGATTCCAATCTCTGACCAGGAGGAAGAGAAAAAATGGAGACACTCATGTCTGTCTCCTGACACAGTCTGTAGTTTTCTAAACGTTTTTGCCAACAAAGCTTCGCTGGGTTCCGATCACCCCTTAGCGAGGTGAGCAGGATTTTAATTACCTGCCCAGGTCACACTGTCAACAGCAGGTAAGACTAAGTGGATGGAGACAGAAGCGGGTTCCCCCAGTGCTCATGGCAGCGGTAACAAGCTGAGACAATAAGTAAACGTCCCCTCCCAAACGGAAGTCCACAAAAGGGCTGGGTCCTGCGTGGGCGGATTCAGCGACCCCGCTGTGTCAGCAAAGCCCCCGTTCCCACCTTCGCCATGTCGCAGTTTCCCACAGCCCTGCACACTTCTGCACGTGTCACAAGCACACTCACGGGCAGCCTGTGCTCCAGACTGTCTTTTCAAGGATGCCTGTTTAGCAGGTGGCCTTGACAGAGAGAATGCCCCTCCACGTGGAGGGCAAGGGGATTTGTTCTCAGGATATGATCAGGAAGGTTGCCTGCAGCCCACATGAAAGGTTCAGGTTCCCTAAGCTCGCCATTCCTCGGCACGCACAGCACCTACCTGGACCACGTCCGGGGAAGGGAACTCCCGCTCCGGCTGCGCTGTGGGTGGCAAAGCTCTTTGGCTCCGATCCAGGACGCTTGTGTCCTGCCGGCATGTTCAAAACCAGGGCAGACTATCTTATTAGCCTCAGGCCCTTCACAGTTCCCAACACAGGCTGGTGTGAGAAGGCTTAGCGATTGGGGCGTCACGCTGACACGGGGGACTCACATGGAGAGCAAGGTGGTCCATCCTCCCAGGATCTCTCTGAAGTGCGAGAAGAAGGTTTCCCAGGAGTCTCCCTCTATTGGGTCTCATGCCCATTTCTGAGCCAATCCGTTGAAGGACAGTGGGGCAAGGACCCTGGGTGGGAGACGTCAGCATCCATCCAGGAGGGCGGGCGAGCCACGCAGGACCCAGGCAGCAGCTCACACCTCGTCCTCGTGAAAGCCCTAGTGCTGGCTCTGCCACGTCACCCTCACGATGCGCGTCCACGGAAGGCCAGACCCTCCCTCTAGACGAAGCCTCAAGCAGCCCCCGGAAAGTTACAAAGCCGGCCGGGGCCGCACTGGGGCGGGAACCCTCATGCCATCTTCTGCTTGCTGGTGACAGAAGCCGTCTTCTTGGGGGCCGCCATCTCCCTGCGGAATGAGACAGCCGTGACTCAGGCACTCCTCCCTGCACTGAAGAGCCGGTGGGGGGCTGGGAACCCCCCCCACTGCCAGCTCGGCCTGACCTCCCTGTCACCTGTCTTTCCAGCTGTCACCACCCGGTGGCCCTAGAGCCCTCCTTGGTGGCCCCCTCGCCAGGATGCGCCCTGCAGCACCTTGGACGTCCTTGGCAGGTGGGTGAAGACAGGCAGCCCAGGCGCTGGCACAGGTTCTGGACCTCAGGTCCCTCCCCATAGTCCATCTGAGTCCCCTCCCCCACTAACCGCCTGTGGGGGAAGGAGTAGGGTGAGGGGAGGGGCGGCTGAGCTGCCAGCCCCTCATGTGACCCAGACCAGGGAAGCCGGTCCCTCTGGGTCCCAGCCTGGCTCCGGCCTGTGGCCTCACCTGCCGCCACACCTGGAGAGGGGTGCTCCGACCTGTCAGCCAATGGCCGCCGGCCCACTTCCGGTTGGAGCAAGCTCCTCCCCCCGTGTGAATGACTGACAGGTGCTAGACCCAATGAGAATCAGGCCCCGTGCACGCGGAGGCACTGCGCCTGAGCAGCAGTCGCCTGAGCAGCAGTCGCCTTCGCACCTTGCGCCGGGGGAGTAGGGAGATCTAGAGCAGGCGGTAGTGTGGACGCAGACCTGGCTCTGGAGGGCCCGCCTCGTCTAGCCGGACGCCCGCGTTGTGGTAGAAGGAAGGCCTGCAGGCGGGGTCGGGAAGGCAGGACGCTGGGGTCCACCTGAAGAGCTAGTGGGACCGCGCACTGCGAGAGAAGGGGAGATATGGCCAGGAAGAGGGGCGGGGAACCAAAGGACCCTCGGCACTGATAACCTGGCCGTCTGGAGGCCTGTCCCCAGGCCTCCACCCATCTAACCCCCGGGTGTGAGCTGCCTGCAGGATGGTGGGCAGGGGTCTGGGCAGCCTTCCGACATCTGGTAGCGGTACCGTGGAGGCCAGCTTCCCGTCCATGGCCAGGCCTTCGGCTGGATGAACAGGTGATGAACCCCAAGCTTCAGTGAGGCGTTCACAGGGTTATGGCCATCCTGCCCTCGGCCCTGGAGCTCCCTTCTCCAGGTGCTCTGGGGACCGAGGGTGCAAATGACCCCAGCTGGAGCTGTCACCTCCACAGCCTGTCCTGCTGACGGCCCTGAGCAGTTCAGTCTCATGGACCACTGGGCCCCTGGGAGACAGCCTCGTGGACTCTTGGCTTGTGGATTCAGCCCCCAGCTGGCAAACAGCTGTGGCCCTGCCTGGTATGCATGCTGCAGGGGAGGGTGCGTCGGATTCCTGAGAAAGCCCATCACAGCAGGCTGCTTCCTAGATGGGGTGCACAGACGCAGAGGGCGTCCTTGCCCCCTTCAGCCGCCCCAGCTGGCCAGTGCCTGTGGTCTCTCCACAGTGCGTCCACCCAGGGCCCCTCTCCGGGCCACGGGCTAATCCACCCTGAAGGGAAGGCCCTAGATTAAGGCCACGAGCCAGAACAATCCCTGGGGCTTGGTATAAATTCAGAGGCCCAGGATCCACCAGCCGAGGCGGGGTGGGGCCGGTGAATCTGCATTTCACAAGCCAGTGGCTCTGAGGGTCACAAACCCAGAGGGCCTGGCGGCAGCGATGCTAAGTGAATGCACTTCTGACACTTTCTTGGCGGTTGCCTGACTGGGAGGGAGCAGGGCTCGCCAGGCATCCCAGCGGGAGGAGGGGTGGGCGTGGGGGAGCCCGCAAGGCGGGGGAGGACCAGCTAGGTCCTGGCCCCCTGAGGGTGTTGGGAGCACCTGGCTTCTTCCTTCCACCTTAAAAGCCCAGTCCAGTGAGCACCGGGAAGGCCGCCAAGACAGGGTGGAGGCGGCCTGGGCCTTCACTCGGAAAACATCCAACAGCAGTGGCAGGAGTTCCCCCCACGGTTCATTTTTAATTGGATTTAATTATTTTCCATTTAATTGCATTTTTTAAAGCTCTCCCCGGTGGTTTGTGGATCTGAGGATCTCTCCTCTCCTCTCCAGGCTGGATGCTTGGCTCAGGTGGGGGTGAAGAGGCAGAGCCGGGGCTCCCTCAGGACCTGGGAAGGGCCCGTGGAGGCGGGGGTAGTGGGGATTGAAAATGGGGTGGGAGACCAGAGCCGGGGGCTGCCCCGGGTCCCTCCCTTGGCCAGGTAGGCAGATGTCGGCCTTCCCAGAGGCCCCTCGCTCCCCAGCCCCAGGTCCCTCACTCTCCCTCCATGGCTCTCCCCGACCTCACTGTGCCCCCCCATCGCTCCCCTGGTCGGCTCCTAACTAACCACCTCCTCATATCCACCTCTATCCTCAGCTCCACCCCATAGAGCCCCTTCAGGCTGCCTCGACCTGTCCTGGCCCGTTCTCGCCTCTGCACCTCCGCAGGTGTGCGCCCCTCCCCTTTCCCTTCCTGAAGCATCCCACAGCCAGGCACTCAGCAAACACCTGTGAGCACTTGGCAGACACCGTCCTCGGCACTGGGATACTGTTGATGAAATGTAGCCACAAAGGATTTGTGGAAACACCCATGAAGAGGTGCGTCTCCCGCACCCTCAGGCCTGGGCAGGCCTCTGACTTGCTTTAGCCAATAGAATGTAGCAGAATTAATGTCGGGGGAGTTTGGAGCCTGGGCCCTAAGAGGCCATGTGGCCTCCACTTCACCCTCTTGGAATGCCACCCCGAGTGGGAGGAAGCTGGGGCAGCTCACGGGGGCCCGAGGCCACGGACAGCCAGCTCCACCTGCCGGCCCGTGAGCGAGGCCGTCTTGGCCTGTCCAGCCCAGAGCTCCTTTGTCTGAAGCGGCTGCAGGCATAAATGCAGGCAGAAGCCACCAAACCCCAGTCACAAGAAACAAGCTCTGTTGTTTGAAGCCACTGAGACGTGGGGTGCTTTGTTACGCAGCAAGAGTCAGCTGATACACACCACAGCGAGCAGCCCCTGACTCTTCATAGGCCTGGGTCCCCTGTCTCCCCGAACAGAGCCAGCCTTGCCGTCTTCCTGGTCCCCACAGAGCTTCACGCACACACTGATGCGGGAGATCTGATTCCGGCTCCCACCAGGAGGCTCCTGTCACCCACCAGGGTGGAGTTCAAGCTACCTGGCCAACTGGCGGCAAAGGCCGAGCCAACTCTGCTCCTGCCCACGCCTCCTCCTGCCCCCAGCCCCACACTCAGTAGCCTGAGCAGCTGCCCGCTCTGCAGCCTGGCCTCCCCTGCTATGCTGATTCTGCCCGTGGAATGTTCTTCAAGTTCTCCACCTCACAGGCTCATCCTCCAAGACCCACACATCCTCACCTCCTCCAAGGAGACCTCCTAGGTGTCCAGACACCCCTTGTTCTGCAGCCTCACACCCCCGTATGGAGGCCCTTTCAGTCTGAGCTGCTGCGCTGTTCTCGCTTACCGGGCTGAGTCGCTGCTCGCTCCCTTGACTGCAGTCCCCAGAGGAAAAATGTGCCGCGTACCACCCTCCCTGTAAACAGATGCACAGACAGTCGTTTAATGATGGGATGGGGTCAGACGCACACACACAGAGGTGCCAATGTCACCTTCCCTGCAGCCCCCAGTGGTCACGTATGTAGTCCCCAGGGTGTGTGCTCCCCTGCCTGGAGCCCCAACTTAGATGGGAGCTTGAGTGTTGACATGTGGTGTCATTGTCGTGCTTCCCAAAGGCTGGCACAGTGCGTTAAGCACGTGGCCCAGCTCGGTGACTGTCTGTGGGTAGGTGGGTGGGTGGGTGGATGGATGCGTGGGTGGGTGAATGCTGCATGTCCATGAGAACAAAGTAGAGGCTTAACTTCCCACATCGGTTAACTTCCTAGGACAAGACGGTAGGACAGCCTCGGACAGGCGGTTTCAGCCACGTGTGCCTTCTAAGAGACAAAGGAGCTGAGCTGAAACCACAGTTCTGCAAATGTTCCGCTCTCCCTAAAGCAGGAAAAACAACTCAGTTCTGAGGTCCTACCTGGGGCATCAGGACATACGTCTGCCTCCTCTGGGCCAAGCCCTCTCCTCAGGGACAGCCTCTGAGCACATTCCTTCCAGCACCTTCTCTGGGCATCCCTGTCATTAAGTGCTTCTGGGAACGGCTGGACCACTCCAAGGAGCGAAGCCTGGGGGTGGAGGTGGGGGGTGGCTACTAGAGGGTCTACTTCAGCCGCTTAGCCTCGGGGTGACGGTTGGCAGTGTTGAAGGCGAGGCCCTGGGGAGAAGCAGGGTGGCCGCAGCAGTCGGGCTGTGTGTCCGCACTTGGTTCCCATCCAGCCGGGCTACCGTGAGGGTCACGGAACCATCACAGGACACAAACCCAGATGTCCCTTGGTCCCTGTGTCTGTCTCACTCTGGAATCCACTGTGATGTCTTGGAAAGAACCCAAATTAGGAGAGAGGAAGGCAGTTTCTGGCCTCAGCCCTGCAGCTTCCTTGTTCCAGAGCCTCAGACCAGCCACGTCACCTTTCTGGACCTCAGGTTCCGCACACGGGCCTCCCTCACACACACGTCTTCCTGTGCTGTCCCTGCGGCAGACATCACTAATTGATCCCAGTTCTCTTTGGAGATGATCAAGCACCGCCTCAGAACCTTTCTGGACACAGCATTTGGGGCAGGGACTGTGAATAGACTGGCCTGTGAGACCACTCCTCTTAACCATCCCTGAATTTCTAAGGCACCGTCCGGCCGTGACAGTGAAGAGTACTGCCCTGTCGACTGTGTCTGTCTTCCTCACGACGTCGGGGGCACCTGGGCTCTGGACTGTCTCTTTGGCCCTGCTGGACAGAAGCTCTGCTGGACAGAAGGGAATGAGTAACTGCTTATACTTCTGAGTGCTTTCGCCTCTGGGCCTGGGGAGGACATTTGTTGGGACTGATTCCAGTACCCACACCTGCTCCTGACATGAGCGAAGCAGATATGTCCTGTCGGGACCAGCGGCCTCACCCACGTGCTTTAGGCATCCTGGGATGGAACATGTCACACGAGACCCGGTAACCGTCACTGTGTCACAGCCTCACCTTGGCTGGGGGGTGCAGCTTCTGCTCCTTCCCCCACATTACAGCCACCAACCCCCTTCCAGCATCAGACAACAGCCTGCAGACTGTTTAACTGCATGTGGTCAGCTCGCTGTAACAGTCCCACATACGTGTGCACATGTATGTATCTATATATCCTGCATGCACACACGCACGCCCGGTGGCTCTGCTGCTCAGGCTGAGCGCCGGCACAGACGCCCCGAGGACGCACAGGTGGAGCACGTGGGAAGGAGAACAGTGGCAGAAAACCATACGGAAAATATCCTCCTTAGATCCCATGACTGTTGAAATATGAAGCCCAAACAAAAGTTCCTCCTCCTCCTGGTGACGTCAGAGGAGGTGGCCTCCCTCTGTCTGACCCAGAGCCCATGTCTCTGTCCGTCTCTCTGCCACTGTCTCGCATGTCTCTCTTGCTCTCCTCTCTCTCTTTCCTCTGCTCTCCCATCTTCCCTGACGCTTTCTTGCCCCTCACCTGGCACGTACTACCTGGGGGAGGCTGGACAACGTGCCTGGTTCCTAGGGTGGAGGAAGCAGCATTTCCTGCAAGACTGTGGTTCAGAACCACGGACAGAGCAGCAGTTCTAGAAGAACTGGCGCAGGCTCATCTGGTGCGATGGGGCTGTGGCCACAACATACCGACTGCTGTGTCAAACGGGGCCATACGGAACCCCCATTTCATGCATTCTCCTTGCAAGGCTGGAGGAACTGGTGGGATGCTGACCGATCCTAGATACCAGCTCACCACCACCCTCACCTTACACCTGGGAACACTGGGGCCACCTGTTCATCAGAGCCAGAAAGAGGAGGTGGGTCTGTCCCTGAGCCGCCATGGATGGCCCCAACCACTCAGAAGCAGCCCACAGCCTGGCCTGAGTGCAGCACTCAGAGCCTGCGATGGGGAGCTGGGGAGAGGCAGGTGGATCGGCCAGGGACCCCCGTGGCCCACTGGGTACCCACTCTTGAGAGAGACCTTCCTATTATAATTCTCATTTATTTATCATTCTCATCAATGATTATTAATGATGGTGATATTTGCACAGAGCTTTCCGGCTTGACTATGAGCTCTGGATCTGGGTGACTTGGCATTTGCTTATGAATGAAGCCAGATGTGGAAGCAGCCCGGCCTTGAGGGAGGGGAGGTGCCGGCACTGGCATCCCGGAGATGAGGGGCGGCTCTGAGCACAGACGCTGGGGAGGCGGCACCGCGGGCCAGAGGGCAGCTGTCCTCGTGTGCAGGGCTGACGCTTCCGAGCCTGGGAGGCTTGCACGACTAAAACGTACGCCTTGACGATTAGGAGAATGAGGAGTTCGGTTATACTGATTGCCTCTTTGTGTTCTGTACATTTCCTTTGCCGGCTGCTGAGGCCAGGAGATGAGGCCTCGTTCCCTCTGCCTCTGGGACCAGAAGGGGCAGGGATAGTGGGGACGAGCTGCGTGAGGTGTGACGGCAGCGGTGCCCATCTCCTGAGGGCTGTGTCCCGTCTGCACCTCACAGCGCCCTTGCCGGGAAGTCCCCAGTGTCACTTATGCCCATTTACAGACGAGGACGCGGACGCACAGAGAGGAGAGGGGACTGATCTGGGGGCATCCCGCCAAGGAGTGTGCGGCCAGTATACGTGCCTCGTCTGTCCACCCCGAGGTCCCAGCTGCCCTTGGACAGGCTAGCCGCCCCACACCTCAGTTCCTCGGCTGTGGAACCGGGCGAACGAGGGCGCTGTGAGCACCGGGCCAGTAGTGCACAAAGCAGGAGGGTGCAGGGTGGACGCGAGCAGCGGCGGCCCTCCCCACCACACTCAGGCACACGTCCCCAGACCGCCTTTCACAGTGTTTACTTTTTCCACGTGCAATGCATCCCAGTTGTTTTTAGGACGGTGGTCTTAACCCACAGAGTTAACCTCACAGACCACAGCTCTAAGAAGCCCTGTCGCTGACAGGGGAAGGACCCCTCCTGGAGCGAGAGTGCCCGGGGACAGAGCCTCCCTCCAGGGTGGTGCTTTGTCTTGGAGAAGGGGTGCTCCTGCCCTTGTCCCGCCCCCCAAAAAACCTGGTTATGACCAGGCTTGATGAAAGAATCCATCCAGAGAAGGGTGGGCGGGGAAGGTGGCTCCAAGGAGGGGCTGCAGCCCCAAACGGGGGCAGCCTCAGGGGAGAGGTACAGCTCCGAGCACAGACGCTGGGCCCTTCCTGAGGTGCCAGATAGAAGGATTGTCCCCCGTGCCTTGCCTTTTCCGTGCCCGGCAGCTGGGCATCCTCCTGACAGTCCTGGCATCTCTCCCTGGCTGCGGGAGCCCACCTGTGAGCGTGCCGCTGGGGGGCCTGCACCAAGAGAGCTGGGCACGAGCTGTGTGCTGGGTGTGTGCTGCATGCTGGGTGCAGGGAGTGCTGGGTGCCCAGGGGAGCTGGACGTGCTCTCATGTTGCTCTTGGGAAGAATCCCCCAGAGTCTTTCCCGGCCTGAGGCCACATCTGCCTGGTCCACCTGCATCTGCTGCCTCTTCTCTCTCCCCACCACCCGCCGCAACCGCATCAGACTCCACCTCAGGGCCTTTGCACAGGCCAGTCCCTCTGCCTGGAGGTCTGTCCTTCCAGCTCCATTTGTCCAACCCCCCTCCCTGTCCACATCTCCACGCCCTTCCCACACGCAGCGTCTAAACGAGGTGCCCCATTCGGCCTCCCTCCTTCACTCAGTAAATGTCACTGGACACCTGCTACGTGCCAGGTGCTGTTCTGAACTCTGGGCTGTAGCACTGGATAAAACGGGCACAAACACGTGTTCCTGTGGTGCCTGCGTTGTGAGTGTGGTGGGGAAGGGGTGATGCCATTAAGGGGGTTGGGGAGACGCGGGGTGGTCAAGGAGGGCCTCTCTAAGGAGGGGGCCAGGTGGACATCCGGAGGAGGCGGGCCCCCGGGAGGCAGGTGCACGCGCAAAGGTCCTGCGCAGAGCGAGCCCGGCATGAAAACGAACAAGCGCCAAAGACCAGGAAAGGAGCGGGGGCCTCTGGGGAGACGGCAGCCACGGAGGGTGTGAGCAGAAGCCTGGCTGGGTGTCTTCCTGGCCCTTGTCACACCCCTCACTCCCCTCCCGTCACTGTCTTGTGTGTGGTGTGTGTTCATGTGTTCAGCCTCGGTCCCTGCCGGTGGGCTGACAGCCAGGGAGGAGAGGGCCTCTCACAAAGGACCAGGAGGATGCGGCCGGCTCGGCCACGGCGCTCCGCAGAGTCCCCTGGGCCGACGGGAGCCATCTCCTTCTGGAATCACTGCAGCCCCTGAAGCCCGGGGGGCTGCCCTCGCCTGTCTCCCGCAGGTGTGTGGGCCCCCGCCCCTCCCGGTCCCTCCACCCGCAGCTGAAAACTTGGTGAACTAGAGGCTCAGAGGAGGGGCGGGGGGAAGGACAAGATGGATGTCGTCCACTTTCCGCGGGATTTAAATGCCTGCGAGTGGATTAATAGGGGCTCTGCGGCAGCGGTCTCCGCCCCTATCTGAGCGCCCGCGGCCGGCGTGTGAATATTGATGGCCGGCGGGATTGAGGCCAGGCAGCACTGCTGGCTTTATCTCGTGGGCACAGGCGGCCGGGCCCTTATCAGGCCGGCCCGGCTGCTGCAGCTGCGTCTTCAAGGGCCCGCGCCTCCCACCGCCTGCTTTGTAATCAGAAAAGAAGAAGTTGCTGCCTTGATATTTCCATTTTTATCTCTTTTATTTACTTCATTTTAATGTCTTTCAGGGAATATTTTCTCTGAAACAAGGCAGGGCTGTCAGTGGCTTACATCCTTCTGCCGCCCCCTGGCCGGGTGGGGAGGGGGGCTGAGGATGGGGTGAGGGGCTCCTGACCCCCTGCCCGCAGCGTCCCTGCCCTCCACTGGTGCGCCCCATCCTCTCCCTGCCCTTCCTCCTGCCGTGGGGTCCTTCCCAAGCGATTGGCACCCT
The DNA here is from genome assembly GCF_963455315.2 of Globicephala melas. Taxonomy (NCBI): domain Eukaryota; kingdom Metazoa; phylum Chordata; class Mammalia; order Artiodactyla; family Delphinidae; genus Globicephala; species Globicephala melas. Next base: position 62,079,650 of record NC_083332.1, on the reverse strand, counting down.
CCAGATCCAAGGCCTCACCCCTCACCCAGCCCAGCCCGATGAGGGATTCATGACCAGGAGCCTTCACCCACAGCCCCTGGGGGACCCCGGACACTGGTGTGAGGGCGCCATCCAAGAGGAGCCCGTCACGGCCCAGGGACCGGCGGTTCAAGCCTCCTTCCCCTCTGCCGTCCCCACTGATCCAGGGAAGACATTATCTCCCCTTCCCAGGCGAGGAAGCAGAGGTTCCTAGAGGTTATCAGTTGCCGTCACCTGGCTCCATGCTGGCGACTCGTGACAGGGAGAGGAAGTGCAGAGCCCCGGCCAGAGCGTCTGCGCGGGGCCTCCCTGCGTCCATGGTGTGTGCTGGTCGCACCCCCGTTACCACAATTGACCAAGACAGCGTGTGACGCAGCTCAGGGAAAGGGCTGGCCGTGGGAGGGCAGAGGGGCCGAGCCCCCTCCGGTCCCTGGTTGAGGCTCATCAGTGCCTCTTTCTGGGCTTTTTGAGTCTCCCAAAAAGACACGCCCACATCCTAAGCGCCGGAACCCATAAATGCGACGTGTCTGGATGAAGGGTCTTTGCAGACGTGACCGAGTGAAGGATCTCAGGGTGAGGTCATCCTGGGTTGGGGTGGGCTCTACATACAGAGACTGAAGTCTTCATAAGACAGATGCAGACACACAGGTGGAGGCCACGTGAGGACAGACAGAGACTGGAGGGAGGCGGCCACCAGCCAAGGACGCCCAGCGCCCCCAGGAGCCAGAAGAGGCAGGAGGGACCCTCCCCCAGAGCCTCCAGAGAGAGGTGGACCTGAGTCAGACACGGGCCTTCAGAAATGGGACGGAGTAGATTGCATCGTCTCAAGCACCGCCCCCACCCGGCCCGTCTGTGCCAGGACGCCCACACTGTCCCCACCTGGCTGGGAGCCCCTCAGGGCATGACGGCAGTGGCCCGACTCTCTCCAAATCCTCAGGAGCTGGCGCCTGCCCCTTGGGGGAGAGCTTTGTTGAACGAGCGGTGCACCAGGGTGGGAACTGGGCCTGAGCACCGAGGACAGTGGTGTCGGATCCCGAGTGAGCACTGAGGACAGCGGTGTCGGATCCCGAGCACACAGGCGCTGGGCTCAGGAAGCCCAGAGGCAGCAGGACGGCTGTGTCGCCCCCAGACCCTCGGGGTAGGAGGGACGCGCCTCTCAGGGCCCAACTCCTCCTGGAGGCACCGAGGCAGCGGCTCTGGCTTCAGGAGGTGCGAGCAGCTCGGTCCCGAGCCCCCTGGAGGGCTGCGGCCAGGGGTGGGGCGGGCACCCTGACTGAATCAGCGGCCGCCCCACGGTGACCCAGGGACTCAGCAGGACCCACGTCTGCAGTGGGACGTGGGCTCGGGCCCCAGACACTCTGCCATCTCCTTCACAGCGTGAGAAGCAGAGGCCACCCCAGGAGGGACTGGGACAGAAACGGCTATGGTTGTTCCACAGAGCGGAAATCGGATAATTTTCCAGAATTCATGCTGAAGAACAGAAGGTGGGAGCGGACGAGAAGTGATGTGGCTTCTGTCACCAAGAAGCAAAAGGTCACAGGTGATGCACTGCTGCCCCACCAGGAACACGGGGTTCTGGGCAAGGCCTTGTCCCGCCAGTGCCCAGGAAGCCCCGCGGCCCTGAGTCACCCCGCCAGGCACATCCCCCACCAGGCAGCCGAGCACCAAGACCTGGCCCTGCTGGGCCCGAGGGAGGACCACCTCGGCCACGCTCCAGGGGCCTCAGGGCTGTGTCCGAGCGGGCAGTGGGGAACCTGGCCCTGCTGGGCCCGAGGGAGGACCACCTCGGCCACTCTCCAGGGGCCTCAGGGCTGTGTCCGAGCGGGCAGCGGGGAGCAGGGCAGCACAAGTGGAGACCGAGCTGAAGGTACCCAGCCAGCAGGACGAGGCCGGCACTGGGGGCAGCCCTCTGGCTCCAAGGGAAAGGCCAGGCCCCTCCAAGCAGAGGCCGTGAAGTGCCATTGAAGAGCCCTCACGGGCTGCTCAGAAGCACGTGCGCCCCTCATCCTGCAGGACTTGCTGCAGCTCTGGCCAAACCGCAAGAGGCCGCAGTGAGCTCCCAGGAGGGGTGGCTGGGCCACGCAGCCTCCCTCCCACCTGCCAGCCTCGGCCTCAGGCCGGCTCCTCCCCACTCCTCCCTCCCCCTTGGATGTCCCGCCAAGGATGGAAGCAGAGCTGGAGGGATGCAGACTCCTGCCCTGATCAGTCTAATGGGATTTGGTGTTGTCTGTTCTTCCAGCTAAACCTCAAGCCTCCTGGTCCTCCTTGGAGCCCCCGGCAACCCCGCTCCCCTCCGGCCCAGCCCTCACCTGCCCGCCCCTCCCTGTCGGACCCAGGGGTCCCTGGCTCACACCCTCAGTTCTCTCCCCTCTGCCCCTCACACCGGGAACCAAGCGGCACTCCAGACCTGGAAGCGCCTTCCTTCCAGGGCTGCCGGGGAGAAAATGCCAGCCTCCTGCCCCAGTTGCCCTCTCGGTCACCAGGCCTCGCTGCTTCACCTGCAAACCCCTCGGGTTGGTCCCGCCCTCGTCTCCTGGGTCAGAGCCCAGACCGGCCCCGTGGCCGCTCACCCGGCTCCAGAGTATAAGAGGACACGCCGTCGTTTCAAGTGCCCAATTTGTGGTCCTTTGTTACAGCCGTCCCCGGACACACGTCCAGCGGCAAGACAACAGCCCGTCCGCCGCTCGGCCCTCCAAGCACACAGGCCGTGCACTGGGCCAGGCCGGGTGTGATGAGGCAGCCGGGGCTGAGACGGCTGGGCGTCCCGTGGGGAGCCGTGGTCTCCACCAGAGCCTCACGCCGGAGGAAGCTTGCTCATGCAGAGAGGGTCGTTCACCGAAGTGTAAAAGCCAACAGTGTGTGGCTTCTGCAAGGAAACGAGGAAAACCTACCAGCAAAGCTTCCTTAGTTAGGACACAGAAAGCATTCGCTGTGGAAAAAACCAGAACTTCATCAAAATTAAAGCCTTCTGCTCACCAGGACACCATTAGGACAATGAAAAGGGAAGCCACAGAGAAAAGAAATGAGACGTATACGACAAAGAGCTCGTGCTGATGTTCATAAAGAACTCTTACAGCTCCAACCGAACAAAACGTGGCCCTGAGACTCAGACACGTCAGTAAAAGAAGGCACATGAACGGCCAATAAGCACAGGAAACGATTCTCGACACCACTGGTCACCAGAGAAAGGCCCAGTGGACCCCACAGGCCATCACTGCACGCCTACTAGAAAAATTAAAATTCTGAAAAATCCAGAACACAAAAAACTAACACTGTGAGACGTTGGTGAGGGTGTGGAGCAACCAGAACGCCCTTCCGCACTGCTGGGAATATAAATGAGAACCACTGCTTGGGAAAACAGAAATTTTCTGTAAGAGCAAATCGAGCTGATTAGAATAGACCAGCAATTCTGCTCGGAGGGATGCAGCTGGAAGAGATTAAAAAGGACAAAACGTCCTCATTTGCTGCGCAAATGTTCTCAGCAGCTCCGTTCGCCCAGAGTAGTGACAATGTAGAGCGCAGGTGACGGACAGACGTGACGTGATGTATCCACGCTTGAGGGTATTACTCAGCAACCAGGGGAGCCCCAGACACACATACACAGTGCATCCCTGAACCAGGAAGAGCCCACGACGTCAGGCACGAAGCGAGTGCTCTGTTTAGGCAAAGTTCCACGAACAGCCAAACGAATCTTGTAACAGAAGGAGGACGTTGGTGACTGAATTGGGGATTGGGGGGAGTTGATTTCAAGGAGGGGCACCATGACGGAAATGCTCCGTGTCTTCACTGGAGAAACGGTTCACCCCTTGGCTCACGCTCACGGAACTGCATGCTCAACATGTGTGCACTGCACTGTATGCAAATTTCACCAAAATGAAGTCAATTTCGACGAGGGGCAGTGCAACCTGGAGGCAGCTCACACTGCCTGGTGCATTAGTCAGCTCTGCTGCTGTGACAAACAGCCCCCAAGCTTCGGTCTCACACGTCCATGTCTTGCTCCCATTACAAGCTGGCAGTGACAGGCTGGCCGTGGTGGTCTCAGTGCAGTGCAGAATCAGTCCCACAGGCGACACTGGTCTCAGATAAAGGGGTGGGAGGGAGCTGGGGGGAGACTGAGGCGACTCCTGAAGCTGCTGCTTGGACGTGGCAAACGTCAGTCCCCTCATTCCACTGGGCACACCTGATGCTGCCCAGGCAGGATGTGTCCCCCTCCTCCTGCCCAGGCGGGTTGTGTCCCCTCCCCAGAGGGCAGGGGTCCTTGGAGCCCCAGGCAGGGCCCAGGTGTAATCCCGTCCGGGGAGAGAATCATCAGAGACTCACCACCCACACCCCCGCTCCTGGGAAGCCACCCAGGGCTCCAGGCTGGGGCTGGGTGGCCAGGTGAGGAGGGGACACAGGCAGTGGGTAGGGAGGAGTCCCCCAAGCGAAGCCGAGGGGATGAGGGGGTCCATGGGTTGGAAACAGTGATAGTCACAGCACCTCCCGGGCTCCTCCCACCCCAGCACCTACTGTGCCAGGCGCTCAGCGTGTTCTAACTCCTGAGATCCTTGCCCAGCGCCGGGGGTGGGCACTGTCTGGAGGAGCAGGAAGCACAGACCAGACAGGTCACAGGATCTGCCCGAGGTGTGCAGTGAGCAGAAGGGCCGGTGTGAGGCCCAGCGGCCTGACAGCACAGGTCACGCTCCACGGCAGGGGCTTGGGGCGTGGACGTAAGAGGTGTGGCTGGGGCCGCTCCGGGGGCCCGCCTGCCACGTTGCCAGCCTCCTCCACTGCCAGGGATGCGCCGGGCCACGCGGGAGCCACGCTGGTTTGCCCGGCCCGCTGCCAGCCAGCTGTGTGCCAGGATGCTGACGGCCGGGGCCACCGCCTCCCATCTGTCTCTGCTCCCAGGTGGCGGCTATTTTTAGAGCCAAGGCTTCGCAGCCTGGATGCAAGCAAGGCTTCGGAGTGGTGGGCTGGGCTCGGGCGGGGGCGGGGCGGGGGGCACCGCGGGGGGCCGGGCCAGGTCCACCTGGCTGAGAAGCCAGCAAGCTGATGAGGATGGGCATCCGGGCTGGGGCCGGCTCTTGGAGGAGGAGGGTCACCAGGTCTGAGCCCGGCCGCCCGCGGGACTTGCTGTCCCCTCTTGCCGCCGACACCCCTCTCTGCTTCCTCCCACCTTTGCGCCTTCCTTTCCCTCTGGAGACCCTTTGGTCACCTGGTCTCCGGGACGCTGCACCCCCACTCCGCTCCTGGCTGTAACCTCCCCCGTGAGTTTGTCACCAGCTGGCACAGCGTCGGTCTCACTTCAGGGCTGTCCCTGGGGCGTGGCACAACACTGACACACAGTAGGTGCTCAGTGAACTTTTGTCGGGTGAGTGACTCACCGTCACACAGACCAGGAGGGTAACCTTCTTTCAACATTTCCCACAAGGCAGGTCTGCTGTGATGAATTCCCTGTTTTTGCTCATCTGAAGAAGTCTTCGTTTTCTATTCACCTTGGAAGAGAATTTTGCTGACTTCTAGATGGGTGTTTTTTTTTCTTTCATCTCTTGAAATATTCCACTCCACTCTCCTCTTGCTTGCATGGTGTCTGACAAGAAATCCGCTGTGACGTTCACCCTTGTTCTGTACGTAAGGTTTCCCATTGACTTCGAGATTTTCTCTGTCTTTGGTTTTCTGCAGTTTCAAGGTAACGTGCCCAGATGTGGGGTTCTGCTGTGTTGTTGTCTTTATCCTGCTGGGTGTTCTCTGAGCTTCCAGGATCTCTAGCTTGGTGTCTGTCATTAATTTTTGAAAGTTCTTTGGCATGATTATTTCAAATATTTCTTCTGCTCTGTTCTCTTCCTTTTCCTCCTGGTGTTTTATGTTTTTTTTAATTTTTAAAAGTTATTTATTTAGGCTATGCTGGGTCTTAGTTGCAGCACGCAGGCTTCTTAGGTGCGGCATGCATGCGGCATCCGGTTCCCCGACCAGGGACTGAACCCAGATCCCTGCATTGGGAGCGCAGCCTTACCCACTGGACCACCACGGAAGTCCCCCTCCTGGTGTTTCAATTATGTGTATTCTGCACTGTTTGATATTGTCCCACGGTTCTTTTTTTCCTCTTTTTGTTTTAGGTTAGGAATTTTCTGTTGATCTACCTTCAAGTTCGCTGATTCTGCTCAACCCTACTGGGCCAACTACCAAGCCCGTGGAAGGCGTTTTCGTTTTTGTCACACGTTGATTTCTCACATTTCCTTTTTCTTCTTTCTTAGAGTTTGCGTCTCTCTGCTTACATCACCCACCTGTCCTTCACACTGTCCGTCTTTCCCATTAGATCCCTTAACGTATTAATCATAGTTATTTTAAACTCCCCATGCCATAGACCTGGCCTCTGCCTCACGTCTGAGTCTGTTTTGACGCCTGCCTGGTCTCTTCAGAACGTGCCCAGCAAGGGCAGAGCACACGTGAGACCCCGGGGCCGCCGTGCACCCCGCGCTGCGCCTCCGCCGGGTTTTAACGGAGGTGACGTGGCAGCCTCAGCCAGGAAGAGCCTAGCGACCGGGGCTCAGTCCCTCAGGAATGGGGGTGTGGGCAAGCTGCCCAGATAGCAGAGATGCTCGTGATGGTGAAGGGTGCAGAGTGCGTGGTGTCCAACTCGGCTGAGATGGACTCAGTCTTCACTTCTTCTCTTAAAACTCTCCCCCCAAAACATGAACCACAACTCAGCTGGGGCAAGTTTCCTATAAGAGCAAGCAGACTCCCCAAACCCCGTCCTCAGGGCTGACGCGCTCGCCCTATTGGGGGAGGAGTAGTCCTGTCAACACTCTCGCTGCGTGGAGTGTGGGGAGCGCAGGTGACAGAGCTGGGCGTCAGGCCCAGCCCTGCAAGCAAGCTACGTGGGCCTCAGGCAGGTGCCTGCACTGTCCAGGCCTCCGTCTCCTGTAAAGTGCGCACAACGGTGACGGTGCCGCCCACAGGCCCTGCAGGTGCACCAACACTTGGGGGGCTTTTGAGGGGAGATTTCTGCTACACCCGTGAGAGAAGGGGCTGAGGAATGGCGGCCTGCCCAAGTGAGGAAGAATGACACAGCAAGGGTACTGTTAGCAAAGATGGCGGGGGGAGAGACAGAGACAGAGGGAGAGAGGGGCGAGGGGCACTGGTTCATGCAGAGGTCAGCCCCGTTACACGTGAGCAGGGGGCTGAACACCCCCGCTAGGCCTTCAGAGGGACTCAGAGGTGGGGAGGCCAGCCCTCCCTCTGGACCTCCCGATCAGAATGGCATACACTAAGGCTGGAGGTCCACCCCGCAGCAGCTCGTCCACTGCTCTGCCGACCGTGGGAACCTCTCGGGCAGCCTCAGCAGGCCGGGGGGCGGGGGGGAACCTGGATGACACCCTCTCAAATCCTGGTCCATACCAGCTCTGTGTCAGACCCCAGAAGGAAGTCGGTCCTTAAATCGAGGGCAAGCAGCCTCAGTAACAGTGAGAAAATTCATCCCCACGCAGATCCCACAGGAAGCTGCACGGCTGGCCCTTCCCAGGCTCACACCGGAGATACGACTGCGTTGGCCTGTGGCTGGGACCCGCCAGGAATGGGCACCGGGCCTGGGGGGCTGCCATCCAGGATTGTGTGCGCCTTGCCGCCCAGATCAGTAGCCTATTAGGGGCACCAGTGCGGTGTATTCAATCAGCACTGCTCTGACTCGGTCTCAAAATCCGTATTATTGGCCCAATGGAGTGTGACCGGCTCCTCCAGGGTCTGTCCAAGCCACTTGAGTGAGACTAATACGAAAGCTTCAAGCAGGCGGCCATGACAGCAGCGCCAGGGGCAGGGGCCTCAGGGCGCCTGCACTGCAGCCCCACCGCCCAAGAATGCAAGCCCCTCGCCCACACCCAAATCGTGCCGCGTTGCCACATGCACTTACTCTCTGGGAAGCCAGGGCTGGCGCTGGGGTGAAACTCAGGGTATTTAACCGCTGTGGGTTGAACTGAGTCCTCCTCAAATCCATGTTGACGTCTCGACCCCAGCAGCTGTGAACGTGATCTTATTTGGAAACAGGGTCACTGCAGATGTAATTAGTTAAGATGAGATCATCAGGGTGGGTTCTCACCCAGTATGACTGGTATTCTTATAAAAAGGGGAAATCTGGACGCAGAGACAGACATGCACACGGGGAGACGTCACGTGAAGACAGAGGCAGAGATGGGGGTGAGGCTTCCACGAGCCATAGAACATCAGAGGCACCAGCAAACGCATGTAACACACAGGAGCAAGGAAACATTGGGCAGGGTAGAAAATGTATTTCCCACTACAGCTCATACTCAGAAAGGCTTGAAAGCCACGGATCTAGACAATTCTCAGAAAGATACCAGGATACTTGTTCTTCTGATTCCCATTTGACAGGGAAAACTAGGCTTCCAAGGAGTGGGTGAGACAGGGCCCCTGGGCCCCCTGGGTGGGGAGCCCTTGTGCTGAGGCCCCCCGAGGGGTCTGCAGGACTGGCTGTAAGGGCAGGACCCCCGGGTTGCAGATCTGGTGCCTGGTCCCCCCGGCTCAGGAAAGCGGGGCTGGCCTGTGTCCCACATCTCAGCCGTCTGGGGACCAGAGGGCGTGGATGTCTGGAGCTTAGAGGCGGCGCTGGGTTCAAATTCCAGCTCTATTGTCTCCTGCCTGGGAGACCGTGGCCCTCAGGGACAGAGGAAAGTGCCTTGAAAGGCGACGGCCCTCCTGCCCGCCCACAGCCCCCATGGAAAGCCAGGGCGCCGGCCAAGGCCATGCTCTCCTCCACCTGGACACAGGTCTCCCACCTATCCAGTGGAGGGCGGACGCCTGGGACTTGGCCTCAACGGCCCGTATCCCTCTGGGCAGGCCCTGGTTCCGACCAGCCATCCAGACCCGAGTCTGGGGCTGCCGCTCACCTGGCTGTCCCTGGCACTGAGCAGGTGGGGACCACAGGAGCGCCTGATGGGTGGGAAGAGGCAGGGCCACCACCTCTCAGGCCTCAGCTTTCTCCTCCGGCCATGCTGTTATTTCTTCCTTTGGCTACGTCCAGACTCCAGCCCCTTCTCAGCCCCCAACACCTCTGCCTCCTTGTCCAGCCCCATCCTGGAACTCCTGAATGACAGCCTCCGTGCGGGTCTCCCCGCGCCCGCCACTGTCCTGGGGAGGAAACAGCTGCCGTTTCCCTCTCTCTTCCCCTCTTGAAATAGGACCAGTGAAGATGTTCATAACATGAGGTAGACGGGTCTTGACGTGAGTCTCAAAGCAAGAAAGAAACAATCGTATTTGTCTAGTTCCAACCCTGTCTTAGCAAAGATCTGCAGGAGGTGGGGGAGGGGCAGGTGGCCCCTGGGGAGAGCTCTGGGCAGGGGGCAGCGCAGGTGCCTGCCTGTTGCTCGGCCGCTGTGCACCTCCTTCCAGAGCAGCCCTTGGCCCTGTCCCCGCTTTAACCCCATGGTGGGCTGACAGGGGGCTCAAGGCAAAGGGACCCAACTGGACCCGGGGGTCCCTGCTCCCCGCCGGTGGGTGAGGCTCTTTGTGGGTCCTGCCCTGGGACGCTCCTCCTGGTCGGGGGGGGGAGCCAGCCCCTTCCGGGGTGGGGGCGTGTTTTGGCCACAGGCTCCTGGGCCCAGGAGGGGCGGCGGAAGGGGGAAAACAGGCAGCAGGTGCCGCTTCTAACAGCCTTGACGGGCTGCCAGTTGCCTCTGAGATCCAGAGCACATCTGCGCTCATCAGTTGGCCAACAGATGGGCCCCGGTTTAATATTTTTGGATTCGGTTACACTTGGGGGCCGATAGGAACCGTACAGAGTGCAGGTGTGTGAGCAGAACAGCATCCTGCAGCGGGGCGGGGCGGGGGCACAGGAACGCGCTCGGGGCCAGTGGCCGGGAGCCTGGCTGCAGGCGCTCCAGGTGCCCCTGGGGAAGCAGCCTCACTCTGCACCTCGGGTTTGGCTGCGGGCTTTGTTATAAGCTTCTTGCAAAGCATAGGCCGCGGTAATTCCCCCATCCATCCTGGGAGTGATAGCACCAGTCAGCAGAGCTGGGCCGGGGAGATAAATTTGGAGCGAGGCAGAGCGGGGCTGGGCAGGGCCAGATGGCTGGTGTGGCCGCTCATGTTCCCACCAGCAACTGCTCTTGTTACTTAATCATGTCACGGGCAGGAAAGCACCCACCCCCATTCCTAGTATCTCTGGGGCCACCTTTGCAGCTGGCCCCGGGGGAAGTTCCCAGGAACTGAGATAAGGCTGCCGGATGCGGCCTTGGACTTGGAGCTCCAACCACGACCCCGCAGACAGTGACCCCACGGCGACTGTTTGGGACGGGGAGGTGGTGCCGACCAGGTGCCTGGGGGACCCTGGCAGGAAGACGTTCTGTAGCGAGGTCCCGGGCAGGGCGGCAGTCACAGGCCCGCCCTGCCCGGGCTCTTCCTGAAGAGAACGTCTTGCTCCCTCTCACGCCTGTTGTCTCCAGCTGGCGATGGGGAAACTGAGGCCCAGGGCAGCCAGGGAGCCTGCGCAAACCACAGCCCAGCAGGCCGGGGCTGCAGACACCGTGGGCGAAGCCGTTTGCTTCACCAGCCTACGGTGCTGCGTCCCTCATGGGCCCGATGGTCTTACAAGACCCGCCTCACTCTGCGCAAATTCTCCTGTTCACAAGGCGCCACCTGTCTCCCGGGGCCCCCATGACCGCAGCTATGTGGGAGGTCCTCACGGGGTGGGCCGGGGGAGGCCTCGGGAAGGAGTCCCTGCCCACGGGCTGCAGTCCAGCTGGAAAGGAAGACTCACACGTGGTAAACACACACATACATGTAACCAGACTGAGTGCACGCTGGCCTCCCGGGCCTGGCACAGGGGAGGCTGCAGTTCATGTACTGCTTCACTCATTCACTCGGCGAGTAGCAATACTTATTGATCACCTTCTGTAGGCCAGGCACGGCTCCAGGGGCAGGGGACACTGGTGAGGAGACAGACGCCTGCCCTCCATAAACACAAATATCAGTATGTGGTGCGTGAATTAACAGCTAAAGGAACCAGGGGACTCTTCATTTGAAAAGCAAAAGTTGAGATTTTTCAGGGCAAACAATAAAAGCTAACCTCTTTGGGGCTCTTCGTAGGTGGCAGGCAACAGGAGGAAGGCATCGCTGAGCGTCCCTTTTGTGCTGAGAAGGGGCAGGGGCTCCCGAGGGTGCCCAGCAGCAGGCGGCGTCCAGCCGGGCAGAGGGAAATGCCCATCCGGCAGGGGGTACACCCAGGACGAGAAGAGCACCTCCACTCTGTAGATGTGAGTGCACGCCTCGGCCCCTGGAGACAAGAAGCAACTCATACCTCGTCTGTGTCCCAGCAGAGCAGCCCTCAGCCCCTCACCAGGACAGGCCCCTCAGCCCACTGTCACCACTCTAGGCTGTGTGGCCCACGCCCAGGTCCACCGTGAAGGGCCCAGGGCACTGTCACTGAGGCAGGAGCCTGGGGTCACCCCCTCGACACACCCTTGGCCTCCTACGGGTCTGGGTGCTGCGCACCAGCAGGGCCAGCCCTTCTCCCTTCTCTCCTAAACCCACCCTCTCCCAGCCTCGGGGAAGCTCCTTCTCTCCTCCCCAGTCCTGCCACCCCTGCCTCCTGTGAGCCCTGGCCACTCCCCACCCCCAAGTGCACGTGGCCAGCTCAACCCCTCCCAAAGGCAGGGACCTCACAGGATGTTCCCAGCCTCCCTTGCAGCTAGGCACAGCCACAGTTTAGCCAACAAGCTGGAAGGGGAGAACTGCCTGAAAATTTCTGGGAAAGATTTTCCTCCCTGGCTCCTTTTCTTCCTTTTTTTGAACGCAGCGGTCACAAGCTGTGAGAGTTGCAGCCAGAGCAACCACCTTGGAACCATGAGGCAACAAGCCAGCACTCAGGGGACGGCAGAGCACGAGGATGGGAAGAGCCGGGGTCCCTGATGACATCATCGGCTCACGGCACCTAATCCAGCACCACCTTCTCCAGTTCCAGAAAATATACGTGATTGTTTGTTAAACCACTGTTGGCTGGACATCCTGTTACTTGCAGCTGAAAGCATCCCCAGGAAGTGCAAGGCTTAGTACCCGTGAACCCCCAGGCTGGACCTGGGCCACCGCCAGCCCTGCTTAGAGGCCAGTGGAGGAGAGAGAGAACCTGAAGATGAGGCCAAGATGGCTCTGCCACTCACTGCCTGGTGACCTTGGGCCAGTACTGAAACGACCCCCACTAGGCTTCTGCTTCCCCATTTGAAACGGGAGGGGGCCCAGCAGCCTCCCGCCCGACCCTGAGCCCCCTCCAGTGCACCTGTCTGGAACCACTGCCCCGAGCCATCTCCGAGGGCTTTGCCAGCTCACATCACCCATGACCCCACAGCTCTAGTAAAGGAGGGCTGAGCTGGCTGTCGGGGAGGCACTGGTGGGCATTCTAGGCGAGGGGACATCATAAAGACCGCGCAGAGCCACAGCCTGGAGAGGCACACAGAGGTGGCTTGATCGGGGCCTGGATGGGAGCTGAGGAACCAGTGAAAGGTGGTGCGTGGAGGCCCCCAGCCCCAGCCCCGGTCCAGGCTGAGTCCTGACACTGCTCCCGGGCTCCCAGGCTGCCCTCGAGCTCTGCTGGGAGGAGGCTGGTCTGGTAGGGGGAGGAGCGGGAATCCCGGGGTCCTCCCTGCATCCGGGGAGGCGGCCGAGCCCTCCTGCACCCCTGACAGGCCATGGGGTTTACCCGCGGGGCCACACCTGTCCCCTCCCCTGGCCTGGGTCAGAGCCACGAGGGAGGAAAGGTAACCAGACTGCTTCTGGGGCGCCGGGCGTCCCAATGCCCCCCTCTCACCCTCACGCCCCCACTGGGCGGATGGGGAAAGTGAGGCTGGGGAGGCGCAGCCGCCCCCAGGGGCCAGGTGGAGCCTCCCCTTCCCCCCACGCCCGCGGAGCGAGGAAGGGGGGCAGCTGAAGAGGCGCCAGATGGCCCAGATTCCCGGCTTCCGCAGAGACGCCCGGGAACAAGACCTCCTCTCTCAACTACTCTCGCAGCTGAAAATATTTACATCCAAATACGTCCCAATGCGCCATATTTTTGCCTCAAGCCAGCCTGGGAGTCTGTCCCCGCCACCTGGGAGGCGGCGACGCCTGGGTAGGGAGGGTCTTGCCTTCCAGGGGAGCTGACGAGTCTTACCAGAGGCCAGGATGAAGGAGCGCGGGCCTGGTAGGGAGCCCAGAAGGGACCCCGGGGTTCTGAAAGGCCGGCCTCGGGGCCCTTACGCTAGCAGGGGGCTCTGCTCAAGGGCGCTTCCCACAGGAGACGCGAGAAAAGCACCTCCTCCCAGCGAGCCAGGGCGGCACTCCGCTTCCCTCCCGCGAGACTGCCCTCCAGCGAGACTTCCCACCCGCGAGACTTCCCACCTGCTAGGTTGCCCTCTCGCGAGACTGCCTTCCCGCACACCCAACTAGCGCAAAACGTGGGTTGTTTTGCTGCTCTTCGGCTCGCGGTGTCCTCCGACCGGTAAGGCGGCACCTAGCCTCACTCGCCCCGGCTCCCCAGCACAGAGAGTAGCGTCCAGCTCCGGTAGGTGCTCAGTAAGTGCATGTGCAAAGCACAGACCGCTGAGTGCGTGGGAAGCTCACGCAGACCACTGGCCTCTGGCTTCCCGTCTGTGAGATGGGAATAACCACTGACGCGGCCACGCCTTGCCTGGGCTGTGCAACAGGCTACGGTGGACGGCAGACTGAAAGCAGCAGAATTGTGTCCTCTCCGAGTTCCGGAGGCAGGGAGGCCAGAATCAAGGCGTCCACAGGCTGCGCTCCACCTAAAGGCTCGAAGAACAGATTATGGGCTGCATTGTGTCCCCACAAAATTCGTAGGTTGAAGCCCTGACCCCCCAGTACCCCAGAATGTGACTGTATTTGAAGATGAGGTTGCTGGGGTGGCCAGTGTCCTTATAAGAAGAGGACACTAATCCACAGACGCTGGGACTGCAGACACGCAAACCTGGACGTGGACGTTTACAGCAGCTTTATTCCCAATCGACAAAACTTGGAAGCAACCAAGATGTCCTTCGAGGTGAATGGATAAATAGACTGTGCTTCATAATAAATAGACAGTGGAATATTACTCAGCACTAAAAAGAAATGATCTGTCAAGCCATGAAAAGGCATGGGGGAACCTTAAATGCAAGTTACTAAGTGAAGAAGCCAATCTGAAAAGGCTACAGACTGTGTGATTCCAACTCTGAAACATGCTGGGAAAGGCAAAACTATGAGATGGTGAAAGGATCAGTGGTGGCGGGGGGTTGGGGGGAGGGAGGATGAACAGGCAGAGCACAAAGGACTTTCAGGGCAGTGAAACTACCCTGCATGAGACTACGATGGTGGATACAGGTCATTATACACTTGCCCACACCCACGGAATGTACACCACCGAGAGTGACCCTGGTGTAGACTGCGGACTCTGAGTGGTGGTGGTGCGGGTCCATCAGTTGTAATCAAGGTACCACCTGGTAGGGGTGAGATAATGGGGGAGCCTGTGAGTGTGAGGGGGCAGCGGCTCGATTTTTCTGTAAACCTAAAACTGCTCTAAAAAACAGAGTCTATTTAAAAGAAAAAAACCTGGCGCACAGAGCTGACCTCCTAGTGGAGGGACAGGCAATAAACAACATGAATGAGTAAAGCTTCTCTCCCTTGAGCTAGTGCCCAAGGGGCAGGAGGGGGAGGAGAAAAGGGGGCAAAAAGTGAAAAACGACATCGTTCCCAGTGGAGAGGTTTTCCTTTTTTATTCTTTCTGGATCAAACACAGCCTCAGGTCCACTGGGCTCATGCCTCATGGGCTCACAGGAAATGCATTTAGAGCTGATTGCTGAGATGCGGGGTAGACACTGGCTCCTCTGCAGGCGGGCAGCTCGAGGGACGGGGTGGGGGTGCCCAGGATGCAGGAAACCTCAGCCCAGAGTCAGAGAGAAACCAGGACCTGCCGGGGCCTACCCCACCCTCCACCTGGGGCTCCTCAAGGGGAAAGTGGCCTCGGGGAGGGGCCTTCCCCTTTGCAGCTTGGCTGCTCAAGGGAGCAGGGTGGGCAGCTCCCCACAGCCCAGAGGGCGCGCTCTGCCGGCAGGCAGGTCCCCAGGAGTGTTGGGGTCACGCAGAGGTGACACTCTTCCCTTCTGAGCCTGGGTTTCCCATCCCTCGGAATGGACGGCCTTGCCCGATGCCGCTGGAGGGGGTGGCTGGTAAGCAAAGAGACTAGGGGTGGGGCGGTGAGGGCTGGGGTTCTTGGTGCAGCGGGACCCTCGCCCATCCCGCCCGGCTCCCCCAGCCCCGCTCTGGGTCTGACTGGACCCAGCGCAGCCCCACACCCCGGCCCCGCGCACCGGCTGGTGACGTGGGCAGCCTGCTGAGCCTCTCGGAGCCTCTTGGTGACGGTGACAGGTATTAAGTTCAGGTGCTGACTGAGGAGACGTCTCAGCGCTGAGTCAAGGGGACTTGGCTGTCATCACTGTCACTGCCAGCACTCTGTGTCCATCCTCACACTCTGTCCTCACTGAGCTCAGCCCAAAGCCCCAGGCCTGCTCGTCAAGCAAGTGAAGTTCAGGACAAGAGGAGTGGGCATGGCTCCCCCGCCACTCCACACCCACCTCCAGGTTCGGAATGTGCGTGCCGCCCAGCCACAGGCCACAGAGCCCCGGTCCCCCGAGGGCACTACACCAGGCCCCTGGCTCCCAGAAGCTGGGCCTGGGGCACGCCCTTAGTGGGCCGGGTCTCTAAAGGCAGACCACTTAGGGTCTTGGGCCCCGTGACCCACCTCCCCTGAACCAGCCACACAGCTGGGGTCAGGGGTTGAGGAAAGCTGGTCTGTCTTCCTTGGAGGGTGTGTGGCGCACAGGTGGGGAGTAGCGTCCTGAGGGCTTCCCCTTCTCCTGCCAGTGAGTGTGCCGACCGCCCCAGAGCCCAGCCTCATGTGCAGGATTCCCAGGCATCAACCCAGGATGCAAGTGGCCCTTCTCCATGGCTCTGTTTGCTCAGTGACACCCTGACTAGGGATTGGCGGGCAGGGTGTCCAGCTCTGGGCTGGCCCCTCCTGTCTGCCCCAAGTGAGCCCATGGGGGCAGGTTTTCTCCTGCACCATCCCCGTTGACCACCACCATCTGGCCACACTTCACTCTGGACCTGGAAGCAGAGGTTGGCCTCCAGCCAGGCACTGGGTCCGGGGGTGCTGGTCTGTCTTGGCTCACGTGTAGCCCACATCTCCCCATCTGGCCTCCTCTGGGGCTGCCTTGTGACTCATATCCCTCTTTTGGGTGCTTTGTGACTGGGACTGTCGCCCCTGTGAGTCCCAGTACCTCCTCTCTAAAGCGTGGCTGGCATGAGATTTGCATAGAATCATGTTTCCACTAATCCATCCATCAGTCACCCATCCATCTACCCACCCATCCCTCCCTCCATCCCTCCATCCATCCACCCATCCACCCTCCCATCCATCCATCCACCCATCCATCCACCCTCCCATCCATCCATCCACCCTCCCATCCATCCATCCATCCACCCATCCACCCACCCATCCACCCATCCACCCACCCACCCATCCATCCACCCATCCACCCACCCTCCCATCCATCCACCCACCCACCCATCCATCCACCCATCCACCCACCCACCCATCCATCCACCCATCCACCCACCCACCCATCCATCCATCCACCCATCCCTCCCTCCACTCTCCCATCCACCCATCCCTCCCTCCACTCTCCCATCCACCCATCCCTCCCTCCACTCTCCCATCCACCCATCCCTCCCTCCACTCTCCCATCCACCCATCCCTCCCTCCACTCTCCCATCCACCCACCCACCCACCCTCCCATCCATCCACCCATTCACCCACCCTCCCATCCATCCACCCTCCCATCCATCCATCCATCCACCCATCCCTCCCTCCACTCTCCCATCCACCCACCCACCCACCCACCCTCCCATCCACCCATCCACCCACCCACCCTCCCATCCACCCATCCACCCACCCACCCTCCCATCCATCCATCCATCCACCCATCCTCCCTCCACTCTCCCATCCATCCACCCACCCACCCTCGCATCCATCCATCCACCCATCCACTCACCCTCCAATCCATCCATCCACCCAGCAGTCATGGGGGCTCCTACAGGATAGGAGAGGAGGCGGAAATAAGACACCCAGCCCGATGGGCTTCCCTGCCCACCTCCACCCAGTGTCATCTCACCACTGAGCCCCGCTGGCCTCCCTCCAGCTCTCTGGCCATCCTACAGAATCCTGAAAGCCTGAAAATGTGACCGCCTCCGGGCCCCTCTATCTGGAATGCTCTTCACTTCCGCAGGGGCAGCTCTTAATTGATCCCTCAGACACAGCTTCCAAATCACCTCCCCTGATTGCCCCACGGGCCACATCAATGGGGGCTTTTTGGTTGAATGTCTGCCTCCCGTAGGGGAGAAGGTCCCTCGCCCCTGCCCCCCGTCCAGCGGTGGGTGCTGGCCGCCGTGGCCTCTGGAGGGAGCAGCCCCACCCGCTCGTGCAGCCACTCCTGCTGCAGTCACTTCCTCCTCGGGTCCTTATCTCCCGGGCCGCCCAGCTCCGAAAGCCACCGCCAACGTCTGCTTCCCCACAAGCCCCAACTGCCCGGCCTGGGGGGAGCGGGGAGCAGGCAAGCACCCTCGAGGTGGCCACCAAGGGCTGGGCAGCCCCCGCTCCCCACTCGTGGGCAACTTGCTTTTCTTTCAACCCAACCTCTGTCAGCGCCTCTGATCAGAAAACCAGGCAGGATGAGACGCCTCCTCACGAAAGTGGAAGTGGCCCATCTGGGGTGCTCCCTGCAGGTGCAAGCGCCCCGAACGACTGCCCAGAGCTGGGGTGGGGGCTGCCTTCACAGGGGAGGGGCCTGTGCCTTCCCAAGACCCTCTCGCTTCCCAGTTCGCAGAGGCCCCACTGCTTGCAGCCTGGAAAACGGGGCGAGGCGAGAACCCCAGCACCAGTGCGAGTGACAGCTGCACCGCCGACCCCGAGGCAGGCCGTGCCCGGCGTCCCCCGTGGCATCTCCTCCTGGAACAGTCTGGGAGCTGGAACCACTGTGATCAGGGTGTCACACACGCTGAGGAAACTGGCCAGGGTGACCCTGAATCCCACCCTGACTGAGAGCAGGGGAAGCCAGGAGGGGCCGTGAGGACAGTGGCGAAGCCAGGGACTGGCCCCTGGCTCCCAGCACCCTCCCCTCCACCTGAACCCTGGGGCCCCGGGGCAGTGCACCCTGAGGGGACATGCGCGTCGCAGCCCCTTCCAGGAACAGACAGGGTCTGTCCCTGCATGGACTGTAGAGGGACGCCCACCTGCTGTGACGGTGGCCTCTGGGCAAAGAGCGGGAGGCACTGGGAGGGGCTCTTGCTTGCTGCCCTGCGCCCTCTGCACTGCTTGGACTGCTCCCCACGGGCAGGAGTTACCTACAATCCAATTCAGTTCTGTCGGAATAGCACAGAAGCCTGTGCATCAGCCCCGGGTCTGCGGGCTGCACGCCTCTGGCCTGTCAGAGGCCCTGAGACTGCGGCCGAGGTACGATCCCCAGGGACTGACTGCCAGGCCAGTGGAGGGCGAGGGCCACACTTCGAGGGGTCTTCCCACGGCGGTCACCACCTTCACCAAGCGGCCGTTTGAGTGACTGTGAAGGGCCCCGCCTCCCCTGTGCGGGGTGCCGAGTGGGGAGCAGGGTCTGGGACACCCGCTTCCGGGCTGAGTGGTCACAGAGGGCCCTGACCTTGTTTCTGGCGTCCGTCAGAGTGGGGAGCAGCCCGAACCCCCCCAGCAAATTCCACCCGTGAGCCCGAATTGGCACTGTTCCCCAAGGCGTCCATCGGGAAGTGGGGTAAGGGTCCCTGAGGAGCCCCCAGCCAGGAGGCCAAGCCCAGAGAGGGGGTTAGCCTGCCCAG
This sequence comes from Globicephala melas, assembly GCF_963455315.2. Classification (NCBI taxonomy): domain Eukaryota; kingdom Metazoa; phylum Chordata; class Mammalia; order Artiodactyla; family Delphinidae; genus Globicephala; species Globicephala melas. Next base: position 62,060,735 of record NC_083332.1, on the reverse strand, counting down.
CCTGGCGGGCAGTACTTCCAGGGTGGGTGGGGGCAGGACCCTCAGGCCGCGAGGGGAAAGCCCTGACTGGAGGGGAGCTGGCCAGAGCGGCAGGACCGGATCAGACCAGGGCTAACCCAGAGGTCAGGTTCAAGGTTACAGGCGATGCCCTTGAACAGTTGGCCCTGGGCAGGCGGCCCTGGGGGAAGTCTGGCTGAGGGCAAGAGAGGGCAGAGACCCCCAGACCAGCCCAGACTGAAGACAGGGCCAGGCCAGAGGGGAGACAGGTGGGCTGGGCAGCGTGGGAGTTGGAGGCTTGGCCAGGATGGACATTGCCCCCATGCTGCTGAGCTGCGCCCCTGCCCAGGTCAAGGGAACACACCCAGCGGGCCAGGGCCAGGGCCAGGGCCAGGGTGGGTGGGGTGTCACCGGCCGGGTGGTAGGAGGAAGTTGTTGGAAAGTCAGGACGGAATGGCCGTGAGGGAAAGCCGGGCAGGGCTGGGCCCAGATGGTTCCTGTTGAGGAAGCAGTGGGCACAGCTGCACGACTCTTCCTGGCCTGGCCACACTATCACAGCGACACAGCTGGCTGCCTTGCTGCAGGCTGCAGGCGACCTCCCCCACCGGCGCGTCCCCAGGCCCGCCCCGCATCACATGAGCCCCTGCGGCCGCCCGCCCCTTCCCCAGGCCGGCGGGCAGCGACTGCTAGACGGCCCAGAGCGGTCTGGGGGACAGAGGCCTCCGGCTCGGAGAAGCCCAGGCTGGCTGAGGCCCCTGTCTTTCCCTCGAGGGCTCACGAGGTCGGGAAGGACGCCCAGGGCCGTGCTCAGGCCCGACTCCCGCCAGCAGCAGGATTCAGTCTCCTGGACCCACCTCCAGCTCCATGTCCCGTGTGTCCCCCGTGCTGGAGAGTGGGCTCACGGCACCCACCAGCTGCTCAGCGCCTAGGGGTCCCAGGAAGGGCGGCCCAGGTAAGGGGATGGGGCAGGGGGAGGGGCGGCCCGAGCAGGTGGCGAGGCTGTGACACCTCCACGCTGCCGCCTGCCTGGCCCTGTTGACTCACCCCCACCGTCAGCGCGGCCTCCCACCGGGCACAGGCCCGCACAGCTGGGGCAGGTGGCGGGGGAGGACCCGGCAGGTGCCAGGCCGGTGGGCAGGCCCCACCCAGAGGCAGATGCTAGAGGCGGGGGCGGCTCAGTCCTCTAAGAGGGGTGGGCTCTGTCGGCCTCAGGGAGCAGGGCCCCGGAGTCAGGAAGGAAGAAGGTGTGCAAACTGGTGGGGACCCCTACGACTTGGAGGTCGGATGAGGAAACTAAGGCCAGATAGAGAGGGCCTCGCCCAAGGCCCCGGGACAGAGTGATGGTCCAGGACCCAGCCCTGGGCCCCAGTGAGGAGCGGCCCTGCCAGGGCGCCCACCCAGTGGAGCCAGTGCCAGGGAGAAGTGGTCACATAAGGCTGCTGACTGGGGGGTGCAGGAGGCCGTGGCCCTCCCTGACATCGACCCCAGCTGCAAGGTCGCCTGCCCGGCTCTCCCAGGACTCGGGGGCCAGCAGGGCTGTAGGCAGGTGGCCCCGCTCCCCAGCCACAGCCACGTGCCCACGGTCCCAGGAGAACAGAGTCCCAAGTCTCACTGCGGAGTGCAAGCATGCCCTGCCACTCACCCTGGCACCCCGACCCCAGACATCCCATCTCCCCTGCAGAGGGACCGCCTCCCCTGGGCAGGTCCCCACCTGCCCCATCCAGGGCCCCGAGGGCCAGCTCCCTGCACAGGCTCTGCCAGGCACTCAGCACATCCAGGACTAGAATCCCGGCGTGTAAGGCCCGCCTCTCCACACAGTAACGAGCGTGCTGCTGGCTTCTCCCGAGTGTGGGTGATTCAAAGACATCGCCAGGGAGGCACCAGTCACTGGCCTGGGACCCTCGGGCTGGCCAGAGGCTGCAGTCCCACCCAGCTCCAGCTGGGCCCCACACAGCTGCCCCTCCTTTCCCAGGGCGGCCCCGCCTGACCCCACTGTTCTGGGACCACTCCCCCCTCCTCACCTGGGGCCGGCCCCTCCTCGTGGCGGCCTCAGTTTCCTCACGTGGCAGGCCCCGTCCTTCTGCCCACTGAAGGGGTCAAGGAGCGGCTTCTCAGTGGCGGGGGAGGGAGGGGGAGGCAGACGAGACTGCTGGCTGCTGTGTTTGGATGGTGGAGTGCCAGCCCGTGCAAGGGGTTTGAGGCCAGGAGACACGATGGGCCCTCTGCGCGCGTGATGTCTCCTGCGGTGCTGGCCGGGCTGCGGGCCCTTGGAGAAGGTGGTCTGGGCGGGCCTCCGCTGCAGGATCCCAGCCGCCCCAATGGGGCACTTCCCACTTGGGAGGCTTTGCTGGGAGGAGGGAAAGCAGTGGCTCGTGCATTTGACTGGGGGCTTGCCTGGGCGCGGGGGTCCCAGCCCTGGGACACTGGCTTCTGGGAGCTCACGGCCCATCGTCTCTAAATCCCCTGGCCCCAGGTGATAGGCACAGCCACACATCCTGCTCCCCAGGTCTCCTTACGGGGGCAGATGCTGGGCCGTACAGTGCCAGGCATCCCCACCGGGGGAAGTGGCAGGTGGAGCTGGGCTGGAGGGAGCCCATGGGGGCCGGGGCCCGGGGAGCCTGGGGACTGGGGACGGGCCCGTGGATCAGTGCTGCTCCGTCCTGCAGGCTTCCCACGATCCAGTGAAAACCTTTGAGACCCTAAATGTTAAGTAGCGCCCAAACCACAAAAAGAACAGTAAGCAGTATCTTCTGAAGCTGAGCCTGTCCCTCTGGAGAGCAAACGTGCGTGAACCCTGCGGCTTCTCTCTTGCTTAGCAGGAGGCGGGGCGGGGCTGAGGCGGGGGGACGGCAGACCTGCTGGTGTGGCCGTGGCAGAGGGTGGGGATCCGTCAGGACCCCACAGTGCGGTGGGGCCGCCGGCAGCAGGTGGGAAGGAACGGTGCTATTTAGTGCTGAGTGTTCACTGCCCTCAGATTTACTAGGTGCCGGGCCTCCTGGCGGCCCAGTGGTTAAAACTCGGTGCTTCGAACATCATGGTGCATGACTCTTTCTGAATTACGGTTTTCTCAGGGTATATGCCCAGTAGTGGGATTGCTGGGTCATGTGGTAGTTCTATTTGTAGTTTTTTAAGGAACCTCCATACTGTTCTCCCTAGTGGCTGTACCAATTCACATTCCCACCAGCAGTGGAAGAGGCTTCCCTTTTCTCCACACCCTCTCCAGCATTTATTGTTTCTAGATTTTGTGATGATGGCCATTCTGACTGGTGTGAGATGATATCTCATTGTAGTTTTGATCTGCATTTCTCTAATGATTAGTGATGTTGAGCATCCTTTCATGTGTTTGTTGGCCATCTGTGTATCTTCTTTGGAGAAATGTCTATTTAGGTCTTCTGTCCATTTTTGGATTGGGTTGTTTGTTTTTTTGTTATTGAGCTGCATGAGCTGCTTATAAATTTTGGAGATTAATCCTTTGTCAGTTGCTTGCAGCTCTATTTACAATAGCCCGGAGATGGAAACAACCTAAGTGCCCATCATCGGATGAATGGATATAGAAGATGTGGCACATATATACAATGGAATATTACTCAGCCATAAAAAGAAACGAAATTGAGCTATTTGTAATGAGGTGGATAGACTTAGAGTCTGTCATACAGAGTGAAGTAAGTCAGAAAGAGAAAGACAAATACCATATGCCAACACATATATATGGAATTTAAGGAAAAAAAATGTCATGAAGAACCTAGGGGTAAGACGGGAATAAAGACACAGACCTACTAGAGAATGGACTTGAGGATATGGGGAGGGGGAAGGGTAAGCTGTGACAAAGCAAGAGAGAGGCATGGACATATATACACTACCAAACGTAAGGTAGATAGCTAGTGGGAAGCAGCCGCATAGCACAGGGAGATCAGCTCGGTGCTCTGTGACCGCCTGGAGGGGTGGGATAGGGATGGTGGGAGGGAGGGAGACGCAAGAGGGAAGAGATATGGGAACATATGTATATGTATAGCTGATTCACTTTGTTATAAAGCAGAAACTAACACACCATTGTAAAGCAATTATACTCCAATAAAGATGTAAAAAAACAAAAAACAAAAAACGGTGCTTCCACTGCAGGAGGCCAGGGTTCCGTCCTCGGTCGGGGACTAAGATCCCGCGTGCCGTGCCCAGCGGCCTTAGATTTATTGGGTGCCAATTGTGTGCACTAGAAGCTGGGCTCCCACAAACAAGAGGTGGGAACCAGGACACCAGCCGGGCTGCCTCAGGCAAAGGAGGTTCGGGGGCAATGCCCCGTGACCACCCCCGGGGGAGAAACTGAGTCAGGCCTGTTAAGTGTCACCTAAGAGGGACAGGTGGGGCCCAGGTGGCAGATTTCCAGGGAGACAGGGAGTGTCCCATCACCGGAGGGTCCAAGCAGAGGCAGCTGGGGCCTTAGGGGGTGTTGGGCGAGATCCCATGGAGAGCGCTGTCCCGGGAGCCTTGGGTCGCCTGGTCCCAGGGGGTGGGGTTCAGAGGTCAGCACTGTCACCAAGTGGGCTTGCCCTCCTTCTCCCCCATCCTCATCCTCCCCCTCCAGCTGCACCCCCCCACCACCACAGGCTCTTCTCTGGAACGTTCTCTGCCTGGAATGCCCTTCCCTGTTGTATTAATTTCCTGGGGCCGCTGTAACAGACCACCGCAAACCAGGTGCCTTACAACAGAAATCTACTCCCTCCCAGCTGTGGAGGCCAGAGGCTGAAATGAAGGGGTCGCAGGACTGGGCGCCCTCCAGAGGCTCTGGGGAAGGGTCGTTCCTGCCTCTTCCAGCTCCAGGGGGCTCCAGGTGTCCTTGGCTGGCGGCCACGTCCTTCCAGTCTCCGTTCCCGTCTTCCCATGGCCTCTCCCCCATGTCTCTGCCTCTTCTCCTCTTCTTATAAGGACAGTTGTCTTTGGATTTAGGGTGACCATTCCAGATGACCAGAGCTCCGACCGTCCCTTCTGCATTCCAGGCAGCAGGGTTGGGGCGAAGGTACCCACAGCCTGCAGCCAGCCACCTCTGTCACAGCCAGGGCCAGGGCTTGGGCACGTGGGCTCCAGCTGCCAGGGGGCCCAGTGGTGCATCTGGGGCCGCGTGGTGCAAAAGGGGAGCCAGGTTATCAGAAGCCCACATGGTCTCCCAACTGCCCACTGCCCCATTTTTCATTCAGTCGAGGCCCCTGGGACATGCTTTTGGGCTGTCGGGAGACGGTCAGCTATGGACGCTGGGGAATTCACACAGGGAGGGCCCGGGGCTTCTGGGGTTGGTGTGTGCATGCAAGGACGGCAGAGTCCACAGCCCCTCTCTACGATGCGGGACTGGGGGCAGAGCCCCACGGTGACCATCCATCTGCGTCTCTGTGCAAAGTACTGCAAGTGCTTTGTCATTTGATTTCTTCTGTACCGTCGTCCCGCTCAGGATGGCAGTCCTGTCCCTGCTTTGCTCACACTCTGCAGGGCCTTCTCGCCCTCCTCAGGCCTGTCCCCACGTCTTGTTGACCACATGGTGCTGGGGGCTCCTGTGTCAGGGTCATGGCTCAGGGCTGCCAAGCCCCACGTGCTGCTGTGACTGCCATCTCAGAAGAAGATACCGAGGTTCTGAGGGGCACACAGCAGGCAAGAGCAGAGGTGTGATTGAACCCGGCTCTACTGACCCTGCAGGACCGATGGAGTGGGGGCCTATTTTGGGTGGAAAGCGGGCCCTAGACACCCTGCCAGATCAGTTGGTCCTGGCAGGAAATTGCTAGCACGACCGCCGGGCAACAGAGTGTGGGCTGTGGGATGAGGAACCACTTACACAGGTCAAACAGAGCAGCCAGGTCAGCACAGGAGTCTGGGGGCTGATACAGCCTGACCTGAGGGGTGAGAGGGGAGAAGGGGAGGGAGCTGAGAGGGGCCAGGAAACGAGTGAAGTGGGCTGAGCCCCGGAGAGTGGACGGCAGGGCAAACACCCACGTCCTCCTTCCCCACCCCACATGTCCTGGGCCTGACCGGTCCCGGGCCAGCCTCCAGGGCACAGAGCAGGGGAGCAGGGGTGCAGCTCTGGGGCAGACGGAGGCTCTGGACTGAGTCCCCATCCCCCCACGTCCTGTGTCAGGACCCAGAACAAGTCTGGGGAGAGAGGATTCCACTCCCCGCCAGGTCCTGGGAAGAGTGGGGCTCCCTAACCCCCCTGCCCCGGGGTAACTGTGGAGCGTTCTTTCCCTGAGACCCGCAGTTTCCATGCTGTCCCTATCGCACAAGCCTGTGGGGCAAGACTTCTGGGGGCAGCCAGCAGGAGGACACCGGCCACCCGTGTCCTCCCCACCCATCAGACAGCAAAACTGAGCCTCAGAAGACAGAGCCGCAGGGCGGGGTGATGCCCAGGGGACAGGGTGCAATCCAGGCCAGCTTCCTGAAGGAAGTGGTCCTGCGGGGGCAGCGGGAGAAGGCAGAGACTTTCACTTCTTGAAGCGTCTTGACTGAGAAGAAAGGCACTGGTGCTAACCTCTCACACCTTCACTTCCGTGACTGCAGTGGAGGAGGGAGAGGCCAGGGCAAAGAGGGGCCTCCCTTGGACTCCGTGATGGGGCCAGAGGTGACGCTGCAGTGGTGCTAATGAAATTCCCATCGTTAAACCCCACCTAGGTCACACTGGCACAGCCAGGGCCGGCAGACACCCTGGGCTGGGCAGTGACCGTCAGAGTGCAGCCCAGGATGGAGGTGGCCTCCGTGGGGACCCCATCCAAAGGTCTTCTGGGGGCGGGGTGGGGAGGGTTGACAGGCTCTTCTCGTGGGGCTCTGGGGAGTCACTTTGTCATTCCGCCATTTGCAAGAGTGAGCCCAAGAAAAGGCAAGTGAGATCACCTCTAGCCTGTGTGCACGCCCCCCGGGGGGGGGAGCTTCCCCCACCCCGCGTCCTGTTCCCCCCCTCCCGTGCCTCCCTTCAAGTCTTTGCTCCGGTTACCCTCCCCTCCCCCCGCACACGTGCACTCAGTCCTCCTCTCCTGCTGTTTTCTCCTTCATTTATTGTTCCCTCCTACAAGGAGGCGGCTCAGGGTTACGTACCTCTTCACCATCCGTCTCCCGGGCGTGCTGGCTCCTCTGCCTGCTTGCCATGGCACACTCAGCGCCCAGAGCTGTGCTGCCGTGGTGCCCGGCACCGGGAGGTGAATGCATCCCGTGTCCAGATGACTTGACCACCCCGCACACAACAAGCCTGCTGACCAGCACGGGGGCTGTGGGGAGTGGCTGCGTTGGTCTCCAGATTCTAGATTTGCCATCACAGCCACTGTCAGACAGGACCTGAGGCCCAGAGATGGGGGCAGACCGCCAGGGGTCACACAGCAAGCAGGGCCGGGGCTCAGAGTTGGACGCGGGCCTAGCGGCCCCTCTCAACCCCTCCCAGCCCGAGGGCCTCTCCGTGGGCACCAGGGTCCCCTCCCCTGCAGCCTGAGGCATGGAGGGTACCAGACCACCTGCCCTCCCATCTTCTCTCACCGCGTCCTCTGCAGGGGGACACAGGGCCCAGAGAGGGGATGTGACTGCCAAGGCCACAGGGTGCAGTCACAGGACGCCCCAGGTGGGGTGGTCTATGAAGAGCAGACATTTATTTCTTGCAGAAGAGGAGGCTGGCCATCCAAGGCCAGGGTGCTGGCAGGTTTGCTGTCTGGTGACAGCTCCCTGGTCCATTGCCCGCTTGCTCCCCACCCTAAACAGCACTTCCGGGAAAGGGCCAGGGAGGGGGCTGGGGAGGGCCAGCGGGCAGAGGGCGATGCTGACTGGAGGAAGGGGCAAGCACCTCCGGCCATCCCAGCGGGTTCCGTTGCCTTGGAAACACTGACCTGCTGAAGTCCTCCGTCCCAGGCATGGAGGAACAGCCCCCTCTTCCTGCCCCCTGTCCCAGCGCCCACTTGGCCACAGGACCCTGGTGGGGCGTTTGTGCCCTCGCCTACCTGGCCCTGGGGCCTGGCTCAGGGGCCTGGGCGTGCACACACCCCTCCCCCGGCTCCTGAGCCGGCAGGCGGCCCCCCTGCTCTGGGCGGGAGGGCTCAGGTGGCACTGCCAGGAGCTGGGCAATCCTTGGGTGACGAGTGGGTTGTGCACAAGAGGCCTGCTCCTTGGGCAGCAGAGGCTCCCTGAGTAGGCCATGACCTCGGATGCAGCCCCCGGGGCAGCGACAGTAGCAACACAGGAGGGTCCTCCGAGGTTGTTCCCTGAGAACAGGCTGCAGGCCTTGGACAAGCGGGCAGAGGGGATGGGCCACTCCATTCCAGATGCGTTCCTGGCCCTGGGCACAGCTTCTTCCCAGGAACCCTTCAAAGGCATCATTGGCCTGGCTGTACAGATGAAGACAAATCAGAGGGGTCAGGAAACCTGCCCAGGGTCACACAGCAAGTCACTAGCAGGGCTGGGGCCTCCCTGTCTGCCCAGCGCCCTCCCTGGGAGGAAACGCAGTTGAGGTAGGGCCTCAGGAAAGGGACCGCTTTTGCACCCATCATTCCCCATGTGGGAGCTGCACCCAGCAGTCCAGACCCTTAGCTGAACCCTCTGAGAGCCTACAGTGGGTCTGCTGGCTCTGCACTAGGGAGCCCAAGGCAGGTGCCGTCTGGCACCCCAGCTGACACCTGGATCGAGCGCTGCCCCAGCTGATGCCCGCAGAGCCACCGCCCGGCCTGGCCCTCGGGGCGAAGCCCTGTGCTGCCTGCTGCTCTGAAACCTTTGGAAGCGTGGGCCAGGCCTGCCCCGGGTTAATACCCCGTGTTGAAGCGCCCGGGCCTTCGGAGGGCCCAGTCCGTGCTGCCGAGGCCTCGAGGAGGGTGTGGCCTCTGGGTGTGGCTTTCACTCCATGTGTGCAGAAACGGGTCCCTTCCTGAGAGGAAGCAGCGTCCGGCCACCTGCTCCGTGGGGCTCACAGCCTAGAGGGGCCGGGGTACGAAGGCGCACACGTCAGGGGGCAGAGGGTGAGGGCTTGCAGGTGGCCCGTCCTCACCCTAGAGACGTGGCCAGTGTCCAAGCTGCCCTGGGCCTAGGCAGAGGGGGCACCCGAGGGCCTGGCCCTCACGCTGCCCATGTCCCTTCCCTGGGCCTCTGGAGCTTCACAGACGCTGCAGGGGAGGGACATGAGGTGCAGGGCCAGGAGACCCGAGAGGGACAGGAGGGGTCTGCGTAGCCTGGCTTCCCCAATCTCAGTTTGCTCGTGGCAAGGGCAGCCGGTTGGACCAGATCATGGCCGGGAGGGGAGGGCTGGGCTGGAAGCCAGCTCCACCACTCACCCCGGGACCCAGCAGGACTGTCTCCTCGTCTGTGACATGGGGGTGGCATCCAGCCCCCGAGACGCTGGAGGATGGTGGGGGAGGACCCCGGCACCTACCTAGCCCTCCGCAGGTCCAGGCCTGCCTTTCTCGCCCCCCACTCGGATCCTGGCTGCGACCCCCTGCCTGCACCCGCTCCCCGGCCAAGGGCCCTCGCAGGGGTGAAGAGGGAGCCCCGTGGAAGGAACTGGGGATTCACCCGCCCTCGGACTCCCAGCGCTTCCTACTTCCCTCCCAAATTGGGGTGCATTTTGAGTGAGTGGAAAGCCCCGACCTCACAGGGCCTGGGAGCGGGCAGCGCGGTGGGAGGGGAGACAGTCAAGAGGGGTGCTGGGACCCTCGCACCTCAGGCCAACTTCAGAAACGGGTCCCCTCTGCTGAGCTCCGGGACTGGGGCGGCAGGGGTCTTCCCACAGCTGGGTCCTCTTATTAAGAGAAAAGATCTAAGGTTCCAGCCTCGCTCTGGGCAGAGTGGCCGGCTCGGACACGGGACCACAACACCCAGACCCTGGAGCTCAGAGAGGTCACAGTTTGCCGAGGGGTCCCTGGGCCTACCTCCCCAGGACGCTGCCTGCCGCCGCCAGCCCCCCACTGCTGGCCGCACGCCCACTCCTGCCTCAGGGCCTCAGGACAGGAGACATCCTCCCCCTGGAGGCTCAGGGCACCCGGCCCCTGCCTCTCCCTTCCTGTTTCTCAGGAGGGGGGTATGGCCTTGATGTACCCCCAGCCCTGGATAGATGGACACGCAGACATCAGACTCGTTCCCACCCCTCCACCACCACAGCGTTTTCTAGACCCAGGGTCAGGACCCGACATCCTAAAAGCAGGTGACAAAAAATGCAAGTCAGAACAGTATCGCTCCCATTCATGGCCCCCAGGTGTCCCACCCTGAAGTCCTCCGGGGCTCAGGAGGCCGGCTGAGAGGCTCTGCTTGGCCCTGGCCCCTCAATCGGGGCTTCCTAGTCTGCGGTGCAAGGGGCTGTCCCCACCTGGGGGGCTCTCCGGGCGGGGGCTGCCACCCGGAGCTGCAGGGCAGAGAGCACAGCTGGCTCGAGGGGAGATGGGAGCAGGCGGCTTCCTGTGGAAACCGAAACCGCCAGGTGCTTCCCTCCGTCCCGCGGGGACCGAGACAGCTGGGCCCGGTCCTGCAGCCCTGCCCCGCTGAGCTGCCTCTCCTTCAGGCAAATGCCCGAGGTCCAGACTGTGCTTCTCACCCGTCACCGCGACAACTGGGCCTCGGGTCACCACCTGCCCCTCACCCTCAGCCCAGAAAAGGCCCAGCGGCCCCGAGGCTCTGCCACCCCCTGGGGCTGCCCGTCCAGCCTGAGCCACCCTGGCGCAGGATTTCAAAGTCTTTGGGCAAAAGCAGGATGCGAATTACCTGAGTAATCTTTAACTTGAATACACGCGAGGATGATGACATTCCAGATAGATCAGGTTTACCAGAACACAGCCTTAAAGCCAGTTGCCCTGGCTGCCAGAGTAGGAAACACTTCGCCCGCGGCTCGTGTCCATTTCCTACTGGACGGACTGCTGAGCCCGCAGGAAGCAGGAGACAGAAGGGGCAGGTCTGGTCGTTGCCCGCAGCTGGGCCTCCGACGCGCCGCCCGCTCCTAGCATCCCGTTGTCTCCTGGCCCACCTTTCATTTAAATCATGAAAGAATTCGCCCAGGCCGGGAAAACCCCATCCCAAGTCAGACGGGCGAGCTGAGGCTCCGCTCCGGAGTCTGCTCCGCCATCACCACTTCTTCTTAAAAAGGAATCGCTATAGATCCCGTGCCCCCTGCCCATGCTGCAGCAGCAAGACGGGACCAGAAATCCCTGAAAGCCAGGCTGCTGGGCCTGGACCCAGCTCAGGGTGCCCTGCGAGGTCCCCAAACTCGGACCCACGTCGTCATGTGTAAAATGCGGACGGTGTCACACGTCAGCCCTGGGAGCCGCCCACCTGTGGAACCGTCCAGAGGACTGTTTTTATCTGTGTGTGTCTTTCCCAGGTACATTGCGATTTTCTGTTTTAAATTGTTACATAGGAGTATCACGTTCTGCGCATCTTTTGCAATTTTCTGTTTTCTCTCCACGATGATACGTAACGCTGGATCCGTGCAGGCGCTGCCTGCGTTGCCCTGCGGCCCCATGAGTCCCCACGAGCCCAGGCAGTGGGAGGGTAGGACCTCAAGGAGACCCCACCTGGCTCCCGTTGAGAAAGGCCTCTCGACAGCCACGTGTCCAGAGTCACGTGGGGTGTTTCTGGAGGTCATGAAATCTCCCTATGGCTCCTGGGGAGGCCCAGTTCACTGAAACTAGTGTGGGCGGGGGCGAGGCACTGGCACCTGGGCGGGCCTCAGCTCGACCTAGTCCGACCCTTTCTGAACGTGGACTCAGCGTCATCCCGGGTGAGGCTGTGGTGGGGAGTCCAGCTGTGACGAGCAGGGGGAGAGGCCAGTCGATGTGTGGCCCCCTCGCTCTGCACCATCCCCTCCCTGACTCTAGCCCCGCTCCAGACCTTTGACACGAGGCCCGGGTGGTGGAAAGTCCTGACGTGTGTGGGCCAGCGGGCCGGAGGCCTCCAAGCTGGGAAACCCCGCTCCTCTCCAGAAAGCCAGAAACGGGGCTCTCAGCAGCCCCTCCACGATGCTAGAAGGAAGAGGCGGCTGAGGGGACTTTTGTGCCTGCCTGTTGGCTGCCTGAGCCTCCACCCCTGCCCCCGTTCCCCCGCCACCCCGCACAGCACTGCACAGAGGGTGCCTCGGCCTGTCCTGGAGGGATCAGGAGACTGAGCTGCTGAGCACACATCCCCGTCCACCCCTCAGCGAGGCCAGGAACGTGTGACAGGCGGAACTGGCTGCAGAGGGTGGGCAGCTGGGCTGGTGCAGGCAGGACGGGGTCAGAGCAGCCGGATTGGGGCCCAGGGGGGCAGTGGGGGCCTGGCGGGGGCTGCTGTAATAATAGTGGCGTGTCACCGAGCTCTCCCTGCTCCCTGGAGGGAGAGCTCCTGCAGCCCCAACACCGTGGCTGGTGGGAAACGGGCCTGCCATGTGCTGGATGCCAGGGCCTACCCTCCAAGCCAGTGGCTCAGGGGATTTTTATTACTTTTGGCTGGCATGGCCCCTAAAATTTTTTTGAAAAATCGAACCCCCTTTAAGGTGATATTTCTTACAAAGCAGCCTTCCTGGGTGCAGTCACACCTGACCCTGGGCTGCTGCTTTTTGGTGGATAACAGGGGCCCGGGGCCACTAGAGAAGTTTCGGAAGGTGACAGTTAGCTGGCCACAAGAAGGGCTGAGCTTAACACCCGCCGTGAGACATTCGGAGTGAGCAGTGCACAGAGGCACACGCCAGTTTCCCAGACTCCCCACCCTGCAGGCACCCTGCCTGCTCGGTGGGAAACAGGCCTTGAGCCCCGGGTGGGCATCGTGCTGCAAATGTTACTGAACTGAACTTGGGTCTGCTTGCCCGTGCGCAGCAGAGCTGATCTCCTGATACTGCGCTGTGATGAAGGAAAGTACAGCGTTTATTACAGGTGCCAAGCAAGGAGAGTGGGCAGCTCATGTTCAAAAGACCCGAACCCCCCATGACTTTCAGGGAAGGGTTTTAAAGGTCGTGTGAGGGAGGGCGATGCAGGGGGTCTGAGTAGCTCATGCACAATTCTTGTATTGGTTGGCATCACGGTGACATTTCGAGCATCACCAACCTTCTGGTTGCAACCGGTCTGGGGTCTATGTGCTTGTGGTCATCAGTTTTCACCTCATGGGGGTCGGCTTCCTGTAAAAACAACTTAGGAATGTGCATCAGGCCTTTATCCAGATCTTTCAGGGGACTGGGAGTTCAGTGATTCTGCTCTGTGGCTGGTTTAGAGTCTAAACTATAACCAATTTCCTGCCCAACAAGTATTCTTTGTTTCTACATCTTCACATTTTGTCATCATTCACTCTTTTTTTTAATTTATTTATTTATTTATTTATGGCTGCATTGGGTCTTCGTTGCTGCGCACGGGCTTTCTCTAGTTGAGGCGAGCAGGCGCTACCCTTCGTTGTGGTGCGCGGGCTTCTCATGGTGGTTCCTCTTGTTGCGGAGCACGGGCTCTAGGTGCGCGGGCTTCAGTAGTTGTGCTCACGGGCTCTAGAGCGCAGGCTCAGCAGCCGTGGCGCACAGGCTTAGTTGCTCCACGGCACATGGGATCCTCCCAGACCAGGGATCGAACCCGTGTCCCCCGCATTGACGGGCAGATTCTTAACCACTGCGCCGCCAAGGAAGTCCCTGTAATCATTCACTCTTGAGCCAGGCTTTTGAGGCTTGGGCAGGCCTGGGAAAGTAAAGCAAAAGCCTTTGACTTTAATGGACAGGGACAAAGGGGCCTGTATATGGGTTCACAGATATCCTTCTAAACCAGTGGGGGACATAGGACTGTGGGTGATGGTGGCGATGGGCCAGTTCAAAACATCTAGACCTTGTGGTTTAAACAGTCAAAGGTCAAGTGGTCCAGCGTATCGTGTATTTCACGTTGCACACGTGCTTGGGACCTATTTTCATGACAGCCCTGAGGCTGCAGGTTTAGCACCTTGACTAGTGGAAATGTTGCCACAAAACCAAATTGTCAGGACCCAGACTGACACTGTCAGCTTTAATTCAAATAAGCATGTTATTAATGACTCAACTGTCTCACTTTGGAATTCCACTTCTGGTGTAAGTGGATGGATGGCAGATGGATGGGCGTGGGTGGGTGGATGAATAGATGGACAGGGAGAAAAGAAAGAAAGCAGGAAGGCAGGAAGGTAAGTTAAAGCAAACCTCTCAAAAAGCTATAAACATGATTCTTCTATGAAAGCGTAGCAAGCACGTGTCAGAGACATGTCTCCCTCATTGCTGAGGTAGCCAGCCAGGTGGCAAAGGCGACTCAAGGGAGGACACAGCAATTTTCCATCCCAAAAAGAAAGAACGCCGCCCCGAGACCCCTAAACACAGTCATGAAGCACAATCTTCTCTACGGAGCAGAAACCGTCTGCAACTTGTCTGTTTCCTGCAAGTTAACACCTAACTTACAGCGTCTGGGACCCAATCAGCATCAACAGAAAGACACCCAGGCACGTTCCGGGAGGCCCACTGACCTGGGCAGCCTGGCTGGACATGAGGACACGGGTGGCTCTCTGCCTTGTCACTCATTTGGGACAGGTGTTTCCATCGACGAAGGCAGGGGAGGCCCGGAGACTCGCTGGGACTTTATACCCTGAGGCAAAGCACTGAGATGGGTTCAGCCTGCAGGAGAGAAGAGGGTCAGGAAAGGAGAGGAGGGAAGAACAGGCAGACCACAGGCCTCGTTTCCTGCTGGAACCATCCGGAAGTTGAGGACCCCAGGATTCCTTCAAGCTCTCTTGCCCAGCTACCTGGAGAGTCTGTCCCAGGCCTGTTAGGAAGACCCTGGCCACAGCAGAGCAGCCTGCCCGCCGCACTGGCCAGGGCTTGGGGGGCCGGAAGGCTCTTGGTTCTCTTTCGTTGGAAGACAGAACCCCTCTTCTTTCTGCAGGTACTGCTGCAAGCCAACTGCCCCCCTCACGGTGAGAGATGGGGACCCCTCCAACCTCTGTGCGGGGGCCGGGCCTCGACCCCAGTCCTGCTGCCGCCCCCCTGCCCGTGGGGTCCGAGCTGTACTTTCTGGATCATCAGGGGGCTGTCCTCTCCAGGGTCTGCGGTTCTCCTGGTCGTTCCCCCCAGAACAGAGCATGGCGCATCAGGTGCTGGAGAAACGTCAGCTGAGAGAGAGAATCTGGAGAAGGGCTGAGTGGCTAGAAGCTTGGATGAACCCTGGAAACATACTCACTAAAAGAAGCCGGACCCAAAAGGCCGTGTATTATACGACGCCACTCGTACGAAAGGTCCCCAAGAGGCCACTCCACAGGGATGGACAGCAGATTCGGGGTTGCCAGGGGCTGGGGCAGGGGCCGTGCTTCCCGTTGTAACATCAGGCCCTTCGGACGCCTGCACTGGGGGGTGCCAAGCGCCCCCAGGACCAAAGGAGATGCTGAGAGTAAGGACGCTCCTCGGGACCCAGTGAACGCCACCGCTGACACGTGGGTCCTGGGAACCTGGACGTGTTGCAGTCCTTTCACGTGGACATTTGGGTGATTGGCCCACTGGCTGCAGGGCACCCAGGAGCCTGCACCCCTCACAGCTTGCGGCAGGAGTGGCTAATCAATTGCTGCGCCTTTCTGCATCCTTCACAGCATGGTGCTCCTGGGGCCAGTCCTGGCCGGTGGTCGCACACTGTCCGTGGGGAGCTACTGTCCCCCATCCCCGGCTGGTACTTTTGTCAAATGGAATTAAAACGTCACGACGGCATCCAACTGGAGCAGAAGCTTCCACCACCACCGACCGTCGCTTTCTGCACGACTCTTGTCTTTGGACCACTCTTAGCTCGATTGTTTTGTCCTGGGCGGCGAGTCACGTGGCTCTTCTGAGTCTCCTTTGTGCATCGTTAAGGCAGGGTTTAGGAAGCCCTAGAGGCCCGGGAGAAGGAGGACACAGCCTGTGCTCCACCGCTTGCTCAGGACGAGACCTCGGACGAGATGCGCAACCTCTCTGGGTTCTGTTACTTCATGTATGAAAGTTCACATTTCAGATAAACACTATTTTAGTATAACTATGTCCCAAATACTGCCTGGGACACACTCGTACGGAAAATTACTCACTGCTTATCTGAAATTGAAATTTAAGCGAGCATCTGTATTTTTGTTTCCTAAGTCTGGCAACCCCATCCATGAAGGATTCGAACCCTGTCTCCAAAAGGATTGTGTTCACCTGCGAATAGCAGGAAACCTAACAGCAGTAGGACAGCGTTTGTGTGTCTTTGTCCTCGTAACGGAAATGCAGAGGCAGGCCGTGGAGGCTGGTCAGCCGTCCCGGACACAGGCTGGTTTACTCTTTCTATCCTACCTCCTCTTACTTGTGGCTTCCTAGCTGCAAAGTGGCTGTGGCACTTCCAGGCATCACATCTGCCTCCCGAGCAGGAAGAAAGAGGAAAAGAGAAGGTGCAGAGGACAAAAACTGGACCAGCCCCTTCTTATAAAGAGAGCAAGGCTTCTGTAGAAGCCCCCGTCGGCAGACTTCTGGTTACGCCCAGGATGGGGGGTCCGGTCCCCACCTCTGAAGCTCCTTCCCAAACCAGGACTTTCTGGCTTCTAATTTCACAACTTCTCTGCTGTTTTCAAAAGACCTCAGCGCCCAAGGTCCATCCACCCGGCCACGGCCCCATGGGGCCATTTCACAAGTGACCATCCCCGCTGAACTTGGAGGGGGAGGGGGAGACCGCACTGTCCAAAACCCGGGCTGGGAAATCACTGCTCTCCTGCCTTGTCTGCAGGGCCTCCTGAGCTCAGGCGGTGTGAGCTGGGACGGGGACCCGAAGGGTCTGCTCTCATGTCTGCAGGCATCTATCCCTCCGAGTGGCCAACGGGCTCATCTTCGCAGGAAATTGACTGGTCTTTTTATTTTATTTTAATTTTTTTTAAGTCTTTATTGAATTTACAATATTGCTTCTGTTTTATGTTTTTTGGTTTTTTGGCCATAAAACATGTGGGATCCTAGCTCCCTGACCAGGGATCAAACCTGTACCCCCTGCAGTGGAAGGCGAAGTCTTAACCATTGAACCACCAGGGAAGTCCCTTGACTGGTCTTTTTAAACAAAGATCCAGCCTTTCCCCACCAGGGTCCTGGACGCCAGCGTTTCCCTCTCCCCATTTTCTCTCCATCACTTTTCCAAGCAGCTGGGAGGAAAGAGGAGACTCCGAACATCCCTAGGACCCTTCTCCCCTAGTCCCCTCTCCTGCTCTCAGTTTCCCTCCGTCTTGCTCCCCGTCCTGGCCTCTGCCGGTCACAGCCTCGTGTCCACCGACTTCCAGAGCATCTCTCCTGCGCCTGAGCTAGACAGGGGCAGCATGTCCATGCTCCTCCTGCCTCTGTCCTCACCTTCCCTTCGAGACCTCCGGGCCCCTGGAGCTGGGGGCTGCCGTGCCATGACGACCCCCCCCGCAGGGGACTGCCCCAGCCCACGAGCCTCCCCTCAGGCCCCTCTGCACAAACCCACGTCAACTGCCAGGGTGGCTCTGAGCCCGCTGCCCCGAAGGGGAGGCGGCCGTACCCCTCAGAGCCCGTCAGTGGTCACAGCACCTGCTGTGTGCCCTTGACGCCCTGCACAGAGCCTCTCCCCACCCCCTTTATCAATGGGGAAGGGTGGACCCCCCTCGTGCTCTGGTCCTCCAGGGCCTGCTGGAACTCAGACGCCGGGAGGACCTCGTGTCCCCAGCCCTGGGTGCTGCCGGGAGCAGCTCTCAGCTCACAAATGAGCACCTGGCGGGGCCGGGGGTGGTGGGGCTCAGAGAGGAGCCCAGTGGGCCCGGGGGTCTGCAGGGCCCCTCCAAGGGCAGCAGCGGGCGGTGGGACCCCCCGCACTGGGCTCTCCGCCTGCCCCAGGCCTTGGTCTCTGATCTGGGGACGGAACTTCTCCCTCTCCTCGCGCGGGCTCCTTCCACCAAAGTGCGTGATGCCTAAGGGCACTGGAAACATGAGCGGCTCCACGTCAGAATCCTTTCTTTGCCGCCTCCGCCGCCTCACCCTGACGTCCCCCAAATAAAACTTCTCCTTTCCCTCCGCGAGCAGATCAGTTCCCCATTCGCCGTGACCACACCACCCTCAACTTCTGCCCGGAGTTTCAGGTTCTGAGTTATTTTAGGTCTTCCTCCTACGTGCCTGCCTCTCCGGACAGCCCGGCCGCACTGACCTGCCTTCCCCGAGCCTCCAGACCCACGGCGGCCTGGCCGAGGGGGCTCGGCCCCCGCCCTCCGCCCTCCGCCGGCCCCTTGTCCCTAGGAGCCGGGGCGGTGCGTGCTGTTCAGAAGGTGCCTCAGTTCTGGGTCTGCTTTGATTTTAAAACAGCTTTCTTGAGAGACCTCACAGAGCATACAATTCACTCATGTAACATGTCCAATTTCAGTGGTTTTTAGTCTGTTCACAGAGCTGTGCAACCGTCATCACTGCCTAATTTTAGAACACGTTCATCTCTCCTAAAAGAAACCCTGTGCCCCTTAGCAGTCCCACCCCACCCTGCCCTGGTCTCTTCCTGTCTCCTGGACCTGCCAGCTCCGGCTGGTTCACATAAGTGGGATCGTGTGAAACGCAGCCTTTGTGTCTGGCCTCTTACTCAGCGTGATGTTTTCAAGGCGCATCCACGTTGTGGCACGAATTAAGACCTCATTTCTCTTTCTGGCGAATCATATTGCATCGTTTGGACTGTGAGGCAGCCTGGGGGAAACCCAGCCCCACCACCTACACGCTGTGGGTCTCAGCGAGTGACTGCCCCTCCCTGGGCCTCGGCCTCGATGAGGACAGCCGCCTGGGCCTGGCGTGAGGCTTCCATAGGGGACCTGGGTGCAGTGCCCTGCGCGGGTGGGAGGTGACTGTCACCTTCTCCATCGTCCTCCCCACCGCAAGCGTCCGTGTTCCTCGCACAGCACCACGTTCAGATCCTGCCCATGTCCTCAGCACCCTCCCTGTCACCCTACCGTGTCCAGACACGAGGGTGTGGGTGGGAGGGCGGCCGTTTCTGGCGCTCTGCCAACCCTGAACAGGGGTGTCAAGATCGGGCTGTGGGTGGCGCGTCTGGGAAGGACTGGGGGGCACCGGTCAGCACCCCGCATGCTTGCTCGGGCGGCTCATCAGCCCCCAGCTGGCGTGGCCCCGCACAGAAGTGCGGCTGCAGTGGTACATCCTCTGGCGTGGGTTTGTCTTCTGTGCAAGCCGGGGTTGCATCTCTTACACAAGAGGAGGGGGCGGGGCTGACTTTGGGGGACCAGGCGTGGCCACCTTTGTCTTACGGCTGCCCAGGCAGGGCAGGGAGGAGGGGACGAGGCACCAGGGCAGACCTGGCTCTTTCTCCGTCCAGCCTCAGAGCTGCTCCTGGACCAGCCCCGAGCGGCCACACCCCTGCTGGGCGGGCACCCTGCCCCCGAACAAGCCGGGCCTCTTGGCAGGAAAAGGTCCCTGGGGGTCACGTCCCACTTTGGACCCCCGCAGTCCCAGAACTGAGAAGGGCCCCCTCCCTGAGGCTCCGTCCATTTCCCTGTCTGTGAACTTATTGGGCGGCCTGGTGAGCTCCGAGGCCTGTTCACCTGTATGTCCCGCCTCCCAGCCTCCCCTCCCAGGCAGCGAGGGCTTTCTCTGTGCCCTCTGTTGAGGGTCATGGGCTGAGGATGCGGAGGGTGCCCCCGGCCACACTGTGGACACATTGAGGGACAGGGAGGACAAAAGGGAATCCAGGGAGCCTGGTGGGGGGACCCTAGGACCCACCTTCCCCGCCTGCTGCCTCATCCTCTTTTAGTGCCCCCGGGCGCGGGGTGGGAGTGGGAAGGACGGTGTTCGAGGAATATTTGAGGCACAAACGAGGAGCAGGTGGGGTTTTCTTTGTGGGTGAGGATGGCCCTCCATCAGCCACTCCTTCTCGAGCAGACACAGTAAAGCAGTCCTGCAGAGCCTGTGTGTGGGTCCTGGACACTTGTACCCCAGGACAGGTGGGGGCAGGAAGCCATGGCCACGCGTCAAGGGGTCCCCTACCTCCTGGGACACGTGAGCAGCTGTGATGGGGCCATGATGCGGGTGCAGGAGGGCATCTCCCCCAGATTCGGGGAGGGCAGTACGGGAAGGCCTCTTGACAGGTTCCTGAGGTGGAGAGGGCTTAGGGCAGGAGTTTCCAGGTAGGAGGAGTGGCATGAACCTGAGGGGCAGACTTTTTCTCAGGCGGGAGTGACAGCACCAGATCTGTCTTGCCAGGTGCTCTGCAGGTCCCCTGCAGAAGGCCTGGGGGTGGCCCTGCTCCAGGGATAATAAACGGCCCGTCAGAGTGGGAGATGCATGTGGGCTTGGGATGGTCCATCTGGGCCTGCCCTGGTTGTGGCGCCGCAGCAGGCAGGCTGTTCTCATCATTCTCACGCACAGAGCTCGGCTGCCCACAGCTGCTCCAGGCCGAGTTCCCCATGTGCACGGTGGAGTTGCCGGTGCATGTAGTCAGGGTACTGTGCTTGCAGGTGATAGAAATCCTGCCCTGGAGCTCAGGAAGGACCCTGATGTGTTGGTTCAAGTAACAGGCTCCAGGAAGGATAGGGTGGGACTGGCTTCAGGGACCCTGGTCCAGCCAGCACATGCTCAGGGCAGGCCCTCTCCACCTCTCAGAGCAGACGGCCCCAAGCAGCTCTGGGGGCGCCTCCTGAGCAGAGCAAAAAGAAAGCTCCCCTTCTCTGGTCCAGTTCAAAAAATTCCAGGGAAGGATTGTGATTGGTCCAGCCGGGTCACATGCCCTCCTCGTGGCCCAATCAGTGCTGCCCCCAGGCTTCCGAGCCGGATGCCGCCCTGGTGCCAGGGAGCAGCCTGTGACTGGAGCCGGGACTGAGAAGCCACAGGCCTGGCACCAGAGCAGCTACCCTGATCGTGCACTGCAAGTGCACTTTAAAAACTAACTGCTATCTTCCTTTACTTAAGAAAGCAAAAATAAAATGATAAATCCAAACATGCAGATAAGAGAAAGGAAGGTGAAGATAAAATAAAATGAGGATAATGAAACCTCTCAGAGAGTTGCATGAAGCTTAAATGAGGTCATGCAGCCACTCAACAAATACTCATTGAGAGTGTAGGCCACCTGAGGCCCTGGGGACTCGGTGGTGAACAAACAGACATGCCCTGCCCCGGGGGGGGGGAGACTAGGGAACAGGTAAACCACAGGTAAACACGCTGTATGTGCAATGACGGAAAGACAGGTGCCTCGTGAGCTCACAGGAGGGCCGGAGTGTTCCCTATGGAGGGTGGGCCTGGGTACAGGCGCTGAGAGGGGGCAGCAGGTGGGCTGTGACACCAGCGGCGCCCCAGCGCAGGGCGGATGCCCCACTACAGTGACCGCCACTATCGTTTTATTATCACCAGAACCTAGGAAATGGATCTAGTGCTCAGGGGAAGTTTTGCAGGAAAACCCTGAAAGTGTAGGCAATTATTACGTGCGCACATCCTTTGCCCATTTTTACTCTGTATGTCTGTATTCTCTACTCCTTTGTGGCAATTTTCGCATATGGCGCTACAGTCCTTTGTTACACCCCCTGCTCCCACCTCCACACCCCCGTTCTCTACTCTCCACCTGCCAACAGAGCATGAGGTACCCCACGGTCCCTTCCTTAGGTATTTAGTGTTCACCCAGCTACGTCTTTGGGGTCGGCTTTGTACCACTTCTGACGTTCACTGTTGCACTGTGTTGTTTAAGAAGGAAACATGTAAGGATGTAAGAAGCATCCTCTGGTAGATGAACCTGAGCCTAGGAATTGCTGGGTCTGTTTGCAGCTCTCGGCAACTACTGCTGAAATGCCCCACGGGGAAACGTCACTCGGCCTGTGTACCAGCACCCTCACCCACACTGGACATCTTCGCTTTTAAGTGTGGCCATTTCTCCAGGTGGGGAGCATATGTGGCTTTTTAGCCCACGGTCCTGTGATCACCAGTGAGGGTCCGTGTTTCCCACAGCCTTGGAGTCTAGGGCACTTACGTGAGTGAAAGTCTGTGGAAACCTTCCTTTCCTGACTTCACCGAGAATCCCTCAGAGAACTGGGTGCAGGGAGCAAACTGCTGCTGTGACCATGTCCGGTCCCCACGGGCACTGTGCCTCCACTGCCGCAGCTCTGCCACCCCGGGCCCTGAGCCACATCTGAGTCTTCCTGGGCCTCCCAGCAGCGCCCAGCCCTCGAGAGCCGCCGCCTTGGTTCCTCCCTGCAATCTGGAAGGCAGATGGGCCGCCCTTCCGCGGCCTCCTTTCCTGTGACCATCACCCAAGGCGTGGACAGGCTGGTAGATGGGTGGGCCAGGAGGTGGCAGGGTGTGACCGGCCAGATTGCAGGGCGGAAGCGAGCAGCGTAGGGCTGGCAGCGCCGTGCAGCGAAGAGGCGCCCGGGCTGGGGTGCTGGGAGAACCTCTGGGACCCCCGGCGCCACCACCCTCTGTGGGTTCTTGGTCTCTCTGGGCCTGGGTTTCCTCATCTGCAGGAAGGTGGATCATTACCTGCCCCGGGGTTGTTCCGGGGTTTGGATGAGAGCGTGTCTGAAGCACCTAGCACCGCCCCTGCGCAGGTGGGACGCCAGGTGGCTGCTCCCCCGCCACAGGAGAGCTCCTCTGAGAACACCTGGCCGGGGCTGCATTTGGCCCAGCCTGGAACTGGGATTTTAGCTGCCTGGCCTTGCACACAGGATATTTAACGGCTTTGCCCAGAGAACTTGACTTCACAATTCTCACAACGTGACCGTCATCCCGATTCCTGACAAAGCTTCGGTGCGGGTAAAAACAAATGACCTGGAGTCAAGGCTTGGGAGCCCCCAGAGGCATGTCCCAGGGCTCCAGGATTCTGAGGAGCCCTGGGCCAGGTGGAGGGAGCCCCACGGAGGGATAGGGAGTCCAGCCTGGCGGCGTCTGTCCAGGCTCTGCCTAGCTGGCCGCTGTCCTGGCGCTCCGCCCAGATCCTCAGTCCCTACTCGGGCCGCGCCCACACCCACACCCCGCCCACTCCCAGCCCCGCCCATATTCTTAATCCCCACCCACGCCCCTAGTCCCCTCCCACTCCCATGCCGCGCCCACATGCCGTTGCCCCCACTTCCGGGCGCACCTGCTGGCTCGCGACCGCCAGCCCCCCGCTACTCTCACCTGTGTTCCCCCGGCACCACCGCCACCGCAGGGGAGGACGCAGGCGGGGAGCGAGGGTCCCTGGAGCAGCCCCACCGGAAGGGACAGGAGCTGCTGCATGAATCCGTGTCCTCCCGCCTCTCCAGCCCTGGGTGGACGGTGGCTTTTGCTGGTTCCCTCCCTCCGGGTCTCACTTCCACTCCACTGCCCCGCCTTCTGGCCTTGACCGAACTCTGGGAGGACCAAATAAGACAGTGCCGGCCACTTGTTCACATCCTGCCCCAGAACAAAGCATTTCCCAGAAGCTGTTTCCCATTCCCAGAATCCAGGTAGGAAGTTCAGCCTGCCCACCTGCCGGGCTGACTCCACCTGAAGGGCTGGCCTGAGCACCAGGGGGAGCCTGCCTGTGAGTGACCTGAGTCATGATTTGGGGTCCTGTTTCCCACAAAGCGGCCTTACCCTCCCCAGAATCACGTGGAGGAAAGGGCAGAGTGATGACTGTGTAATGCAGGCTCCTGGGCCTCCCAGCCCTTCTAATCCCATCTCAGGGGAAGGAGCCAGGCAGTGCCCGGCTGTGGAGCCCGACCCCAAAGGAGAAATCAGTAATGGCAATCCCGTCTTTATTTAAAGTTTTGATACTTTGCTCGTATGGATTTCTGTCATTTATTCTAATATTTTAAAATATTGGGTTAAAATGGGATTTATCTTGTATACTGAGGGTTTCTGTACCTCAGTACTTGCCAGGTCCCCATCCCAGGAGCCTTCGTTTTCACAATCGCTCCAGGTGATTCTGATGTATATTAAATTTGAGCTCCTCTGCATCAAGAGTGATAATTAATAACCTGCAGCCGCCCTCAGACGGCTGAGATCAAGAGCCTCTGGAAAGGAAGGCATATAGTTAGAATGCTTCGGGTTGCAAGAAACAGACTCAGCTGAAACCAGCTCGAACAATAGGAAATGTACTATTGAACCAGCAGTTCCATAAGCATGGTGGGTTTCAGGAAGCATGGTGGGATTCAGCAGCTCAACAATGCTCTGAGGGGCCCCCATCCTTTCCGTCCATCTCCCCCCGCCCCGCCCCGCATCAGCGTCATCCTCAGGGTGCTGGCCATGGGGTAGCAACAGGAGCAAGGACACAGGAGCTTCCTCTAGGCACGTGGGAGCCAGAAAATTCTCCAGAACCCCCTCTCCGCACATCCCACTGGCTGGAGTGGGATCACATGCCCACTTCTGAGCCAAGAACGAGCCACTTTCTGAACCTGCAGATGGACTGTGGCTGGCTGGGCAGGGTCCAGGGCTGAGCGGTACCCTGGAGCAGCTCTCGCGGGGATGTTTAGAATGGAGACCTACACCAAGTGGTGGCTGAGCCGGTGAGGAGGAAGAGGGGCGAGTGAGGGGTGGGTGGGGGGCCAGCGGCCCAGGAAGGCAGGCTTCCCCGTAGACACACCAAGAAGGTATTTCAGAGCTGGTTGACAGGGCCCCTTGGTGACAGGCAGAGCTGCCTTTGTGAGGACAAAGGAAGGCACTTCTGCCCCCAATGCAGCCGCACCTGCCTTCCCTGCCTGCCCTCTGGGGCAGTGTACTCCCTGCACAATCTTACTCTGCAGCCCTGAAGCCAGGTGGACAGGGTGACCTCACGGACCTCCCGCTCAGCCCTGCTAGAGTGTCTCTGCCTGGGGCTCTGGGTGGGCCTCCCCTTCTGCAGGAGGAGCCATCCCTGGATCGGGGTGGGAGGACCAGTCTTGTGTGAGGGGCCGGGGGGAACAAAGAGATGCCCCCAGGGCTGGGGGGGCTTCACACTGGAGCCCAGGACTCTCTCTGCTCAGGCTTCTTTCCCTGCCTTCGTGGTTGACTCAAAGCCCCAGACTCTGATGCCCACAGGTGGCTGATGGCCAGGGCAGGATGCCGCCCACCTGGGCCCGGGTGCAGCCCCTTCTCCCAGCTTCCTCTGCGTAGTCATCCCTCTCTCACTTACCACAAAAAGGCCGGTGTCTCCCTGCTGGGCCCCCCACGATGCCTCCTCTCCGCCTCCCCACTTGCAGCAAACACAGTTTCTTGCAGTTCGGGCCATTTCCAGTCTTTGCCACAAAACTGAAGGAGGCCTATGGACTTGGCAACTGACAGTCCTTAAAAATCGCTCTTGTGACTGGTCACCCCGGGGTTCGGGGCACAAAACTGATGGAAGGAGGCCACGGTGGTACCACTAGGGCACATCAGCCTCTGATCCTGATCTATTTACTTGTGTGATTGGGGTTTCTCACACTTTCACATTAAAAACCCACGACAGGAATGGGATTAATGTGGAACTTTGTCTTTTCCTGGCAATAAGTAATATGGATGGAAGGATACACAAACTACTCCACAAAATCTGTCCATCCCTCTTTTTAGGAGAGATATTTCTAATAAAAATTTACCTTTTATGTTTAATAATTCTCAACATGTGTAATAAATTTGCACGGTTTGTATCAGCTGCATATTACCAGTAATTATAATGATAACCCAATCCAGATGGCAAACTGGAACACGCGAGAATGTTTAAAATCTTGTCATTCCAACGTTTTTACATAGTTCTGTGTGATAGCGGAATCTAAATTCCGCTATCTATTGGGTGGAATGGAAATATACGGTGAGGGGGGAAGGAGCTGTGTGAAAATTCAGGTGTCAGAGAGGAGGCTTTATAGACATATATTTTTTTAAAGATTTATTATTTATTTTTCGCTGTGTTGGGTCTTAGTTGCAGCACGCGGGATCTTTGTTGAGGCACGTGGGCTCTTTCGCTGCAGTGCGTGGGCTTCTCCGCGTGGGCTCTAGTCGAGGCACGCGAGCTCAGTAGTTGTGGTGTGCGGGCTCAGTTGCTCCACGGCATGTGGGATCTTCCCTGACCACGGATCGAACCCGCGCCCCCTGCATTGGAAGGCAGATTCTTTACCACTAGACCCCCAGGGAAGTCCCTATATATTTTAGATAACAGTTCTTTATCAGGTATGTGTCTTGCAAACATCTTCTCCCATTCTGTGGCTTGTCTTTTCATTCTCTTAATAGTGTCTTTCACAGAGCAGAAGTTTTTAAATTTTAATGAAGTCCACTTATCCAATTTTTCTTTCAAGGATCAGGCTTTTGGTGTTGCATCTAAAAGCTCATTGTGTCAGCTAGGGAGCTGGTGAAAATTCAGATGTTAAGAGTTCGTGCGCGTATTCTTAAGTGGACAGTGATGCCTACCGAAACGCTATCACTTCTAGCCCATCAGCCACCCTTTTATTTCGAAATATTCATATTTAACACTATGTCAGATTTTATACTCTCGGAAGCTAATTTAAACTTCTGCTGAAGATTTTTACATATAACAGATACGTGTTTGAGGAAGTCCACCATCACTCAGAATTATTGTTTTTTAATATTTATTTAGGCTGTGCCAGCTCTTAGTTGCAGCACGCAGACTCTTAGTTGCGATATGCATACAGGATCTAGTTCCCTAACCAGAGATCGAACCCAGGCCCCCTGCATTGGGAGTGCGGGGTCTTACCCCCTGGACAGGGAAGTCCCTCAGCATTATTTTTAAAGACAAGTGGTCTGCAGTGGCTGGTGGTCTGCACGCCCAGGCCAAGTTGGCCTGGTGGGACTCCAGCTCCGCCAAAGACCCAGGGGTTGTTCCTGGGCCATCTCCAGAGTGAGAAACCAGCCCACGGGAGGCAAAAGGGAGCCCAAAGTGTAGCGGCAGCGTGGGCATTCAGCCTCCACCCGTGTGGGTCTGTGTGGCCATGCAGCCAGTCGGAGCCTCAGTCCCTCCACCCGTAAAATGGGGGTTCCAGTAGCCTCTGCCTGGCAGATAGGTGAGAACTAAGTGGGAAAATGCAGAGCTTGTGCTCAGCTCAGTGCCTGCCCCCAGCAAGCCCTCCTCAATGTGGCAGCTCCTGCAGTGACTCACCATGACTGTGATGTGGCCAGACTGGCCTGGCCGTCCGTCTGACCGAGTCACCACAGGCCTCAGTCCTCCCAGGTGGGGACACGGGAGCCTTTGGACTGGCTCGGGACCTGAGCGTGGTCTCTAATGATTGCAGTTTTATTCTTGGTATCTGGGGATCTGTCACGTCTCCAGTGGTGTTCAGCACCCTGTTTAAATCAGTGACAATGCAACTGATAATTTTTAAATATTTATCTATCTATCTATTTATTTGGCTGCACTGGGTCTTAGCTGTGGCATGCGTGCAGGATCCAGTTCCCCGACCAGGGATCGAACCCTGGTCCCCTGCATTGGGAGCGCGGAGTCTTACCCACTGGACCACCAGGGAAGCTCCTGCAATTGCTAATTTAACACAAAGAACTGACAACGATGTGCTGTTTGTAGGGGTCAAGGTGCAGCAGAGCCCAGGCTGGACCCAGCTTCTGCTAATGCTCTGTGAGAATCTGGTGCCTGTCCGTCAGTCCACCTGTCCGTCGGCCTGGCCGAAAGCCCCTGAGGCTGGCTTCAGGCTGTCTGTTCGATGCTCAATGCTCCACCTGGCCCACTGGTGGCATGTTAACATATCTGAAACCTAGAGGCATCTTAGGCTTACAACGGCGAGAGTGTTCTCTTTTCTTAGTGGCGCTTAAAATGATGGTGCGTCTTAAAATGATGGTGCGTCTTAAAATGTGTGGCGCCTCAGAGCCCATGAAGTAAGGGAGCCGGTGTGAATAAACGCCGATGTATGAAGTCTGGTCATGAAGTAAGGGAGCCGGTGTGAATAAACGCCGATGTATGAAGTCTGGTCATGAAGTAAGGGAGCCGGTGTGAATAAACGCCGATGTATGAAGTCTGGTCATGAAGTAAGGGAGCCGGTGAATAAACGCCGATGTATGAAGTCTGGTCATGAAGTAAGGGAGCCGGTGTGAATAAACGCCGATGTATGAAGTCTGGTCATGAAGTAAGGGAGCCGGTGTGAATAAACGCCGATGTATGAAGTCTGGTCATGAAGTAAGGGAGCCGGTGTGAATAAACGCCGATGTATGAAGTCTGGTCATGAAGTAAGGGAGCCGGTGAATAAACGCTGATGTATGAAGTCTGGTCATGAAGTAAGGGAGCCGGTGTGAATAAACGCCGATGTATGAAGTCTGGAACACTTGCTTTTAAATCCACGTTCTTCTGTGACACGGGTTCAGGACCCTTTGCTCTTGCCCCAGGACAGGAGGGGTCCACACCTGATCACATTCTGAAAGCCAGGGGATGGGAGATGCCAGACATTTGTGTTCCAAGTAATCCTTCACCACACCCCTCATTTCCACAAGGACAGAGGCCCAGGAGGTCAAGGGACTGGTGAGGGCCACATGGCTAGTTGGTGACCCAGCTGACAGACCCCGGAGCAGTGCCTCTGGGGGTGGCAACCAGGATGGGACGGTGGTGCCCCGCCCCGAGGCTTGCACTGTGTTCCCACCAGCTTCCTCTGCCTAGCTCGCCCCGGTGGGCAGGGCTCAGTCAAGAAGAAGGATATTTTTTGGCACATTGCTGTATTTTTGTACTTGGGAATTGGGGACCTTGGAACTTCGCATGCAGATTTATGCCAAATGAGATGCAAACCAGGGCTGTAGTGTTCTGAAGTTCTGGCCCCTCTGTCTCCTAAGACCGTGACCTTGGGACCCCAGCTTGTCTCTAAGAAACAGTCTGTGTCTGTTGGAGGAAGAAGAAAGGGAAAAGGCACCAATTTTGCTAAAATGTACTAACCGGGCAAATGCACCAGATATGCCGCAAAGCACTTTAGGGAGAGAGGCAAAGTGGGCGCGGGTAGGGAGGTAGGGCGAGGGCTGCAGGCAAGGAGAAGCGGG
This sequence comes from Globicephala melas, assembly GCF_963455315.2. Classification (NCBI taxonomy): domain Eukaryota; kingdom Metazoa; phylum Chordata; class Mammalia; order Artiodactyla; family Delphinidae; genus Globicephala; species Globicephala melas. The sequence continues at coordinate 62,031,940 of NC_083332.1, read as the reverse complement.
GCGCACAGAGGCCAGGGCAGCGGCTTGGGCGTTCCTGCAGGGTGACATTAAACGAATGGGACTTAGATAAATGCAGAGCACACGCAAACGCCCCAGGCCAGAAGCTGTGAGCGGGAATCCTGCGCCTCCCGCACTCCGCTCCGTAACTCGGTCAGCGTGGGGCAGAGGCCACCAGGGCGCGCGGTGCGGGGCGCGGCGGGAGGGCGCCCCCTGCCGGCTGAGCGCGGAGGCGGCCCTGGCCCGGCCCGGCCCACGCGGCAGGCGGCAGGCGGCGGGCGGCAGGCGGCGGGCGGGGGGGGCGCGGCGGCCGGAGGAGGGACGCCTGCCGCTCGCCTCCCGCCGGGACGCCAGACGCTGCGGCTGTAAAACTGCGAGGCGGGCGCCCGCCGACTGCTCCGAGGTGGGTGTGCGCGGCGGCGCGCTCAGCTCCAGGCCCCCACCCGCCCGCCCAGGGCGCGGCCTGCGGAGGCGGAGGCGGCGGCGGGGGTGGGCGCGGGCGAGGGGCCCGCCGAGCGCGCCACTCGAGCTCCCTGCACGGCACCCTCACGGCTATCCCCACGTTAGCCCGCGCTCCCGGCCCACGGCACCCACACTGCCACCCCCGCGGCACCCCCACCACGACATCCCGCGCTCCCACACTCCCCGCGCTCCTCGCTTCGCGGCACCCTGCGCTCCCCTCACGGACATCCCTCCCTACTGAGCGGCGCGCGTCTCTCTCTCCCCAGCAGCCGCTCTCCCACCCCGGCACCCCGCGCACCCGCATTCCGCCCGCGCAGCCCCCACACTCGCACCCGCGCTCCCGGCCGCCGGCTGCGCCCTAGAGCTTGCGGCCCCCAAGGCTGGCCCGCGCCCTCGGCCGAGTTCTCAGGACGCGCCCCGGGGTCCGCGGCTGCCCGAGTGGCTGGGACGACGGGGGCGGCCCTCGGCGTTGGGCGGCGGCGGGCGGAGCCACTCTCCCGCGCCGACCCCGCACGGAGCCCGGCGCCCCGGGGCGGAGCTGAGCGCGATGGGCGCCGAGCGGGAGGCAGGTGGCGCAGCGGCGGCGGCGGCGACGAGGGGCAGGAGGCGGAGGCGGGGCGCGCGGGGCGGGGGCCGCGGGGCCCCGTGAGACGCTCGGGCGAGCGCGCGGCAGCCGGAGCCGGCGCCCGCGAGCCAAAGGCGCGGCGGCTGGACCGGGCGCGGGCCGCGGAGGCCGGAGACCGCCCGGGGCGGCGTGCGCGCTTTGTTCCTGCGCGGGCGGCCGGCGGGCGGAGTGAGCGGCCCGGAACGCGACTGGGCATGGCCCGGGCAGCCGCCCTGCGCGCCCCGGCCCCGTCTCGCGCCTGAGCGCGGCCGGCGCGAGAAGACAGCGCGCGGTTTGCCCCCAAGTTACGGAGGCAGGGACCGAGTTCGAAAGAAAAGCCGCTTCAGGAGCCGGGTCGCGAGAGTGCAATCGCCTCCCGTCCGCCGGACCCCCGGACCGTAAGTGTCCCGTCCGTCCGCGCGCTGCCGCGCTGTCACCCGACTCCGCCCGCGGCTGCTGTCCTAGGGTCTCCCTGCAGCCAGGCAGAGTGCGTGGGCCTCCCGAGGCCCCCCTCCCCACTTTGCAAAGTTGGAGCCCACAGCGGGGTGGGGCCAGCCCAGTCAGCGCCCGCCCACTGACCACCCCCAAGGTGAGCGGGAGCTTGACCTGCTGGGGGTGTGGTCAGACCTAAGGTGGGACCTGCGTGCGGAAGGTGGGGAGTCCTGTGGCTTCCCCTGTGGTGCCCGCGCTTCCCGACAAAGAGGCCTCGGGCCATGTGACAGGGGACTGGTTGGGGGGCACAGAGGGTGACCCTAGGACAGATGGAGGTGCCTGTGGCCAGGCTGGGGAGGGCCAGAGCTCCTTCTAGCCCCTCCCCCTCTTGTTTTGGTTCCTGGATATGCCTCCCAGCGCAGGAGCCGTTAAACATTTTTAGGCGTGAAGTCCTGGGGGTTGGGTCCTGCCCCACTCCCCGTGGCTGGGGAGAAGGTCTTGAACAGCAGCCGCTGGATCCTGACAGCTCCGGGGCCTCGGGCGCAGCCCCGTGGCAGCGATTCTGCTCACACGCTTTGGGAACCGTCCATCTGCATGTTGGGCAGGCTGGGAGCCAGGCTGTGGGAACGGCGGGGAGGGAGGTGTGAGCCGACGTGGAGGGACAGATGGCTGGAAATTCAGCCCTAGACGGGCTTACGTGGAGCAGAAGGCGGCGGGGCTGGTGGCAAGCCACACTCTGAGGCACCGGGCTCTGAACACACAGCCCCAGGCTGTTCCGCCTTCCGGCCCCTGGGAACTGCGTGTGTGCTCAGACCCCTGTGGGAGTGGAGACCCCTGCCAGTCCCTGCCCCCAGAATAACTGTATTCCCCACGATTTGGGCTGAGGCTGGCCGATCTCTGGCCTGTTACAGAGACCAGGGAGAAACATATTTCCTTTGAGAATAGAGATCTTGTGCTCCTGTGGGAGATGATCTGAGCAACCATCAGGCCCTGACTTTGACCAGCGGCCAGGACACCAAATCATTATGTCTAACTGGGCATGTGTTTCCTCCCCTGGACCCAGAAACAGGAGGTTCCCAGGGCGGCCGCCTTCAGAGGACAGGGGCTGGCCGGGGACAGAGGGAGGGCAGCTATTCTGTGTCCCTCGTCGCTCTCCCAAGTTGCTGCAAGTTTTGAGAAACTTCTTGAGGTTGGGCCCCTGGGGCGGTTAGCTCTTGCCTGCCCTGGATGCCAGGAAGCCCCCCGCATCTTTTCAGGGGCAGGGGCAGGGCACACTCATAGAGGGCTGGCACTGTGATGGGCACTGGGGTCTCGCTGTGTCACCCCACCTCCCACCTTCTGTCCTCTGCATGGGGGTCCCAGGGAGGCAGGGGGTTCTGTTCTCTGTTCTGTGCAGCTGACAGCCGGGTCCCTAAAGAGCCCGGCTGCGTGGGGCTCTGTTGCCGGGCCACCCTCATACGATGCGAGGGAAGAGGAGGGTAGGGGCGCTGAGCAGAGGAACAGATGTGGCGCCTGGGGCTCCCGAGAGCTAGGCGGACGCTGGGTGGGAGGGGATATCACATTAGGACCAATTTTCTGTCGGAATCCGGCTCTCTCTGGAGTTGCCTTGATCTGTGTGTGATGGGGGGGAAGGGACGTGGTACCCGGTTGCTCACAAGCCCACCCAGGGTCCCCGGGCTGGCGAGCTGGAGGATGTGGGGCGGACATCTTCCTCCAGGACCCTCTGGGGCTGCTCTGGGCCACCCACCAGCCCTTCCTCTGTCACCAGGTGATCCGCATAATGAGTTACCACCTCCAGGAAATCTCTCTGATTTGGGTCCCCATATTTTCATTTCTGCGTAACTGGAAGAAATTAATTTTCCTTCCTACGTAAGGATCTGGAGACGCCGGCAGGCTGGGTCACTAATCCACAAGGTCCAAGCCCACGAGGCTGCTGTAGGGGGCGGCTTTGCGCACCGGTCTCCCGGCAGCAGGGGAGGGTGGTGTCGGGAGGCATCTCCCTGCCACCTGGAAGTGCCCTGGAGCTCTCGGCGCCCTCCCCCTTCCAGCCACTTGTCTGCCTCCTGCAGGACCTGCAGGGTGGTGGTTGAATTCAGTTCTTCTGAATTCCCTTGCCAGTCAGTGTGTGCATGTGTGTGCACACGTGTGTGCTCAGAATCCGGAACGTGGGCGAGGTGAAGGGCTAGCACACAGTAGGTGCTTAATGAGCGGTGCTCTGGGGGGGCGGGAACTGGCGTTTCCGTGGCCCAGCTCTCACTGCTTGTGGTCTGTCCTGCCGCCAGCACGAGTCAGCCTGGGGACCAGGCATGCGTTGCCCAGCCAGGCTCAGCGCTCACACTCACCGCCTGAGTCTGCGGGACAGCCTGCGGGGCGGTGGGATTTTCCCCGTTTCACAGACGCCGCCCGGGGAGGTGTGGGCTGTCGATTCCATGAGGGGAGCCTGGGTGCCCCACCCCCACCCAGACAGCAGCCACCTTGGCCTCCCTGTGTCTGTAGCCCTGGTTCCCGGCCCGCCTGTCAGGGTTCCTTCCACACCTGGGGAGGCTGGTGGTGACTGCTGGGTGCTAAGGGGGGGTTAACGCCCCAGATGTCGGAACCCTCACCTGGACACAGTCTCAGGCTCGTGGGGCACAGTTGTAACTGACATCCAGGGCACCACCTGGGGCTTGGGGCCACCTGGGATCAGGGCCGGGGAAGGTAAGCACCTCTGCCGTGTCTGGGTCACAGAGGCCCAAGGCCAGCCCCCTCCCCCGTGCCACCACCCTGGACAGGGGAGGGGTGGTCATTGTCACTCGAGGCCCTCTGGAAGCCACTGGACATTGTCTGTTAGAACGCTCGCATCGCTGTTGGGCAGCTGGTGTCACCTCCCAGACCCGGGTGGGGCGGCCTGAACTCTGTAACTTGTAAACGTGGGAATGTGGCCACTGTTGCATTTCCTGGACCAAACTGGCTCTGGAAGGTGCCTGTCACCCATCGCTGCATTGCTGGACAGGTAGTCGTCCAGGCAGGGGGTAGAGTGAGCGTAACGCAGCACCAACAGCAGCTCACACCCCGATGGCAGGCTGTTTCCTCTCATGTGACCTCAGGACAACCCTGAAGTGGGCACCCTTGCTGTCCCATTCTCCAGACGGGGACACTGAGGCCGGGAGAGGTCCACCAGAGGGTGGACAGGCCCCTTGAGCTTTCCGCCAAGTTCCGGAGGGCCAGTGTGGGGCCTGCAGGCATGCTTCCTTAGAGCCCCCCACAGATTCCCATGTCCCCCCACCTGGAGCCTCTGCGTCCGTCTGCGTCCGAGGGAGGGGCAGGAGGAGGCTGGTAGCTCGCGATTGGTGGGTGTCCGTCTGGGGTGTGGCCTTTGAGGGCCCAGGCTCGCGGGGAGGGGGGAGCTCAGAGGGGTGGGTTGGTAGAGGCTCCTTTTTTGCACGAGGTCACAGCTCCTAGAGGCGTGGGTCTCCGGGTCCAGGCCAGGCTGCGCGGGCACCACGCTGCGTATTCTGAGGGTCAGGCTCCAGGACGGTTGGACACACCTCCACATCCTTTCTGGGCCTCATGCCCTCAGACTTCTGGGCACGAAAGGAGCGGGCGTGCTTCTGCTGCCACGGTTCTGAGGCCGGAACCCTGCTCCGTGGGGGCCCAGCTGAGGCAGTGCGGAGGGCGGGGCCCCTACGCCAAGCACACAGATGCCAGCGCGGGCTTGGCATCTGTAAACAGGCTCCCGGGCAGGACGTCACCCTCGTAACCTCCGTGGAAAGAGCCAGGCGGAGGCCTGGCGCTGGGGATGGAAACTCAGGATAAGGAAAGTGAGGAACAGTGGGTTCCCGGTTCCCGCGTCTGAGTTCACGGCATACCCGGGGCACTCGGTGAGTGGCTGAGCGGAGCCTCCGACGGACGCACCGTGTGCAGCGGTTTTCTGCGGCAATAAAACAAGTCAGGACTTCGGCTCTTTGTACCGGCAGCCACGTGTCGGTGGGAAGGAAAGCAGAGATGCTTTTGGCCGCAACGAGGAAAGCTTCTCTTGGGGCCAGGGTGCCCGCAGTCCCACTCGGCTGACCACCCGCGCGCTCTTGGCGTCCGGTGTCCATCCTGCTTACTGTCCACACCCGCTTCCAGCCTCCCCGAGCCTGGGTGCTTGGACCTCCCACTGCCCCTGAGGCCAGAGCGTGGTGGACGTGGCAGGAGGAGGTTTGGGAGGACGTCCGGCACTGGGCGCCTTCTGTTTACTTGGGCAGAGAAAAGTCCACAGTGGGGGCAGGGCAGGAGCCGCAGCTTCCGGGGCAGGTCCGGAGGTCTCCTTGTGTACCTGACAGCCGTGGGCCACGTGCGGGACCCACGGGGAAGTACTCACCCTGTGGTCCCGACCCGGGAGCACCCGAGAAAGCCAGGGTGAAGCCACTGCAGGAAAGGAAAGCCCTCCAGCTGCTGTGGCCCCCCTTACAGGCAGGCGGGGGACGTGTTGAGAGGCAGGAGGGTCGTTAGGACCAGAGGAGGCCACAGCCCCCCCCAGCTTGTTCACCCAGGCTGTGTGGAGGGGAAGGGGCACCACCCTGGCCTCTCTGAGCCCCACTGCTGAGATTTGAATCCCAATTCCGCTCCTGGTCACTGTGTGACCGGCAGCACATCGCTCACCCTCTCTGAGTCTATTTCAATGCAAAATGCTGTCGCACTGGCTCCTCCCTCTTTGGGTTGCAATGAGGGGTGAAAGGTCGGGTGTATCTGGCTGATTGGTGGCTCTAGACCTGGCTGTCACAGCCCCTCTCTGGGGGCCACTCAGTGCCAGTGCTGCCACAGCTCTGCAGTCACGCCCTGTTTCTCTGATTCCCAGCCTGCGCCTGCGTCCTCCTGCCCAAACTGGGGTGATCCAGCGCAGCTCAGGCCCCCACACCTGCTGACCCGCCTCCCCACGCTGGGGACGCAGCTAGCTCAGAGCCAGGGTCCGGGGCTGTGTGCCCTGCACCCCCATGCTCTGCTCCCCTCCCAGTTCACAGAGGGAACTGGGGCTGGCGTCATCACATCCCACCTCGGTGGCAGAGGTGGGATTCCAGCTCAGGAGCCCAGGTCATCTGAGTCCAGAGCCTCTGTGTTTCCGCCACACCTGGTTCCCCCAACAGCTAGTGCAACTTCTCCCTGGGCCTTGGGCTTCCCGAGCCCACCCAGCCCAGCCTGGACTCGTGAGCGCAGTAAACACAGGAGCCCTTTCCTCCGACCTCCCTGCCCCTGAGAAGTCAGAGTGGGGCACCGGCCACCCCTGCCCCGGGCAGAGCACAGACGGCAGCATTCCGTGTCTGAGCTGGCTGTGCACAGGGCGGAGGGAAGGGCAGGTGTTTGTGTGCTGACACTTTCACACCAGGCTGTGCTGGCAGCGCGGATGTGGACGGCGGGGGTGGCTATGGTCCTGGCAGAGAGGTCCTTCTGCTGTCGTAGAGGACATCTGGGCAGGAGAGTACAGGGTACGCGGTCCTATCCACTCCCTTGACAAGCAGCCGTGTCGCCCCACCAGGTGCCTGTCCACAGGCAGGGGCCAGGACGCCGCCGCCTTGCTGTGACCCCGTCTGCCACGCGCCTTGGAGTACAGACTGGACAGCACTACAGGCGTTGCTTTTACCTGGGGAAGATCCCGCTTGTGAAGGCTCAGGGTCGGGGGTCTGGCTGAGACCCTCTCCACGTGGCCCGCCAGCCGTTGATCTTGTCGCCTCACGAGCTCTTTGCGTAGCTGACTCCCCGGGGTCCGATCGTGTGTGGACGGAGCCCTGGGACGGCCTCTCTACATGCCGGCGTCTCTGGACTATTCAGGGACCTCACGGAAGTTTGGAGTTTGCTCGGTTTGTGATCCGAGTAGCTGTTAGGGGGTGGGACATGCCATGTGCCCTCTGGGACACCCGAAGCCGTGTCCCACAGGAGATGCTCTGAATGACGGCTTCTCCCGGGACGCGTCGGCCCCCACGGCCTGGTGAGCCCAGCCTGCGCCCAGCACCCACAAGCAGAGCAGACTGTGTCAGTTAGGATTGTGGCCGCAATGAGAAAAGGGGAAAAGGAAAAGGAAACCCACATAATTTTAATGATATCTGTTATTTAACCCAATATATCCAAAATATTGTCATTTCAACAGGCAATTGTTCTTTTTCAATTATTGAGATCTTTTTTAAAAAAGACTTTGAGGGACTTCCCTGGTGGTGCAGTGGATAAAAATCTGCCTGCCTGTGCAGGGGACATGGGTTCTATCCCTGGTCCGGGAAGATCCGACATGCCATGGAGCAACTAAGCCCGTGCGCCACAACTACTGAGCCTGCGCTCTAGAGCCCGCGAGCCACGACTACTGAAGCCCACGTGCCACAACTACTGAAGCCCACGCGCCACAACTACTGAAGCCCACGTGCCAAGAGCCTGTGCTCCACAACAAGAGAAGCCACCACAATGAGAAGCCCGCACACCGCAACGAAGAGTGCCCCTGCTCGCCACAAGTAGAGAAAGCCCGCACACAGCAACGAAGACCTGACACAGCCAAAGATAAATAAGATTTTTTAAAAAAGCAAAAAGAGTTTGCGATTCCACGTGTGTTTTACACTACTCTGAGTTCTGAGCAACCACGTTGGCTGGCTGGTGGCCGCCATGTCGGACAGAGCAGGGTGCGGGCACAGGGAATTCTCAAGTGGCCACAGCAGTGAGGGCTGCTGTGATGCGATGGTGCTGGGGGTACAGGTGTGTGGCGTTGTGAGGCATGTGTCGGGGACGACCCTGCGGAGGTGACAGACCACACGGAGGCCAGGGGGCCGGGGCCAGGCGGGGGACTGTGGGGCGTGATGGACCCGGAGGGGACTCTGGTCTTTATCCCTGGAGGCTCAGAGGCCCAGGAAAGCCCCTTGAGCTGGGCTGGGTGGGGTGGGGTGCGGGGCTGGTCAGGTTTGCATTTTGAGAAGATGGTCCTGGGGGACAGATGTGGGCAGACACGGGCACCGAAGAGGGTGGGGCTCATCCAGGAGAACCGTGCTCCCTCTGCGCGTCGAGCCCGAGCCCCCAGCACGGGCTGCAGAGGCCCCTTCTGTCCCACAGTCAGCATGTGGGTAGGACGGTCTGAAGCCAGGGCACTTATGCCTGAAAAGGTGTGCTTCCCAGCTCACTGCCCTTCCGTCTACTTGGTGAGGAGGGGCCGGGCTGCAGAGAGGTCCCTGGTGGAGGGGGAGCCGCTCGCTCCGGGGCCCATGGTGGACCTCACCCTGCTTTGGGAGCCCTGTGTGTGAGTGGGCATGTGGGGGGTGCACACGGGGCACGTAAGTGTGTGTGCAAGGCTGTGAAAACCAGGCAGAAGAAGGATGTGTGACCTCCCTCGACTGTCCCGAGGGCAGCAGCCCCGGGGGCACTCATAGGGGAGCTGTGCAGCCAGCCTAGACTGTCCCAGGACACCTGTCACCACACATGGACAAGGACTGTCCCAGGACGCCTGTCACTACCATCTACAAGGACCGTCCCAGGACACCTGTCACCACCATCTACAAGGACTGTCCCAGGACGCCTGTCACTACCATCTACAAGGACTGTCCCAGGACACCTGTCACCACCACCTGCATGGACCGTCCCAGGACGCCTGTCACCACCATCTACAAGGACCGTCCTAGAATGCCTGTCACTACCATCTATAAGGACTGTCCCAGGACGCCTGTCACCATTCTCAAGGACTGTCACAGGACGCCTGTCACCATTTTCAAGGACTGTCACAGGACACCTGTCACCACCATCTACATGGACTGTTCCAGAATGCCTGTCACTACCATCTACAAGGACTGTCCCAGAATGCCTGTCACTACCATCTACAAGGACTGTCCCAGGACGCCTGTCACCATCTATATGGACCGTCCCAGAATGCCTGTCACCATCTACAAGGACTGTCCCAGGACGCCTGTCACCACCATCTACAAGGACCGTCCCAGGACGCCTGTCACTTCACGTGTGCCTGGCTTTGTTGTGGGAGAGCCTCGTTCAGGGTGTCAGGCACCCAGCTGGAACCCCGGCCACAGGCTTGCCCTTGGCTGGAACAGGTTATATGGTTTCTTGGGGCCTCGGTTTCCTCTCTGTTCATGCGAAACCTTTTCAGAATCTCTGCAGTCGTGATCGTTAAATCCCTGCTTAGGGACCAGCACAGTTCCTGGCCCGGGGGGGTCGGTGGAGTTGTCGGGGCTTGTACGGCCCTGGGGGCTTCGGGGTGGAGGGGAGGACGGGTCAGGGTGGCCACGCGGTCCTGGGCTTGACCTGTGCCGACGCCCCGCGTTCCAAAGGCTTTTATCTGATTCTCAAAGCGGCTGAGCTTCCTTCAGTTGCCACCCGAACCCCTTTCCGGCTGCGAATCCTCGCATCACAGGGGCCTTTGGTACGGTTAGGCCTCCTGGTTCACGAGGTTATTTAGGCGGACTGTCCTCAGGGTCTCTGCTGACTCCCGAAGGCCATGCCTCCGGATGCGGGGCGTGTGTTGGAAGGTCGTGGGTCACTAGCCAGCGGGGCCAGGCCTCACCATCTTCCTTCCTGGGACCACCAGCCCCAGGGGAGCCGGGGTTGGGGTCAGCAAGGTAGCCACCCTCCTGCCCACTTGTAGGGCTGGGACCCCCAGGTCACCAAGAGCCTTGCGCCTGGGAAGAGGGCCATGACCCTCCCAGTTTGCGCTGCTGTGGGCCAGCCCTGGCCGCCAAGCGGGGAGGGCAGCGTGTCCCCATCACACCTGGACTCCCCAGTCCTGGGCTATTAGCAACACAGACGGGCCACGGGAGGAGGACAAGGTCGCGTCCTGCCTGCCTCCGTCTCCCCACTGGGTTTCTTTTTTATTGTAAAACACACAACATGACCTTTGCCACCGTAACCACTTTTGAGTGTGCGGTTCGGTGGCATTTAACACATTCACGATGTTGTACAACCAGCACCACCGTGAAATTCCCAAACGTTCTCATCACCCCAAAAAGAGGAGACCCGTACCCACCAGTATTCACTCCCCCCGCCCCCGCCGCGCCCCAGCCCCTGGCAACCACTGCTCTGCGTTCCGTCGCCGTGGACCTGCCCGTTCTGGGCGTTTCAGATACACGACCGCCTCCGGCCACTCAGCGAGGTTCGTCCGTGTTGTCACACGTGTCATGCTTCATTCCTTTGTAACAACTGAGATTGGACTGCGCGGATCTGCGCGTCTTGTGTGTGTCCATCACCAGCTGATGGACAGCTGGGCTGCTTCCGCCTTCGGCGAGTGTGACTGATGCGCTGTGAACCTTCGTGTACACGTTTTTGGGTGCGTGTGTGTTTTCAGCTCTCTTGGGCTCACTCCTGGGACAGGAACTGCTGTGCCGAGTGGTCACTCGGTGTAACTCACTGACTCCCAGGTTTCGAGGGATGAATTCACAAGAAGAGCCTCCCACCCTGGTCGCCCGGCTTCCCAGAGTCGCCTTCCACAGGTGACATGCCCTGACCCGGGGGCGGGGCGGAGTGGTGATGCCTGGCTGTCGGGGACGCCCCGCCAGGAGCCTGGAGGGTGGTTGGGCGGCAGGACTCGTCTGCCCGCAAGCTGTCCTTGTATTTGGTTCCGCAAACAGTTACCGCGTCTCCTTGGCACCTGCGTCCGGCGTGCGTGGCACGAGCAAGATTCTGCACCTGGTCTCCGGCTTCACCCTTGCCCTCCCCCCACACACAGGCAGGCAGTTTGGGGCCTCCACGTGGCAGCCGGAGAGGCCCCCGGAAAGCTAGTCAGATGTGGCTCCTCCGGGGACAGAGCCAGATCGCCCGCATTGCTGCGGTGGCTTCAGGGCCACACAGCCCCGCCTCGCCTGCCTTGCCGTCTCCCCGGCACACCGGGGCCTGGCGGGGCCCTCTGCCTGCGTGCTCCCCCCCCCACACGTGGCTGCCAGTGCCCCCCTCCGCCCCGCCCGTCCTCTCTGCCGTGAGCGCCCACGGCCGCCCCTCCCCCTCCCCGCTGGGCCTCTTCTTTGCCCGGCGCCACACCTCCCTCCTGGAAGGTCAGCTCTGTGAGGGCAGGCCTTCTGTCTGTCTGTTCGCCGCTGCCCCAGAGCCCAGGCGGGAGCCTGACACCCAGGAGGCCCAGGGGATCAGGAGCGTGTGTCATCTGTGAGCGCCCCCATCTCACGCGCGGCGATGCCAGGGTCGCGGCTGCGGGGATGCCCTCGCCGGGTGCTGGGAGAGGGCTGTTTGAACAGCAGGGCCCGCCTGCCTGCAAGCTGTCGCTGTATTTGGTTCCACAAACAGTTATCTCATCTGCTCGCCAGCCCTGGAGTCGGGCCGTGAGTCCTGCCTGCGTGGGGGCCACGGGGGGAGGCGGCCAGGGTCATGCCGTCCGCCTCAACCTTACCCCGCGGCGTCTCGAGGGCTCACTCCAGGGGCAGCTGAGAGGCAGGAGAGGGCGGCCCCAGAAACAACTCGCTGGGACGGGCGAGCTCGTGGAGAAGTCATCCAGCCCCGCCTGCCGTGGCCAGAACACCCCTCGTTCCATAGCATAGAACCACCAGGTGCCGGCTCTCAGATTCCTGGGTCGGGAGTTTGGACGGGGCCCGGCGGGGACGCCCAGTCTCCACCTCGTGATGTCCTCAGACTCTCCCTCTGGCCACCCAGGATGGGGGACTCCTCGTGGGTAAGGAGCCTGTGTGGCGTGGGGAGGAGGCCCCCTCCTGCAGGAAGAATTACGGAGGGTTTCAGGGTGGGGGGTCAGGACAGGCCCCTGGGGGTTGGGACCCTGCAGAACCTGGGCCTGGGGCAGAGGAGGGGAGGGCGGTGGAGATCGCTCCGGGTCACCTCTGCTTCAGTCTCCCCAGCCAGGACGGCCGCGTCCCGGGAACCACTGAGAGATTAGGCATTTTCCTTCCCAGCTGCCAGGGAGCCCGGGCCTCTGGGGCCACTGCAAAGCCAGGAGCAGCCTGGCACCTCGTGGTATGCCTGTCCGCCATCAGCTGACACAGCTTGTCCCCCTGGGCACCCCGGCTCCCACCCCACGTGGGGCGGTCCCTGGAGAAGGACAGATGGACCCTCCCCTCCCAGAGGCGCCGGCCCCTCCCCTCGCCTGTCTGGACACAGGGCAGAATCTGAATACCCAGGGCCTGGCCAGGGTGCATGAGATGAGGATTTTTCATTTCTCTCCAAACTGGAAGACAGCGGAGCTCTCGAACTGCAGCAGAGCTTCAGTCCCTCACTCCTCCTCTGAGCCCCCTGCATGCTGGGGGTGGGTGGGCCTGGCCAAAGCCACCGTGCCCCCAGCTTCAGGGGGGCTGGGGGTTTGCGTTCTGACTCCAGGCGGTGCTTCCCCGCCCCCCACCTCCGCTCACATCTGCTCATCAGGGCTCCCCCTCCAGCGTGACCCCGCTTTCCAGCCGTTGCTTCCTTCCTGGACGAAGCCCGGGAGGCTGGCCCCAGGGTGGGGGTCACTGCTGCCCGGCACAGCGCACGCCCAGCGGCTGTGGGACGCCGGCACAGAGCTGGGTGACGTGGAGCTGAGACGAGCCGTCGATTAGAACGCAGTCGGTTCGGCGGTGCTTGCTCGTTCCTTCGACAGGTAGCGCCTGAGGGCCTGTCGTGCGTCGGTGCTGCCCTTGCGGGGCTGCTACTCTGTTTGGGGAGAGACGGACAATAAACGAAGGGGTCGAGGAACATTTTCTCTACCAGGGCCCGCGGGGAGGGCCTGTGGCTGGGGGGAGGTTGCTGTCCTTGCCAGGTCCAGCTTCTCTGATGAGGTGACATTGAGCTGAAGCCTGGAAGGGAGGGAGCCAGGAGGCCACCAGGGCACAGCCCCTCTGGCCTAGGGAACAGCCTGTGTGAAGTCCCTGGGGCACGAGTGTGCCTGGCACATTTGAGGACCAGCGAGGTGGGCTTGTGGCTGGAGAGACACGAGGGAGGAGTGCCGAGAAGGGCGGAGCACGGCCCGGGAACCGCCGGTGGGCACTGAGGACTTTGGCTGGTGGAGGTGCTGGCATCCACACTGAGGCGTGGGGACTTCCCTGGCGGGGGAGTCTAGCGGCCGAGACTCTGTGCCTCCTCAGCAGGGCGCGTGGATTCGACCCCTGGTCAGGGAACTAAGATCCCACGTGCCGCGTGGCCCGGCGAAAAGTAGAGCAAAAACGATACTAAGGCATGCAAAAGCCACGAGCTCCCCGTGCGCCCGGCTTTGCGCTGAAGCACTCTCAGGGCTGATCCGACGGGAGCCCTGGCATCGCCTGGGGTCTGCCTGCCCCCCACCCTCATGACCGCACGGCGGCGGCCAGTTTGTCCCTGAGGGAGATCCCCGCGTGGAGCTGCGCCTTCCCAGGCTCGCGGGCCTTCTGGGTCAGGCTGTGGCCCCACGACTGGCGGCTTCGGCTCGCCCTGTCCTCCTGCTCAAGCTGAGGCAGGTGCTTCTTCTCCATCCGCCCCGAGGCCTGCCGAGAGGGAGGAGGGGGAAGCTCACTTGTGCCCTGAACCCTGCGCTGCTGGGAGAGGGTCGGAAGATGGGCATTCAGAGACCAGGAGGGCCCGCGGGCGTCCTCACGGCGTTGCAGCTGAGTTGTGGAGCCGGAATAGGCCGGAACTGAGCCCGGGCTGCCCCTCGGGTCTGTCCCCGGAAGCTTGCTGTGCTGGACGATTGTGGGTCTGAAGCACGCTGAGCTCAGAGCGTCTGCCCTGCTGGGCTGTCCCCGGATCACAGGAAGGGCAAGCGGGCGAGTCCCACACGCCCGCACGGAGCGCCGTCTGCACAGAGGCCGCCCTGCAGGCCGCGGGGGGCGGTCGGGGTGAGGCCTACGGACACAGGTGTTCCCTCCAAGGCGCCAGGGCCTGCTTAGCAGCTCTCTTTTAAAAAGAAGTCACATGGAAACGGTCACACTACCGGGGCGGGAGGGTGTCCTGTGACTGGGAGCGCCCCGCGGCCTTGGCCGCAATCGGGGCCCCCCACTTCTCAGCCTCGGGAAGCCCACCCTGAGGGGAACCCGGGAGATGGGGGCGCAGCCCCAGATAAAGCGCCGCCCGATTCCACACGTGCCCGAGGCTCACGACAGGCCTGGCCTGGCCTCCCAGGGTCAGAGGGGAGACCCCGGGGCCAGTGGTGGCCTCGGCTTTCCCTGCTGTCAGGCGGGGGGATGGCCTCACAGCCCCTGCAGAGCGCTGCTCCTCCCTCCACAGAGAACCCCGGGCTGTTTTGACTCAGCAGGGCCCCACCCCCAGATCTCCTGGAGGTTCTGTGGAATGAGTCAGAACACCCAGAAGCTTCCGCCCAGGAGGGAGGTGTGGAGCAGGCTCCCTGCTCCCTCTCCCAGAGCAGCTGCCACCGCGGCTGCAGCAGCGCCGGCCCATCTGCCCGCCCGGTGCCGTCCAAGGCGGGGAGGCGGGGCTGGAAACAGATCCTCTGCCCTTTGTGGACACAGCCTGTTCTCCAGATCCGGGGACTGAGGGCCGGCGGGTGAGGCTGCCGCTCTGTGACCCCGGGCCGGCTCCTGCCCTCTCCGTGCCCCTCGGAAGCAGCACAGCGATTCCACCTCGGGGCTGATGTAGCATGTGGACACTCTGAACCTTGCACTTGACCAGTGAGCGCCCGCTGGCCGGCGGCATCTCATTTCTGCAGGACCGTCCCTCTGTTATAACTGCCCACCCACGGCCTGTGTCACCTCTGAGGGGGTGGCTTCTAGCCACACACAGAGGAGGTCACTGGGGTTTAAACCCCGGGGTGCGGCCCTCCCGCCGCAGACGTGGCCTCTGGGGTGCGGGGTCCCTGTTCTGACTCGGGTCATCACGAGCCCTTGCCTCAGACCCGGGGCGTGGGGGACCTGAGGGTCCCTGTGGTCCTTTCCCTGTGGCCACTGCCCATCTGAAGTCCTGACCAGCAAGTCTGGGTTCCTCCCCGCAAGCAGGCGGGCCCTCTGGAACACGTGAGGCTGCAGGCTGCCAGCAAGATATCTCTTGGCCTGAAGGACGGGCCTTGGGGACGGCTGTCCTTCCTGGCCGCTCCTCGGGGAGCCCCCCGGGCATGGAGATGTGCTCAGGGTGAGCTAGCACGGGGCTCCCCACGTCAGGCCCAGCTGCCCCAGCGCTCTGTGCAGAGCTGCCGTTAATGCATCTTATTGGCCAAAAAACCCCAGAGAAAGGCCCAGACCCGTGTGAGGTTGATGGCCGGCGGGTGTTGAAGGGACAGCACGCTGCAGAAGTTCTGAAGAGGCCCCCACCCGGCGAGGCTGAGGTGCAGGCGGGCCCGGGCCCGTGCTGGCCTTGGCCTCCAGCAGCTCAAGGAACTGCCCGGCCACGTGCAGGAGTTCAGCCTGGTGGCCTGCCTGGAAGGGGAGGCATTCAGGGAGGCTGGCAGGACAGCCCCAGAATCCTCGCGCCCGTGTCGCGAGGCAGGGTGAGGGTCCCCCACTTCCCGGGGAAGATGCTGAGGCCGAGCGAGCGAAGGGACCCACGCGTAGCTGCGGCCAGAAGGTGGGCGGCTGCCCGACTCAGCCCGAAGGCTGTGGCTCCCCCCAGCAGCCCGCTGCTGGTCTGGGAGAGGAGCGGGTTGGGTCCAGGCAGCTGTGTGCGCTCAGGCTGGGCACACGCGGAGCTGCGTCGTTGGGTGGAGCCCCACCCCTGCGCTCCCCAGCCGTGTGCCCAGCAGTTACTGAACCTCTGTGTGTGAGTTGCATCTGTAAAACGGGGCGGGGGGGGGGTGGGAGGGTAACACGTCTTATGTTTCGACCTTATCATTAAATAGCAGGAAAACCTCACGGGGCTGTTGGAAGGATTAAATGAGCTAATATATTGTTGGTTACTTAGCACTGGCTGCTCCCCTCCCCCTCTCCCAGGGTGGGACAGGATTCCAGGTGGGGCCTGTGAGCTGGGACCCGGTGTTAGAAGGGCTTGGCCCCTGGCCTCTGGCCTGTCCATTTGTGGACTGTTCACCGCCTCTCAGAGAAGGCCTGGTGCAGGCAGCCCCTGAGCAGGTGCCCACCGGCAGTTGGAGAGGCAGACTGTTCTAGAACGCTGTGGGTGAAGGGTGGCCTGCATCCTGGGTTCCTCTCCGTCCACTTGCTATGATGCCCGTGGCAGACGTCACCACGCAGTCGGACACATCTTGCCCCTTTCCCCTTTCCTCAGCAGCAGCATTCTCGCTGAGCGGCTCTGGTGCCCACCTGCCTGAAGGGCCTGGAGTGTGAGTGGAAGCCCACTGACCGCTCTGGCTGGGTGGGCTCTGACCATTTCTGCTTCTGTAAGCCCTGGGAACCTGGGGGAGATGTGGGGAGAGTGTCTGTGGGAGGCTGGGATGTGCCCCCCACCCTGGAAGGAGAGACCCGGGTGTGGAAGGAGGGGGCACCCCAGGGGCCCATCAGACGTGAGGGTTGAGATCCCGCCAGCCCAGCCCCCAGGGACAGCGTCGGCTCCGGAGCTTGGCCTCTGTGATGTCCTCGGTGCTGTCAGTACACCCTGGAATCAGGGCTCCCCCGGGTTCAAATCCAGCCCCTCCGGAGGGGGGATGTGACCAGGTGACCCCTTGGAGGGGTTTCCGCCCTCCTGAGCCTCCCGAGTGGGAATGATGACATCGCCTGGGTAAGGCTCGCTCACAGAGCGTGTACTGGGCGCCTCCTGCCCTGGGCCGGGCTTCGGGGAAGCAGGCACAAGACGGTGAGAAATCACAAACCATGGTGAAGGCTGCGGAGGAGGGGCGCAGGCGAGGGGTGGGTGAGGGCACTCCTGAGGCGGCCAGGCCGGTGCTCAGGATGCAGCGATGCGATGCAGCGTCTGACCGAGCTGTCTTCCCCCCCACCCCGCCCCTCCCAGGCAGGCCTTATTGGACCAGGCACAGGCCTCCACTCCCTGGCTGCCTCCTTCCCCCAGCAAAATATGGCCGAGATGTGAGTGGGGCGCCCTTAAGGTCCCTCCTTGCTCTCCAGTGATGAGGGGGGTGGCTGGAGGAGATGAGGGGGGAGGGCAGAACGGGGTGTAGAAGGGGGCTCCACCCCATCCAGGGGCCCCTGGAGGAGGTGCCCACCCGGCAGCCCCAGATCAGGGAATCCCGGCTGGCACCGCGCCACCAGCTCCCTGCCATGCTCATCCTGCAGGAGCCAGACACAGCCCAGATCCTTGCCAGGCTGGGGGGAGGGCGCGCACGCGGCTTCGCCGACTCTAGGCATCCTTTCTGCTGCCTGCGTGTAATTAACAGGCTAATTAAAAGCAGGATGAGTTAATTGGTATTCATTTATGTGGCAGATGTTTTTAATTGAGGCAGGAAACAATTTACCTGTTTACATAAACAATGGCAAAGGCAGGCTTGTAAAACACATTTTTTAAAATATTTTCCTCCCCTTCCTAAAAAGAATGGAAATCACTTGGTCTCTCCGGCGCCTCTGTGTGAGAGCGCAGGCCCCGCCCGGGAAGTTCGTGCCAAGAGGAAACATCTGTTTAAAAGGTTTGCTTCCAGAGGACTGTGTTTTCCTTAAATCCAGTGAAAGGAGGTTGTTCCCAGCTTGTGTGGACGCTGGCTCACGGGGTTGCCTCCCCAGAAGGCTTTAGTGTCCCCTTAGTGTCATCCCCAGGGCCCGCTGGGGGCTCTGGCCTCGAGGCTGGGTGGGCCAGGCTGGGGGGAGACCACCCAGCAGGGTGGGGGGCAGGGCTGGGAAGTGGCAGGGGACACCGTCCTGCCAGGCTGGGGGCTTCTCTGGGTGCGGAGGGGGAGGCTTCCTTTCCACCTGCCTTTGTGTGATGTGGCGCGGCGTCCCTCCGTCTCGCGGCAGGGCTCAGGGGAGCACCTTTGAGAAAGCCAGGGCTCGGGGAGCACCTTCGAGAAAGCAAGGGCTCAGGGAGCACCTTCGAGAAAGCCAGGGCTCGGGGAGCACCTTCGAGAAAGCCAGGGTTCGGGGAGCACGTTCGAGAAAGCCAGGGCTCGGGGAGCACCTTCGAGAAAGCCAGGGCTCGGGGTGTCTGCTGTTGTAGGTTGGCACTAATTTGGCACTTGCTGTATACCTGGCTGCTGCCTCTACTAGTTATTACTCTGCGTCTTATTTTTTTAATTTATTTTATTTATTTACTTCTGGCTGTGTTGGGTCTTCGTTGCTGCACACGGGCTTTTCTCTAGTTGCGGCGAGCAGGGGCCACTCCTCGCTGCGGTGCATGGGCTTCTCATTGCAGTGGCTTCTCTTGTGGAGCCCGGGCTCTAGGCTCACGGGCTCAGTAGTTGTGGCTCGCGGGCTCAGTAGTTGTGTCACACGGGCTTAGTTGCTCAGCGGCATGTGGGATCTTCTCGGACCAGGGCTCGAACCCGTATCCCCTGCATTGGCAGGCAGACTCTTCCCACCAGGGAAGCCCTCTGCGTCTCCTCTTAACCCTCGAGGGTGGGGCCCATCCTCCCCATTGCACAGGTGAGGAGACTGCAGCGGGAATGAGCATAGCCTCCGGGTCTCGCGCGCGCGCGCGCACACACACACACACACACACACAGAGTTGTGTTTACATAGAAGTGTCTGGAAGGATCCTGGAGACCCGTCAGCGGTGGTTACTGTGGGTGGGGGCTGGGAGGGGTGGGAGCGGGTTATAGTCACGGGTTTCCTGTGTGACTATGACCCCCACCTGGGGCCAGCTGCCACGCTCACCACGGGCACGTTGCTGACTCTCTGAAAGTAGGGAAATAGCGGGGTCCCGGGGACTGCGTGAGGTGACAGTGGGAGTGGGGTGAGACGCATGGCCCATGGCACGCAGCAAATGTGCAGGAAGCTGTCTGCACTGGAAACGGGTTGTGTGTGGCCCCTGAGGCTCCTGGCCCCCCTGCGGGGGAGGGTCTGGGCCGTGACTTTTGGGTGACATGTGATTGGAATTTCTGGAACGTTTCGACGGTTCCTGGGGAAGAAGATGGACTGTTTGGAATCCATCAGGGAGAAGGGTCCTGGGAAGATGGTGCCCGGGATGCAAAGAGGCTGGGGCCCGGTGCCTCCCTCCAAGAGGTGGTGTGAGGCCACTCTGCCCCCAGGCCTCTCCGGCGTGGCTGGCGTTAAATTGTAAAATTAACCACAGGTATCTGAGGAGGTGAGCAGTAGACAGAGCTGCTGGGGCCAGACATGCCTGTTGTGTCCTTAGGAGCGCCCAGCCTGCACCAGTGCTGTGTGACCTCGGGTGCAGACCTGGACCTCTCTGAGCATGTGGGAAGGGAGGCAGTGATGGCCTCCCCGGTGCTATGAGCTTTGACCACGATAGAATGCTGTAGCTGTAAGGCCCCCAGGGTACCTCGCCTCCTGTCTTTACCGAGTTCTCTGCCAGAGGAAGCGTGAGCTTTTCCAGTGGCCCCCAGCCTCCCCCATGAAGGCAGAGACGGGAGGGCCTGGGGCCCAGGGCTGCTGCCCCCGCAGCGGTGGGGTCTCTCGTGGGCCCGGCTTCGTCCCTGGGTGTGTGGGTCAGGGAGGGGCCTGGGCAGGGCCTTCCACGTCCAGGAAGCGAGAGGGCACAGAAGGGGGGTTGGTTGTCTCTGGGTGGGGCGAGAGACCACAGGCCTGCCCGCACCCCAGTCCCGGTCCACAGGGGCTCCCGCAGCAGGCACGGGGGCAGCGCCGTGTTGGGCTGCCCCTCACCGCAGAGCAACCAAACCAGCTCTCGGGTCATCCTTACGAAAGTGGGGCGTGAGAGCTGGAGACACCCCGGCCCTCGGAGCAAAGCCAGCCCGGACCACCTCCTCAGCCCCCACCTCTGCGGGCGGTGACGTCTAAACCTGCTTCAGCGGGTGCAGGTCACCACGTGGGATCCCTCAGGCCTCGCGGGCAGCATCCTGGGGCCACACCCCCTCGCCGCATCGGTGGCTCCCGTCACGGGTGACCGGGGTCCTCGCGGGCCACGTGTGCCGAGGGCGGCGTTCTGTGTCTCGGGGCTGGCGGGAGGATCATGTGGCCCTCCGGAGAGACGCCCTCGATGGGCCGTGCGTGCAGGGTAAACCGCCGGTCTCTAATTATTATTTAGCATTCACAGGCGCAGCCTGATTATTTTATATTTTGGCAACATTCCTCTGGGGCCTTCAAGGTGATATGCAGCCAGTCTGCACGTTTTTTAAGCAACGAAAATGCCTTGGGGATCGGGTAAGCCTTCGGGGGCGCCTCGTTGCCGGCAGGGGAATATCCCGACCGCGTGGCCTAGGTTTCCAGACCCTCCGGCCTCCCCGCCCTGCTCTCCACCTTCGTGCACAGGCGGAGCTCGTTACTAGATTGTTCCTGGAGTTCCGACCGCACTGCTTTGCCAAGCTGCGCCCTCCACCAGGAAGCCCTCCCAGCTTCAGCTGTGCACACCGCACAGGGGCAATGCACCTCTTCTTCAAGGCTTCCCTGCCTCTCCCAGTGACGCACCCTGTCCGGGTGTGCCTGCGCGGATGCAGGGCTTCCCGCTTCACCCAAGCCTGAGCACCGACCATCCTCAGAGGGTGTTGTGGCCAGAGTTGCTTGCGTTTTGTGAGTTCCTTTTTTAAAATAAGGGATCCGGACTAAGGCTTCTGTTTATTCGCTCAGTGGCACTTTGTCATTGTCTGTCTGTTGCTCACGTTACTGTCACTTTCGTTCAGAGCTGGCGGGGGGCACAACGCTGGTGGGCGGCAGGCAGTTTAAAAATAAATCAGGAGGTGGTTTAAAAGCGGGGCTGGTCCAGGAGGGAGGCAGAGAGGAGGGGGCCTTGCTGCCTTTGCCCAGGGGCAGCTTTTGTTTCCTTCTAGAGGTTCTCCGTGTACATATCAGATCCTCTTTTGTTCCCCGGTGTCCTGCAGTCTTCCTTGGGGTCACAGCCCCTCCCCCCAGGAAACGCACACACGTGCACACTCTGCGCGGCGGCCTCTACCAGGTGCTGCCGCAGCCCTTGGGGGACACGTCTTTTGTTCAGGCCTCAGTGTAGATGTCCTGGGCTCCAGGAGGACTTCCCCCACCAGGCGAGGCAGCTCCTGGGGTGGCGGGTTCCCCCACCCCATCACATCCCCGCCAGGTGTGTGTGTGTGAGCAAAGCAGGGTGTTGGGCTGTACAGGCGCACAGCTAGTCCTCACGGGGACGTCGGCCCGAGTGTGCAGTTGGGGAAACCAAGGCTCAGAGGAGGAGGCCCAGCCAGGGCCACCCCAGTGACGAGGCCACGGCTGGAGGCCGGCCTGCCCGCCCCCAAAGCTGGGCCTTTCCCCCCTACCGCGCAACCTTGTGTGGTGGCCTGTGTGTCCATCGCCTCCACCACTGAGAGCTGCAGGAGGGGACTCTGTCCATCGTGCTTGGGTCACAGCGCCATCCCCCCGCCTTCTGCTCACCCACTCGTGTCTGTCCACGTGCCCACACCCCTCGTGCCTGCCCAGGCACCACCACGTTTATCATCCCAGCCTGTTCACACTAACTAGGTGTGCCAGCCTGCAGCTGAGCCACTCCCCCTTGGGGGCAGGTGTGCATGGGTGGACGGGAGGGGACTCCCAGAGTGCCAGGACCGGTGCTGGGAGGGGAGGGCACCCTTCCTCCCACTGCTCCCGGCAACACACACACACACACACACACACACACACGCACACAGTCACACACACACGGCGGGCGGCCCAGATGGCGGGCGCCTCCCCCTCAGCTCTCAGGAGCTGCTCTTGGCCGCGCAGCCCGGACAGCTGGGCGAGGAATGTGCTTCCTCTGTGCGCCAGCCGCGGGGCGAGCCGGGGGACATCTGGATCACGTTTGCGGCCGGCGGAGAGCAGGGAGGGTTTCCATTCCAGCTGCTGTGAGCTCTCCACCCCGGCCGCCTCAGAACTCCGCTCAGCACCGGGGCACCGTGGACTTGGCTCTGTGACCATCCCAGGCTTGGTCCAAGAAGGAAGTCTCGCCCCCCTCCTTGTTTGGGGCATCTGCGCTTGGCGGCAGCTCTGGCCTCCTCGCTCCAGCCAAACCCCCAGACCCCTCTTGAAAACACAGACATGGACAGAATGGCTCTGACCAGCCTTCTACCAGGGACCACGTTTTGTTTCTCATCCTTTTTCTGCGCGTATGTTTATTTACAAGATGGAGTTTCACGTGTTTCCAGCTCTTTTGATTTTCCCTATTATTAGGTGGTATTCTGGGGCACCATTTTTGCTAGTAATCGGGTATTTGAAGTACAGCACACACACAGAAGAGTGTATGTGGGAGTGTTCACAGAGTGTGCAGATACCAGGCAACGTTCCCCGACCTGCCCCAGGCCCCGAGCCCTTCCCCGTCACTGCCTGTCGCAGGACTACCACCCTGACCCTAATGCCAGCTTCTGAACTTTGTGTAAGTGGAATCACGTGGCCCGTCCCCTTTGGGATCTGGGGTCATTTACTCAGCCTTACGTTGGTGACATTTGTCCGTGTTGGTGCCTGGGTTACGTGTGTCCTTTTTCCTTGCTGCATAATATTCTGCCGTGTGGATCTGCCCCTTGACCTATCGATGGGCCTCTGTGACAGTGGCCAGTGAGTGTTCTTGTCCTTTGCTGCCGATGCCCGGCTGTTTGCACTTCCGTTGATTCCCCGCCTCAGAGCAAGCCGCTGTGCCTTGTGTGTGCAGTGCTCCAGGCTTGTGGGCACGGAAAAGCCGTTTCCTGAGTGAAGGTACCCACCGTGTGACTTCAGGTTCCGTAGGGCCCCCCTGGCGGAGGATGTGTTTGACCTGTCATCTGTGGGCTCATCCCCCTCACAAGCAATGCTGTGGCGAGCTTCCTTGCAGGTCGCTGTCTGGGCCGGATGATGTCCTCAGACGTGGTCCGTTGGGTGGCCTGCTCACCTGAGCCCAGACGTCTCCACCAGAGCAGGGAGCAGAGGGGCAGGAACCCTGGTCCAGCTGGAACCTGCCCCTGTAACATCTGATCCTTGGGTCTCTAAGGGCCCTCCCAGCTCCAAAATGTTGTGGTTCTAAGTACCAGTGTGTACCTGGTAGTTATTACTGGGTGACAAGCTGCCCAAAGCTTAGTGCCTTAAAACAGCCACCTTCATCTGCCTTATAATCTTTGGGCGACTCATGTGTGAGGTCCTGGTCCTGGCTGGCCTGCTCCTGGCTCTGCTGAGTGTGGCCGGGCCCCTCATGCGCCTGGACCCCCAGCTGGGGCAGCTGGGCCAACCCTGCCCCATGTGAGCCTTCCCCTCCAGCAGGCTCCACAGGACAGCAAGTGGAGCTGACCGCCTGGTGTCCGGCTCAGAGCCGGCTGACATCACTTCTGCCACATCCTAGTGGCCAGAGCGACTCCCAGGGCCAGCACGGATCCAAGGACAGGGAAATCGACTCCATCTCTGGGTGGAAAGAGCTGCAGTCACATTGCAAGGGGTGTGAGTGGGCGGGGGGGCGCGAGAATTGAGGCCGTTTTGCAATCCGTCCACCCCCGCAGGTGGCGGGTGTCCTAGGCAGCCATGAGCAAGCTTTACTGCTGTGGGGCAGGCTCAGAACAGCTCCTCGGCGCCCCCCCCCCCCCACACACAGGGGCACTACCTGCTGGGGCCGCTGGGCGGGGCAGGTCCCAAGCCAAGCTCCGCCCGGGCTCTCCGGCCACAGCCACCATGCTCTCCGACGTGAACACGAACGGTCTGGGCCGGGGGCCAAGGCAGCACAAGGGCAGGCGGGGCTGCTCTGGGTTTCTCACAGGTCAGCCGGCACACCTTTGTGGAGCATCTTACGGACCACCAGGCGTCGGTGCTGGTCTGGGGTTAGCAGTGCATGGAAAGACGAGGCCCGTGTCTTTGAGGCGAGGGGTGGTGAACACAGGGACCTGCACGGACCACCATTGCGGGTGCTGACAGGTGCTCCCCAGGAGATAAAGTGGGTGATGCAGCAGGGAGGGCAGGGGTGGGGGCTAGGAGGGCTCCTTTAAGGGGGGACATTGGGACCCAATCCTGAGTGAGGATGAGGAGACAGCCTCGTGTGGACGTGGGGGGCGTCCCAGCAGGTGCGGAGGCCCTGCGGCCGCACAGGAGCACCTGGGACGGGGTCTCCCAGCCTGGGGGCGTGCAGCCAGACCAAAGGGGAGATTGGACCGCTCCTGAGGCGACCCCTGGGCTGGAGCACAGTGGGGAGATTGTGTCTGGCCCAGTTTCACAGCATCTCGGTGGTAGAAGGGAAACTCCCGTCCAGGCAGACGGCTTCCTCTCCGCACCAGCGGGATTCATGAGCCCCTGCTGATGCGGGGGGCGGCCTGGCCACCGCAGCGCCCCCTCTGAGGCTGTGAGGGGCTGCCCTGAGTAGCAGGACATTCTCTTGTGGCCCCTCCACCCCACCCCCAGACAGAGGCTCACCGCCACCCCTCTGGGCAGGCTCCGAGGGTCCTCAGTGAGGGACTCTTCCTGCGACCAGCAGGGTCGTCAGCCAGAGGGCTGCACGTGTGGGATCTGCTGCCTTATGGCCGTGTGACCCCGGGCACGCGCCCTGTGCCTCGGTTTCCCCATCTGCAACTCGGGTCTTACACATCAGGGCTCTGTCAGGATGAGGGGGTCTTGGCACCCAGGCACATACGCAGCTCCCAGCAAAAGGGAGCCCGTTTAAAATGAGAGCTGTGCCCCGCCTGGTGCCCAGGCCCACGGGCCTCTGGGAGCCTCTGGCTGAGCATGTCCCGTCCCTCCGAGCCTCTACGGGGCGGCTCTGCTCTCATCCCCATCTCACAGGTGAGAAAACCGAGGCCTCAGGTAGAAAATCCACTGACACTCCAGCCGAGAGGCTGAGACGGGTGGAGGGAGGCCACCTGGAGCCTCCCCGACACAGGAGCCACAGTGGCCTTGCTCCTTACGCTTCCTTTTCTAAGACCACCCCCGACCTGAGAAGAGGGAGTCACAGGCCCATTTTACCGATGGGGGTATACCGAGGCTCAGAGCCATGCTGGGGTGGTTTTATGGATTCACAGTTAGTCGGGGATTCCCTGGTGGCGCAGTGGTTGAGAGTCCGCCTGCCGATGCAGGGGACACGGGTTCGTGCCCCGGTCCGGGAAGATCCCACATGCCGCAGAGCGGCTGGGCCCGTGAGCCATGGCCGCTGAGCCTGCGCATCCAGAGCCTGTGCTCCGCAACGGGAGAGGCCACAACAGTGAGAGGCCCGCGTACAGCAAAAAAAAAAAAAAAAAAAAGCACAGTTAGTCGGTCACAGAGCAGGATGGGGGACCCAGATTTCCTGGCTCCCGGCCCAGTGTTGTTGCCATGGCAACGGGTGACCTTGTTGTCACCCACAGGCCCGGTGGTCACAGGGTCCCTGGAGGCAGGCCGGCCGGGGTGGCTAAGCGCTCTGCAGCAGGAAGGGCGGCGGCGGCAGCAGCAATGCACAGAGGAACAGCCCTCCCGGTCAGACCCCAGGACCGGGAAGGGCCACGCGGGAGGATCCAAGGGACGTGGCTGGAGCGCCAGCGGGGGCGGGAGGGCCGCCCAGACCAAGGGAGGGAAGATACTAATCCTTGTGTATATTATTACTGGTTCGTCGCTCGGTGGAGACCTTGATTGAAACCAGATGTGGGAAGCGGCCCAAGTTCCAGCTCCTGGGACTCATTAGGGCTGCCCGCCCCCCAGAATTCGCGTTGCTTTGCAGAGCATTGGGGATCAAAGACAAGCCGTCCCCTGACCTTGGCCTTGGAGGGGGTGGGGAGGGGTCAGCCTCCTGGTCAAACCCGCCCATCTTGATGTGACGGGTCACCCCATGTCCTTGGAGCCCCCCGAGTCCCTCCGCCTCTGCCTGAGAGCCCCGTCCGGCGGGGTCACAGGCCCCTCTGAGACGCGGCTGCTTCCTGGGGTGCAGGCCTAGCTTTTCCCTTGTTTGTCCCACACGCGTCCACTGGGAGGCTCTGGGAGGGTCCCTGTGCCCCTCTTCCTGCTCCAGGACATTAGCCCTCAGGCGGTTGCCCGGCTTGCTCGAGAGCCCCAGGGTCCAGGAGAGAAACCCCCCACCCACCCTCCGGGAAGCCTTGAGGGGAGGGGAGGGCATTCTGGGGGCAGGAGCTACCTAAGCAGAGGTGTCTGCCCCCGCTGTCCCGCCGCCCCCTCTGCGCGCTGGCAGTGGGTCTGTCCCGCCTTGCCCAGGCCCCACAGCAGCCAGTGTGCAGTGGTCAGTGAGCTCGAAGGAGTTGAATCTGTCCCCAGGGCGTGCTCGGGGCCGGCCTTCCGGAAGGACTCGCCTGCACCGCCAGCATCGCCTGCGTCTCTCACGGCTTCCAAGGTCCCGCCTGACGGTCATAAGGCCAGAAACCTGCCTGGGACCGCGTGAGCAGAACAACGTCCACCCCTCGTGTGGACGCAGTGGGACCCCGTGGGCGCCCGGCGCTCAGGAGGGCCGCTCGTGGGCCGAGGCACCTTGCTCTCACCTCCACGAGCTGTCACTGCTGGGGGACGGTGCCGTGCTCGACCACGCTGCACCGGGGTCCGAGGGCCCCCACGGTGTCCGTGTCTGACACACGGGCACGTCTTCGAGCGGGTGCTGCCCACGAGGGACGCCCTGAAGCCGTGGACTTCAGCGTGCGCTGCCTGACTTCCCCACAGACACACCCGCTTCTGTCTCCTCTGTGCTTGTGGGGGGTCGGGGGCCGTTGGTAGTTAGAGGGGGCTTTGGGGCTCATAGCGGTGGTGTGATAGGGGGTGTAAGAAGAAAGGAAGGGAAGGAGGGAGGGGAATCCTAGCCGGGACCCAGTGGTGCCAGAGCCAGGACTCTGCAGCCTCGCTGAGCTGTGGTCTTGCGTGAACCCCGACCTCCAGCCCCTCGATTTCCTCATCGCGTCAGCGGGCAGCGACATCCAGCCGGACTAGGGCTCCGCCACGCGGAGGAGGAGCCTGAGAGAGCGTGGGCACTCGGGAGCCGTCGGGGCCTTGGAGGACACGGAGATGAGGCCGTGCGGGCCCCGAATGTCACACACAGAGTTTGGACCTGATGGGAAAGCACCTCGCTTACTGTGACTCTGGGCCCTGCTGTCCCCATCCATAAGCGGGGTGATAGCGGCGTCTTCCTCGAGGGCTGGTGTGGGATGAAGGGTCCCGGGAGCCCAGGCTGGGCCCCGATGGATGGGCTGCCCCGCCCTGGGCAGGATGTCTGTGGGGATGGGACACTGCAATCCTCCCAGGAGAGTCTGGCCTGAGCAGGACAGAGTGTGCCCGGAGGCGCCGGGGACGGGTGGCTGTGTGCCCTCGCTGGGGACACCTTGGGCTCTTCCCGGGACACCTGACACCAGCCAGCTGCTGCCCTGCCCGCAGGCCTTCCGAGGACGGAGGACGGGGCTCCAGAGGACACCTGACTGGGAAGGTTCCCCTCGTCTCTGGCCGAGGCTCTGGGCTGGGGGTTCAGGACTGGCGTCTGCCGAAAGGGAGCCTGTGGGGCTGGCGAGGCTGTGACCGTCCTGCTGTCCGTGGACCATCTCCCCATTCCCTTGGTCCTGAGTCCACAGCATTTGTGGAGCACCTCCTGTGCGCTTGGCCCTACTTTGGGCACTTGGTTTCGCTGAGAAAGATGGTCGCATTCAGGCAAAGGCGTGGAGGAGAGTGTGGGAGGTGAGGGCAGAGGGGACGGCCAGTCACAGAGCGTCCTGGGGCACTCTCAGGATGCCGGCTGAGGGGCAGGGGGCCACCTGGTAATGCTCTTAGGAAACGTGTCTCAGGGGCCAGCTCGCCCCTCTGCCTCCAAGAAAGTCCGGCGTCCGGTCCACCTCGGCAGGAGCTTCAGAACCTCGGCCGGCTGCCCGGCCCAGGGCGGAGGCCAGCACTTCAGAGCCGGGCCCAGTGGGGCTCCCTCCTCGTCCCCTACCTACAGCTGCGGAGGCTGAGGCCGGGCAGTGTGCCCAGGGGCCACCCGCTCGCAGGGGAGGGGCCGAGGCGCAGGGCTTCTCCTCAGGGTGCAGGCCTCCTGCCGAGCCTACCACGGGCCTGGGGAGCCCTGCCTGCCTGCGGGTCAGTGCCAGGGACCGGGTGTGGGTGCGCCACAGGTCACGTCCCGAGACCCCACAGAGAGAGTGGCCTCTGGGCCCTGAGCCTCGGTCTCCTCATCTGCCACCTCCCATGCCGGGGGACCCGTGTGGCCTGCTCAGCTCAGGCCCGGCTCGCAGTCCGGACTCTGTCACCGTAGCTGTGCTACCTGTCGGTACCAGCCCACCTTCCCACCTTCCCAGTTCCTGCGGCTTCTATGAGGGTCAAATGAGGTAACGGCAGAATCAGAGCACAAAAGATGAAAGCGGGGCCCACTGTTTCTGCGGTGCACGGATGGGGAATGGGCTGTGCCGGTGCTCATGGCCCCCCCCCGTGGAGGGTTCTAGAACCCCAGGGCTGGGAGCGCTGGGCTGTGGCCGGTTCTCAGACGGGCAGGGCGGGCTGGGAACACAGGAGGCAAGGACAGTGATGGATGGGGTGGCTTGTTCCGCACACTCAACGTTCTTTCCCACCGGCTGCGCCCGGCTCAGAGAGCAGCTTCCTCTGTCAACAGATTAGTGACGTGTAGTGGGAACTGGAGCCGCGGTCTGGGAAAGACGCAGGGTCTCCCGGGGCCCTGGGGAGCGCCGCAGGGGTCTGGGAATGTTCTCGAGGGCTGGGAGTGCGGGGCAGTGGGTGGGGCTGCGACAGAGGCCAGGGGAGGAAGTCCAGCCCCGAGGGGGGCCGCTCGCGTCTCACCCTCCAGCTCACTGGGTGTCACCAGCGGGGACCACCCCCCGCCCTACAGGATCGGAATGGGGCGGTGGGGAGCGGGGGACGGACAGTTAGAAGATTGGACGGGGACCACCTCCAGCGGCAGCCCTCGGGGCAGGTGGTAAGACTCTGGGGCCGCCTCCAGCCCTTTCTCAGCTGTGTGAACAGAGCAGGTCGCCTAGCCCCTCTGTGCCTCGGTTTCCCCATCCATAGGATGGAGCAGAGCACCGTCTGCCTCCGAGGGCTGTGAGAGGGTCACGAGTCACTGGCTGGGCGCCTCGCCCCTGTCTGCCTACCTCTGAGCCAGGACCATGGGTGCGGGGTTTGGCACCCCTAGAGATGTCTCCCGCCCGGCAGCACAAGGGCCGCCGTTCTGGTCGAGGCGCTGTGGGGGACTCCAGGAGAGCTGGCGGGGAGCCCCGGTTGGGGATAAGCCCAGACGTGTCTTCAGATTCCGCCTCATCTTCTGCTTCATTTCTGTGTGGGATTCTGGGGCTGCCGTGGCTGCTGGCTTGGCCCCTGGCTGCTGACGGGGCTGGGGAAGTGACAGGGATGCTGTGGCCTGCCCGATTCTTCCTCCCTGGAGCTCTAACGTCTGGAAAGAGCCCGAGGAGTTGGGAAGGTGGTCCTTGT
This sequence comes from Globicephala melas, assembly GCF_963455315.2. Taxonomy (NCBI): domain Eukaryota; kingdom Metazoa; phylum Chordata; class Mammalia; order Artiodactyla; family Delphinidae; genus Globicephala; species Globicephala melas. The sequence continues at coordinate 62,002,291 of NC_083332.1, read as the reverse complement.
CCTCCCCTGCCCCAGAGTCAGGGCGCCCGGGGCATTACCCACTGACTCAGAGCAATGAACCTGCCCCGGCCTCAAACCCCAGGCAGCTGCCCTTTCCGTGTGCTGGTCGGCCCATGCAGGGAGCCCTGGGTTGGCTTCAGAACTTTCTAATCTCCCAAGTGATTGCAGGGCGCGGGGGCTTGAGGCTCTGATGGAGAGTCCCCAGGCTCGGTCCCTGCTGCCCTCAGGCTCTGAGACCCTGAGCAAGTCACTTGTCCTCCCCGAGCCTCAGTTTCCCCATCTATAAAATGGGCGCGATGGCAGGACCTGCCTCCTGGGGCTGCTATTGAGGTGCAGTGTGTACTCGAGCAGGGGTATGGAATTCTTAGTCAAAGTCGGTCCCTGGGGTCCTGAGGGGTAGGCAAGCTGAGGCATGAGGGGCATGTGCTAAGCCATCATGGGGGAAGCTGTTATTTATATATTAATCTCGTAAGAAACAAGGAACTTAAAACTTGACATACGTTCAGCTGCCTGGGCCCCATAACCAACTTGCTAGATCAGAGCTCCCTAAAAGGGGGCTTGTGTAGGAGGACCCCTGGTGTTGGGTGGAGGGTCTCGGGCTGAGGACCCCCAATGACCCTAGAATCAGGAGTGGGGGAAACGCAGACCCGGGGTGGGTGCAGGGGGACCGTTCGAGCCCGGGGTCCCATGGATGGGGTCAGTGCCTCTCATAGGCGGGGCACAGGATGCCACGGTACAGGGGCTCTGACAGCGCCTTCTGGGGGGGCCATGAGGATCCAATGAGATGCCGTGTGGACGTGCAGCACACGGGGCCTGGCTTCCCCCGGGGCTGAGGACCCCTGGGAGTGGACGCTGGGGGCAGAGGTACCTGAGAATGGGGGAGGGGGGAAGAGCTGCCCCACAAGGCCGGCCCAGGTTTTCTGGGTGGAGTCTGGAACTTGCCGGGACGTCCCCCCTGCCGCAGCCTTGGCGGGGGTGGGAGCTGCCCCCTCACCGGCCCCCAGCAGTCAGCACCCAACAGCGGGCCCCTCCCCAGGCCCCCGCGTCCTGGCCAGCTCCTGCTCGTGCTGGCTTGTGGGTGCAGGGTCCTGCCTACACGGCCCTACCCAGGCTGCCAGATGGGCAGGAAGGTTGTGCCCTAGCCCTCGGGGGTCCGAGCCTCGCAGTGGGTCTTAGGGGGTGAGGGAGCAGCCCTTGGCTGGCGCGGGCCCTTGAAAGGGGCTGGGCAGGAAGCCGGCTCCTGGGAGAGTGAGGCTGCCTGTCTGGCAGCTTGTTAGCCGTGTGCCCTGAGGCCACGCAGGCCAGAGGCGGGCAGGCTTGGCTCCAGCGCGGGCTGACCCGGGCTCCCCACTCGGGGGTGCAGAGGCGGCGAGAGGACGGTAATAATAGCTACCGCCGCGGGTGGCGTGACCACGGCGGGCGCTCGGCCCCCCACCAAGAACGCTTCTCCTCCTCCTCTGACCCATGCTGCACCCCGGGGAGGCGGGGAGCCCGGCTCAGAGGCAGCCACTCGTCAGGAGGGTGGGACTCAGCTCCCTCGCACCCTGCTGTCCTCGCTCGGCGAGCCCCAAGGAAGGCAAGGGTGCAGGGTGAGCTGTGGGTGCGCCCACAGCCCCTCAGCAGCCCCCGTGTCGGCCCACCTTGGAGGCAGGGCAGCCAGGACCCCCCGACCTGCCCCCTCTGGCCCCTGAGCAGGGAGACCCCTCTAGGAGGGCTGCCGGTGGTGACCTCATTCTCGTGGCTGGCCTTCCAGAAACCCTGCGACAGGTGAGCCAGGAAACAAGGTCACCTCGGGGGTCACATTCCAGGGGAGCTAGAGACCCTCATGTCTCACGTGGGGACCCCACTCCTGAGGACATGAGGTCGGAGCTGGACCCCCAGGAGGGAAGGGGGAGTGGTCCGGGGGGGGTGTGAGGGCTTGGAGCTGGGGCTCTGGGTGTCGTGGGAGCGGGCCGGGGGGTAGGACCCTGGGAAGCCCCACGTGCAGGGGAGGAGGGTTTCAGGCAGGAGAGATGATGTCTACTGGATGCTGTGCAGAACCTTCACTGGCTCCCTACTGCCCACCAGCCCGGCCCAGCCAGCCTCCTGTCGATTCCCTGCACAGCTAGAGGCCCTGCACACTCCCTGCTGCCTTTGTGTTCTCTGTTCCTGGACCACAATTGCTGTCGCTCGCCGTCTCCACACCACCTCTGCTCTTCCCCGAGGGGCTCTGTCACCTTCTGCTTCATGGCTTGGGGTGCATGCCGAGGGCAGCCTCCAGAGCAGGGTCCCGGCGCACAAGTTGCTCCGTAAACCGTGACCGAATTTCACTGAGCGCTTTGCCCTCAGCCTTTACAGAGTCAGCTCAGAGAGGTGAGGTGACTGGCCCTAGGTCACACAGCCAGCCAGGAGGCAATAGAGCCAGACTCAAACAAGATTCAAGACCTGTGGGGTTTCTTGTGGGGTTTCCACGGTGCACAGCCCTTGGGGACCCAGGACCCAGGGCTGGAGGTGGGACCTGGGAGAGCCGCAGGGGTGCCCCCACCCAGCCAGCCCAGAACCTCCATCCACCTGGGTTTGCTGCCTCTCCTGCAAGGAGGAGAGTTCGCGTTGATGTCAACCAGGCCTTGGAACCCTGCAGGCCAACCCAAACCATACGTGCTGTGTGCCCTTGGTGGATGGCTGCACCTCTCTGTGCCTGTAAAACAGGGCTGGCAGCAGCGTCCCCCTCACAGGGTTTCCTGGGAACAGGAGCCACGACTGTCATCTTCCAGGAGCGTGTGTGTGTCTCCTTTGTAAGTGGACAGCCTCGGGCCTGCTTTCCGGGCACCAGCAGGGCACTGCCCGCTCCGTCCACAGGCCCGGCAGGCATCAGTGGGGTGGGCGCAGGACTCCTTGCGATGTGGCACCCTCGTCATCGCGGGCACACTCGGTCCACCCTCCCTGATGGCCCCCTCCCGCCGGCTTCTCTCCATCCACTTCTCTGGTCTGCTCCACCCGTGATGCTCCAGTGAAGGCCCGACGTGGAAGGGCTTTGGAAGGTCCGACCAGGCCCTGCATCCCCGGCGTCCCAGTCTGGCACCCTAAGCGCCCTCCCTGGCCTGCTGGCGGGACTGCCTGCCCCAGGGTGGCCTGGTCAGATGAAGGGCTGTCCAGGATGGGGCTGCACCCCACAGAGGTGGCCTGGAGCCCACGGCGCTGGCCACGTTTTCCTTCTTTGGTTGTCACTGGAGACTGGCCGCCAGCCCCGTAGCCAGGCGTGGCGTTGACGGGCCCCCACAGCTGTGGCACACGTGTGCCAAGCCGTCAGCCTCCTGACAGACGGGCTGTTGGGGGGCAGGGCGCCCGGCGGGAGGGAGGCCAGCTGAGTGGACAGCAGGTGCTGCGAGGCCGGGTGGCTGCTGGTGAGCGGCTGCTTCCCCCTTCCGTGGGGCCCGGTGGGGAGGGGGCTTCTCTGCTCTCACCCCCTGGGCCCTGGAGTGCCGAGGGCATCTCCTCTCTGTAAGGAGGATGTGGGAGCGATGAGGGGAGGTCTGCACGGTCTGGGGCACAGGTAGCGGTAAATGCCGTTCATTAGCATCATCGCTGTTCACGGAGGTGGCTGCCCGGGTGCATGTGCGTCTCCACCTCTGCCCAGATCGTGCGGGACCCCGGGGAGGGGAGGATGGGCAGAGGCAGAGGGACAGAGCTGTAGTCCTGGTGGTGGCTGACAGGTGTCAAGCCTGGCCCCATCGGCCCCCGGCCCCCGGGAGACTCCGTCAGTGTCAGCAGGGCGAGCAGTGGCTGGGGCCACGTGGGCTGTGCCTGTTCGTTACAAGCGGGGACGCCCACCCACGATCCCAGCCGCTGCTCCCAGGTCTCTGCGGCCTGACCCTGAGCTAAGATGGAGGGGGGAGGCCCAGAGGCTCACCCCGCTCCCCCTGCAAAGAATACCTGGGCAGCTGCGGCCCCGGGGGCCTCCCCAGAAGCCTGTTACAAATGCGGAGTCTCAGGCCCGCTCCGGACCTGCTGGGTTCAGGAATGGGGGTGGGGAGGCTGTCTGCACATGTCCTCCAGGAGGGGCTGATGCAAGCAGAGTCGGGGTACCGCAGGCTTGGGGGATGCCGCCCGACTCCCTGGTCTGCAGGAGAGACAATCCAGGCTCCCCCAGGGCCACTTCCACAGTGAGAACTCCAGCCCGGCTCTGGCTGGCCAGAGTTCTGAAAGCTACACCCTCCAGCCCACCTGAAATGGGCCGACCCAAGCCTGCTCTCCGGTCCTAGGTGGGTGGGATGGCAGCCACCTGTGAGCACACCTGGGGCTTATCTAGGGCAGGCTGGGGCCTGGGACGGGCTCTGTAGGCAGAGCCGGAAGCTACCTGGGGGCCATCTGGGAGTCGCCCACCTGGGCCCCCAGCAACATAGGCCCACGTCCAGCTGCTGGGGCCCTTAGCCGGGAACCAGGTGGGGCTGGGCGGCGCCGACCCCTGTGCCCCTCGGCCTGCTTCACCCGTGCTCTCTCTCTCTCTGTCTCTCTCTCCTTTCCCCCACCCCGGTGGCCGTGACGCCCACAGCGGACAGGAAGGAGAAGGCCTCCGCGATGCCTGGCTCCCCAGCCGAGGTGAAGACGCAGCCCCAGGCCACACCCCCCAGCATGCCACCCCCGCCGCCCGCCGCGTCCCAGGGGGCCACGCGACACCCCCCCTTCACACCCCACACAAGTGAGTAACCCCAGGGCCCGGTCCCGAGGGGCGCAGCAGGGAGAGGCACCTCCAGGGGTCCCTCGAGCCCGTTAAGGTCCGAGCTTCCATCCTGGACCTGTAAACGCCCCTGTTGGGCCTTTAAGAGGGAGGATGTCATCACGGGTCAGGGCCCAAGCTTTGAGGTTCGGGTCCCAGCTCTTCTGCTTCGTAGCTGTGAGGCTTTGGGCAAACTTCTTAACCTCTCTGGGCCCGGTGTTCCTCATCTGTAAAGCCGGGCTGGTCATGGCCCCTGCCTCAAGGAGCTGCTGTGAGGGTGAGTGAGTTAGAAGTTCTTAGCACGGTGGGCACACGGTGAGCATTCTGTCAAGGTTAGCTGCTATACTGGAGCTCAGAGAGGAATGAGGGATTCCCCATGGTCACACAGCAGGTCACTTGCATGTGGGTGAATCCTTTTTGGGCCCGCACGCCCTGGAGGGCCCATTGGAGGCAGCTGTGGCCTTGGAGGAGCTCTGCGGCCAGGCCTGAGCCGGGTGTGTGGGTGGGCCAGGAGCTGGGGTCAGGGGGGCCTCGGCTGCCAGCAACGTGGTGGTATCTCGCTGGCCCTGGGCCCTGGGTTGAGCATCTCGGCACACACAGAGGGTCTGGGTGGGCTTCGGAATCCACAGGCACCACCTGAGCCCCGGTCCTTTGAGTCAGAGCAGTTGAGAAGGAGACCCCCGGCTTGGGCTGCTGGGGGGACACTGTTCCCTGTCCCCTCGACCAAGGGCTCAGCAGTGTGTCCTAGGTGTTTCTGGCGGGCAGTCCACGTGCCTCCCCCACCCACATGTTCAGAAGCCAGAAAGCCCCACACCGGGGGACCCTTCCCCAGGCTTTGAAACCCTAATGAAGCCCGTCTCTGGGGCAGGAACCTCAAATGCCTTGGCCTGGTGGCCCCTGGCTCCCACCGGCTTCATCGGGCTCCACTCCACCCACCCGGGGTCCTGGGCTGTGCTCAGAGCCCAGGGTGGGCCCCAGGGCCCGGCCTGCTCCTTTTATATCTGGGCGTGAAGGGTACTGGTTCTGCCCTCCGAGGCCAGGCAGCGGCCCCCACCTGGAGAAGGAGGTCGGGCTGGGCCCCTTGTTGTAGGATGTTGGCTGTGAGCTGGTCTCTGTTGGGAGATGGGACACCACCACCTGCTCCCGGGAGCAGCCACCTGAAAGCAGGGCGACCCCTGCACAGTAGGAGCTTAATGACCAAGCACCCCTCCCCACACATCGCTTGGCACAGAATGTTCCAGCTTCTGTTCCCCCGGGGTCGGTCTGAGTGAGGGTCCCCACATGTGCCGGAGACTGGGGTGGGCCCTGCCCTCCGCCATCCTGGGTGCGCAGCCTGCACTGGCCGCACAGGAGTGGCCAGAGGTGGCCGTGCTTTTGTCTCATTCACTCTTCTCGCCCGGGGACTGTCACCCCTCCCTCTTTTCCAGAAGAGTCAGTCCTCACCTCGGGCTGAGCCGCAGGCCGGTCTCCGTCCACGGACCGCTGCCTCCGCGTGCGGCCTCGTGGGTGGAGAGGGGAGGCTGCAGCCTGGCGACACTTCCCCCGCGTACGCTCAGCCCGGGCGGGAAAAGGAGTTCTTCCTGACGGGGCAACAGCAGCTCCCCCTGGGAAGATGACCTGCCCCGCAACTGTTGTCCGGGTTGCAAGCAGGAGAGACCAGCAGAGACCATCTGAGGTCGAGGGCTCCGACCTGGGGACCCCGACCCTCATGGGCGCGACTCCCTGGCCTGCTTTTCTTCCCGGTCCAGGAGCCCGTGTTCCAGACAGTGCTGGTCTGGGAACCAGATGTTCCAGGCTGTGGACTGGGCTGGGGTCAGCTGACACCACCGGCTCGCCTCCGTGAGGCCTGGGAACAGACGTGCGGGTGGCAGCCTGCGTGTGGCTCAGGGTCCGTCCCCTCTCGTTGGGGTCCCGGCTCCGTTCAGGGCATGCAGGTTATGAGAGACAAGAGCGTCTTTCTTTCCTAAGCTGACGCCTAGTGCTCTCTGGCTGCTGGGGGCTTTTGTCTTAAGTGTCAGGCTTCCTCCAAGGTGGCCTCAGATTCGTTCCCTAACCCACGAATTCCCTGAAAGCAGGGGGGTTAACCGCGTCTGTGCACCTGCTGGTGGGAGCCAGAGTAGACGGAGCCCCCGCGTTCTCTGCGGATTCCTGCCAAGAACCTCCCCAGATTCCCCAGGACCGGCCTGCGAGCCAAGCTGACCAGAGACTGACCTTGAGCCATGGCTTGAGGGCTGTGGTTCTCCTTGCCTGGTGACTGCCCTGGGCACGAATTCATTTTAGAGTTGAAGCTGTGGTGTGGCTCGGGACTGGGGCAGAGGGCTGAGAGAACTCTGGGGAGGGATGTAAGGAGCTACTCGGCAGCGGGGAGGACCCTTAAGGGGCTAGCGCTCCATCCTGCTCCCGTGACAGGGGCTCAGTCTCTGTTTACAGTGGTACAGCTTGTCTCCTCGTGGCTTTTGCCCACTAACTCCAGCTCAGACGAATCAAATCTCTCTTCCTCTTCGGTGCTTCTGCCCTTCGCGGCAGCTCAGACCTGGGCTTCGTCTCGGAACCACCATTGGTGTGTCTGTTGACCTCTAGCCCATCACCTGGGCTCCGGGTCCCTGAGGATGGTGCCGAGTGGGGTCACCAGGCGCTTTCCAGAAACGCAGCTGTTAAGAGCCAGGGTGTCCCACCCGTACCCAGGGAGGTGCCAGAACCCTTGTGGAGCCCCAGATGTTCCCGCCAGAAACGGCCCTAAGACATCCCCTGGTCCAGCCCATTTTTCAGAGAAGGAAGCCGAGGCCCAGAGAAGGTTGTGGACTGGCCCAAGGTGGTGACAGAGTCCCAATCCCCAAAACGCTGTCGAGAGGCAGGGGAGGGGCCGACTGTAGACACCCCCCAGGGCAGCGTCCGGTGCCGGCCTCCTTCCTCACAGCGTGCTTTTCTTATTTTGCTTACAGATCGAGAGGACGGACCTGCGATGTCTCTGCCCCACGGCCGTTTTCATGGCTGCTTAAAATGGTCTATGGTCTGTCTTTGTAAGTAAAATAACAAAAACCGCGGCCTCCCGGGAGGTCCTGACCCGGCGCCCACTGCTCTGCCTGCACCCTTGCATCCGCCGGGCTAGGCCTCTCTTAGGGGATGGAGCCCAAGAGACAGACCCAGGAGAGCAGAGCAGCCAGGACCCCCAAGTCACAGACTGAGTTCACACCCAGCCCTGCCGCTCGTACGCTCTGTGGCCTCAGGCAGGCGGATGGCCTCGCTCAGCTTCCTTTTCCCCAACTCAAAACAGGGCGAGTCAGGCAGGTCCCAGAGTTGCAAGAAGGTCAGATGTCAGTGGCCAGTCCACAGCCCATCTCAAGGGCAGACCCCAGCCTGGGGCAGACCCCACGCTTACCCTTCCAGGCACAGTGTCCACAGGCCGGGGCCACCACCTGTAGAAAGAAAGTTATGGCGCCCGCGCCAGGGGTGATCGCACGAAGCCCTGGGCCACGTCAGCACGAAGTCTGGCCCACGCGGGGTGCTCAGCAGATGTTGGTCACTCGTGGACGTTCCCGTCCAAGCGCCCAAGCTGCAGCTGATGCCCTTAGGCGAGGCTCTCATGGGGCGATGCTGGCAGTGTGTGTCAGCCAGCCAGCGCAGCGGGCTCGCCCATCTGGACCGGCCCGATGTAAGCCCAGGTGTGGCATCATCTAGGGCCCGGCGTGTGCACGGAGCTGCGGTGCTGTGATGCCTGTGAGCTTTGTGTGGACAGGAGGATGGCGATTCCCAGGACCAAGGCTGGGAGGGGGGCTGGCGGGAGGGGCTGTTTTCGGTGCCTCGTCCTAGCCCCCCCGGCCCAGCCCCGGGACTGGGGGAGCCGTGGGGTGCTGCGCTGTGCCCCCAAACCTCGGCCGGGACACGTGTGGTCTATCTTAGTAACACACCTGTTGCGGGAATGAAAGCACTTGTGGCCGAGGGTTATTTTCGGCGTCTCTTTAGCAAGCGGCTGAGACTGCCCGGCAGCCTGGGAGGGAGCGCAGCGAGCGAGGGCAGGCCGGCCGCCGGGAGGACCAGGCGCCGAGGGCGAGCGGGTAAGGGCGCCACGGGGAGGCCAGGCCAGGGGCTGGCGGGCGGGGTCCCAGGAGGCATGGATAGCCGCACGTCTGCGAAGCCCCTGAGGATCCAGACCCCGAGCGACGGCCCAGCTCTGCCGTGAGTGACCAGGAGCCCCCGCTGCGGTGAGGTCCCCATGCAGCAGGCCACCTCCTGGCCTGTCTGGGGTGACCGCCAGCGGCTGTCATCAGTCTCGACGAGGGTGTGTGTGTGTGGGGGGCATCAGCTCCACAATGACAGAGAAAATTAGCACAACAGCAGAGTCTTCTGGTCCAAGGGTGCTCTGGACACACCTCGGAGAGGGTGAGGGACAGGGCCCTTCGTGTTCTGTGTCTGGAGCTCCTTCCATCCCAGAGCGAGAGGAAGTCCCCAGAGTGACTGTCCTGTAGGATTACCCCTGAGCCGGCGTGTCACCTGTGGGTCCTGGAAGGAGCTTCTAAGGCCGTCCAGAGCAGGGGGGCAAACAGGTTTCAACCTGCACTGTGTCTCCAGGGAGAGAGAAGCGGCACCAAAGGCCGAGTGAAGGGCGCGGGCCCCGGAGCGGAGCGGGTCACCACGCCTGCAGCCCGCCCCCTCTCGGGACACAGAGGCAGCACGTCTGTTTTGGCGCCAACCCTGGCTTTCAACCAGTGCTTCCCAAACGTCTGTTACGTGGGGCCGGTTATCGATGAGCCATCACCCAACACGTAAAAGCAATCAGGTCAGGCGTTTCCGGCGCCTTCCGGTGGGAGAAGGATAACCTGGGTCCTGCGAGGGGGAGCATGCAGCAGACGGAACACCCCGTCCTCCGGGCCCAGAAGCCCCACCTCTGGTTTGGGCCGAGGGCCGTGTGCTGATGAGGAAATGGGGGCCAGGCCCGAATCTCACCCACACGGCATGTCTGGGCTGGTTCAGGACGCCCACTCCCAACCAGGGTGCTTATCTTGCGCCCACAAGGGCTGGGCTGCGTTACTCTGCCTCTGAGGGTCTGCGGATTGCCGGGGCCCTCGGGGGACGGGAGGAGACCTTGAGCACCGTGGGTGCTGCTCAGGGACTGCGAGGCCCCTTGCCTGGGGCTTAGGTGGCTGTCCCTGGCCCGCAGCTCAGGGCGGGGGGGCCGGGGGGAGCGTTCGCAGGTGTCGCCGGCAGGCGGTCATGGAAGCTGAAGGTGCAGAGCCGCCCAGACAGTGGGCTCGGGGTTAACGGGGGGCGCCAGTTCCAGCTCCGAGGGGGAGGGCACAGGCCTAGGGCTGGAGGGGAGCTACCTCCCACAGGCCTGCAGGGGCGGGTGGAGCCGGCAACCGGGACCTGGAGAGCCAAGCCCTGGGATAGCCGAGGCACAGGGAGGAGAGACGGGCATGCGGTCACCTCACGTGCTCCCGCCCTTGCAGGCTGGGCGAGGCCAAGACGGCGGAGGTCACCCCCCAGAGCCAGGTCAGGATAGCTGGGTTGGCGTGGTCTGGAGGGGCAGGGCGACACACCCTCCGCCCGTGCTGCGGCTGTTCAGAAGGGCCGCTTCCCAGAGCCGAGCCCAGCAGCATCCCCAGCCCGGAGAAGGGGGCTGCTGCTCCCCCGTCTCCACACACACAGGCCCCGGCAGATGCTGGAGCCCTGGAGAAACCCGGCCCTGAGAAAACAGCAGCTCTGAGCTGTCCTGCGTCCCCAGATCCCTAGTCCAGCGAGGCGTGAGCGCGCGGCCTCTGCACAGACCCAGCCAGACAAGGCGGGAGGGCCAGGGCACGGGCCTTGGGGACCACAGCTGAGTGAGTGAGACGTGCGCCTGCACGTGTGCGTGTGCTAGTGTGCTGTGTGGGTGTGCACATGGGTGCGCCGTGGGGCTACATTGCATCGTGCCCGTGTGTGCACACGTGTGCATGTGGGGTATGCTTGTGGGCATGTGTGTGCACGTGTGTGCGTGTGTGCATAGGTCTTTGTGGGCTGTGCACTGGGTCCGTGTGCACACACGTGTGTGCGTGCGTGCAGTGCATATAGGCCTGTGTGCGAGCACGCATGAGGTGTGTGCACGTGTGTGCACATTTATGTATCTGTGCGTGCACGTGTACGCGTGTATGCGAGCATGAGTGCACGTGTGTTTGGCATGTTGCGTGAGGTGCGTGCAGGGCTGCTGAGGGAGGGAAGGTGCGTGGAGTGCAGGGTGTGGGCGAGGGTGGGCTTCGGGACGGTCGTGTAGGGAGCACAGACGTGCGCAGGAGCGGGAGTTGGGTGTGCGAGCAGGAGTGTGAAGGCGCGGGTCCCGTGCAGCCTTCCCGTGTCCAGACCCCCTCCGCCATCACCGAGGGCCCTGGGAGCCCACGACCTCTGATCTCTGTGCAGGCCCTGGTGCAGGGGAGTGGGTGCAGGTGGTCAGGCTCTGCAGGGCTCCCCGGCCCTGGGGCAGACTCAGCTGAGGATCACGGTCCTGCCTCTGGTCCCCTTCACAGCATCCCAGTGTCTGTCACCACAGGCACCCACAGTGCTGCTCCGGGGCCCCCGCACAAGCTCAGCGCAAGCCCCTTGGGTCACCTGCTCGTCCTGCGCACGCAGCTGGGGCCCGTGTGTGCACACGTCCACCCGTGCAGCAGCCCCAGACAGCAGCTGTGCGGTGTCCCCCCACCAGCATCCGACCCCGCTTGTCCCGGGGGTCCAGGCTCCCCTGCCCCACCTAGAGCCCCGTCAGCCTGGCACCTGCGTAGGCACTGGGGCGTGGCTTTGGGCTGT